>NC_090648.1:441164973-441480151 GCF_040937935.1 Hyperolius riggenbachi
AGGATGAATGAATAAAGCAATCATTCAATCTGTAAAATAAACATACACAAGGAGGGTTATAAAAGGGGTGTCAAATCATATTCACGATTGAGGGCCCGTGGTTCTAAATAGTCAGGTGTCCTGATCCAATAGGCCTCTCTAAGTAGGAGCCTCCTGTATTGGTCACCACCTATTTTCTAAGGAGGTATCCCCTCAATAATTTAAAGGGAAGGCCCGAAAAAAAAAATCAAGATCTACTTACCCAAGGCTTCCTCCAGCCCCTGGCAGCCGATATGACAGATCAAGTCACCAAGTCAGCATCTTCTGTGCCTGCACGAGCGTGCTCACGTTCGTGCTCACACGGCCTCGGGCGTTCTGAGCAGGCGCAGGACTACTGTCTGCGCAGAACACTCCCAGCCACTGGATCGCGAGTGGTGCGGTTGCGCAGGCGCAGAAGATTCTGACTTGGCGAGGGGACACCTGCAACGGAGGGGACCACGTGACACCAGAGCTCCGGTGCCGGACATATCTGCTGTCAGGGGCTAGGAAGCCCCGGATAAGTAGATCTTGATTTTTTTTTTTTTAATTTAAAATTTTCCTCGGATGTGTACTTTAACAACGTAATTGACACACATGATGGTTACACTGATCAAAGTGAAAAGGGACAAATTAATCAGGAAACGGTTAACCCCTTGCGTATAGTATATTTGTGGGCTGAAAGCTTAACTTTAAACTTAGTAGTGGTCTGACCTACTTAGATCAGGCCACATGGGCATTTTAATAGGTAAACAACGTATATAGAGACATTTACCAACATATGAACTCCTGATTATGGAATGGCGGTGAACACAGTTTAAGCATGGGGATGTACCACTTCTCCCACTCTCATGGGGTCTAACGAGTCCTCATCTTCCTGCATGCACCATCAACCAAATCAGGAGGGTACAGTGTAGCCAGAATTTAAATTTTTTTTTTTTACATTTTTCAGAGCTGGACTCCCGCATGTAAGTATCATCCACAATTCAACCTGTTCGCTGTAATTGACTCTTGGGGTAGCACAATATTGCATTGCGATCGATCGGTTTAGTATAGAGTTCAGTATGTAATTTACCATCAGTCAAACTGACTGTGCTGTCCAAAAAAATGATACTTGACCTATCTCAATCTGATAGCCCCACACTGTGAATAAAAAGTAGCAACAAAGTTTATCTAGGGTTGAAGGTGGTCCTTCAATAAATATATCTAAGCCAGGGGTGTCCAAACTTTTTAGGTCAGGGGCCACAGCGCCATTTTTTTTGAGTGCTATGGGGCAAAAAACATCATCAGTATAGCTAAAACAAACTTTGGCATATTTAAAAAATGGCATTGGTATATATGTTATGACCAGAACCCGAAGTCTGGCCACTTCAGGTTCTGGCCAGTCAAAACACGAAGTGGCCGGCTGATTCGGCCAATATACAAAATGTGGATGAATTGCGGACTTTGGCCGGCCAGAACGCGTTGTGACTTAACGTGGCCCGCCAAGTCCCGAAGTTTCGCTCACCGCTCCACGCCGCCAGCTGCTCTCTCCCTGCTGCTGGCCAAGTCACGCTCAGTCTCAGCTAATTCCCGCTCAGCTAGTGCTCTCTCTGATGCCGCTCCGCTCTCCCTGCTGCCAGCCAAGATCGAGAGCAGCCTGAAAGGACCCGGGCTTCCTCTTCCTCTCATTCTGCCACTCTCCTGCCGCTGTCAGCTGAATCAGCTGCAAAGTCCCGCTCAACTCTGCCCGCTGCCAGCTGATTCTGAGAGCGGCCTGAAAGGACCCAGGGCACCTTTCATTCTGCTGCCGCTTTCCTGCAAGTACCCATGCTGCCAGCTGCTTTGTCCCCCACCTTCCACCTCCTCAGGAACTGAGGGAACAAAGGTGAGACATGAGGTCAATGAAATCTAATAAAAAGGGAGGGGGGGGGGGAAGAGGGGTGGATACGGAAAATTGGGGGGGGGGGGATACGGAAAATTGGGGGGGGGGATTTGATAGGTGAGAAGGAATGGCCTGCAGACGCCCTGTACCCACGCCTGTACTCTGATCCTCTGGTCCTCCGCTGCGGCTCAGTTTCACTTTCTTCAGTCGCTGGCCAGTGAGCCTGTGTCATCCTGGACACATCCGTCCTCGTTCAAGCTCCCGTGCTTCACAGGTGCAGTAAAAATCCTGTGTAGGACTCTTCAGACGACAAGAGCGTGAACGAGGACGCACGTGGCCAGGGCCGCGGAGGCGGAGTGGCCGTCGACTTAAAAGTTGGTAAAAGTCAAATTGAGCTGCAGCGGTGGACCGGAGGATCCCTAAGTACCGTCGCAGGCACAGGGTGGCTGCAGGGGGGCTGGCAGAAGTGAAGAAAAAAAAAATCAAAAAAAAAATCACAGGTTTCCTTTATTGATCTGAAATTTGTGCATTTTCCATTTTGGACTTTGGCCGACTGACTTTGGCCATTTTGCAAACTGGCCGGCCAATGTCAGAAATTTCCAGCATTTTGGACTTTGGCAGACGTCAAATCGGCCAGTTCTAGAAACGGCCGACCAATTATAGAATTGGCCGATTTCTGGTTTTCGCCGTAACATATACAAAACTCTCTTTGTAAGTATTCATGTAGATGTTTGCGTAGGGCGGGGCCATACTGGACCCCATGGCTGTGCCATTTACCTGTAAAAAGTATTGGTCAATAAATACAAAATAGTTGGAAGTCAACACCGTATGTAAAAGCTGGAACAAAAAATAAACTTGATGCAAGTCAAAATCGGACGCAATGAACAGTGTATGTTGATCTGCCTCCACAAACCCCAGCATGTAGGACGGACGTGTAGAGGCTCTTTACATTCAAGTTACCAATAAACTATCAGAAGAAATGTGTTGCAAGGAAGAGATAATTTACTACCTACCTGCCTATAACTACCTTGATGATCATTCTGGACAACGGTATTAGGAGTGATTGCTGTACCTGATACACTGCTTAGCCATAGCCAAACTGTCTGTGTTCTATGGAGATAGGAGTGGGACTGTGAACAGTGGATAAATGAGTGGCACCCAGGGTGTGAAATGCAGTGCGAACTTACTAACTAATGTTCTGGGACAGCTGCACTAATGCTAGAGCTTTGCAGGAAACAAAAACACACTTTAGTATGTGTAAAGGCTTTTCTGCCAGCCTGGTGTTTCTTGTAATCCTCCTGGTAGTCAACGCAGATAATACATTTTATGCTAATGTATGCAGATTGAAAAAGGACAAATGGAATGAGCTGGTGCAGCATTTGATTGGTCCATTTCAAGATGGATAAGTTAAGCATAAAAATTTGCTTCCTCTTTGAATCGTTTTTATCTCTTTGGCTATCCCTAGTCTTGTCCTTACACTGACACCACATCTCCATTTCTATCTGCACTGCTTCGGAAGCCATATGACATCATATAGGAGATGTTCTTGCTCTTCCACTACCTAGAAATGCAGAAGAACGAGAAGGACAGCTAGGCCAAGGAGATGGAATGCTGCTGCTGCTGCTTTTCCCATGTAAACTGGCTGGAGTTCAGTCCCCCCTCTATTCTGTTCTAATCTGTCACTGTCTCTAATAATGGTAGAATCAGCACAGTAGCCGGTTGCACAGCTTAACACAAATCCTCACTAGAATAGTTGGGATACGTTGCCACAGTATGACACCCTTTTTAGAAACTGCTTGGTCTTGCAGAATTTATAATGGGTTTATAAATGTTCTGGTCGGCCTGTGTTTCTTTTTCTGGCGTTAATTAGGAGGAGGAGCTTGCCAAACCTGTTTAGTTATTTGTAAAACCACTTGTTTGGTTTATGCACAGCGTCATATATAACTGCAGGTGTGTTAGTATCATAGGAGATGAAACTGTGGACCTTTGCATCCTTTTTGATTTTGCTGCTCTGTGGCAGAGGGAGGAGGAGCTGGAGGTGCTTGCTGTTCAATCTACAATCTTGGTTACTTAAATCTCATCCAGCATTTCTAATGGAAATACCTGAACTCCTGATTTTCACTCCGGTGCCCCAATAGATTAGCTGCACAGTTAGTACTTTTAGGAAACAAACTAGTGTTTGAACAAAAAAAGTGCCCCGAAAGGGTTAATAGACTTAATTTTACTTTGCTGTGTAGCTTTGGAAAACGTATTTCAGCAGTGATGCATTGGGAGACATCTCAGAGCTCACGCCCAACCTTAAAGGAATACTGTAGGGGGGGTCGGGGGAAAATGAGTTGAACTTACCCGTGGCTTGTAATGGTCCAGACATCCTGTGCCCGCGCAGCCACTCACCGATGCTCCGGCCCCGCCTCTGGCTCACTTCTGGAATTTCCGACTTTAAAGTCAGAAAACCCCTGCGCCTGCGTTGCCGTGTCCTCATTCCCGCTGATGTCACCAGGAGTGTATAGCACAAGCCCAGTATGGTCTGTGCCTGCGCAGTACGCTCCTGGTGACATCAGGGGAAGCGAGGACACGGCAACGCAGGCGCAGGGGTCTTCTGACTTTAAAGTCAGAAATTACAGAAGTTAAACGGAGGCGGGGCCGGAGCATCAGTGAGCGGCTGCGTGGGCACAGGATGCCTTGGGGGACCATTAGAAGCCCGGGTAAGTTCAACTCCTTTCCCCCCCCCCCCCCCCTACAGTATCATTATTGCAAATACTTTCTGTTTTAGGAAAGCAATCTTCTGTTTTTCGTAGCACTTTAGTAGGAGGGCTTTTTGGTTCATTATAGCCCCTTACACACTCCTAGGAGTTCTGGTTCACCACAAGCTTGCTGGGTACTCTGTTCCTCTGTGTAGCTTTCAGTCACTGTATAGATACGACAGCAGTGAGTCCACTGAGCTCTCCATGCTGCCCAGATTGTTCTTCCATTTGCAGAGAGATCATCCGTTCACATGCAATGAAAAAAAATGAAGTGGACTGCTCGGATCCAATTGAAAAAAAAAGGATCAGCACCTCCAAATATGTAATTCATAGCTCTAAAACATAGCTCTTTATTGAATCATATTAAAATGAGTAAAAAGGGGGGCTGCTGTAGTGATGGCCCTGCTGTTTCAGGCATAACAGCCTTTCATCAGGCTGAGCAGTCCTCTGACCTTAGGACTGCTCAGCTGATGAAAGACTGTTATCGCCTGAAACAGCAGGGCCATCACTACAGCAGCCCCCCTTTTTTACTCGATAAAGGGCTATGTTTTAGAGCTATTAGATATTTGGAGGGGCTGATTTCCCCCCACTTTTTTATTTTATTTTTTCTCCTTTTGAGATTGTTCTTTGAGTGTAGGAGATGAGGCTAAACCATAATCCGGCAGAGGTAGTGTGCAATAGTCACTGGTACCCTTGCATTTAATAAACTGAATTCCCGCCGCCTAAAATCACAAAGCGCATGCGATTCGCATAGACTGCCAGCAGGCGCCTGCAGTCTGTTGTGGGTGACGCAAGCAGGTGTGGTCCCCCCAAAAAAGTTCTACATAAGACATGCACATACTAAAGGTAGAGTGCTGTGGGAGGAGCTTAACCAGCTGGACCCCAAGACCCACGTGTGTAATAACCCGGAGCTCCAAGATCTGGCATGTGTGTGCGGCCGCACAGCACGTTTGCCTGGCAAGAGAACCATCTCAGCAGTGACCACAACGCTCTGCCAGGCTGTGCATCATCTGTGTTAACTGCAACGGGGGAAAGCAGTGGTGAGATACGCAAGCCTTGTCAGCAATCGTGCTCATATAGCATTGCAGTCTGTGTAGCGATGGGCTCAGTGCCTTTGGGACACTGCCGGCTACTGTGACTGTATGTTTGTTGGCTGGCAGTGGTCCATTTGTCAGAGGGTTTAGCAGTAGAGTCTTGTGGTCCCACTGATTCATGTTTTTAAGGTGTGGGGTCTGATATTAAGGAGAAAGCGCCATCTCTCTCTTGGCAAATGGCAAATAAAGTGTTTCTCCATTTTATGCAAAAGTGAGCACTTTATTTTATTTTCATGGTCAAAATTTCTAAAGTAGTAGTGGCAAAGATGCACTCCCTTCAATAATATAAATGGATGTGCCAAGGTCGCTCCTCGCTCGGTCACCACCCGAGTAGTTCACATGGAAAAGATCAGGCCGCCACCATCAAAGCTCTTTTATGAATGAATTAGGCTGTCATAGTTACAGAGTAGTTACATAGTTATTTGGGTTGGAAAAAAAGACATACGTCCATCGAGTTCAACCAGAGAACAAAGTACAACGCTAGCCCGCCCCCTCACATACCCCTGTTAATCCAGAGGAAGGCGAAAAACCCTTACAAGGCATGGTCCAATTAGCCCGTTTTGGAGGAGGCTCCTGCTCCTTTGTCAAGCTATGCCTGATCCTTTCGATGTGGTCTAAATTTCTATACACGGCTGCTCCTGCAGTTATGCATTAGAGATTGGAGTAGTGCCTCATTAAAATTATTTTTGCATAGATACTAAAGGTGCCCATACACTTATCAATTTCCCCATTCAATATATATGCTGGGAATCTATTCCTCAAAATGTCAGATCGATCAAAAACTGATCAAAAGTATGGATGGAACATTTTGGGTGATTGGGGGCGGGAGCATTGGTAGATCCATGGCCCATAGCGTTACACTGCATTGAACAGTGCAATGCCAGTGTTCTCCCCAGAATTTTTTTCCAGCCGGGTGGCATGAAAAAGTAGCCGGGTGGGGCAATATGAGAAATTGAGAGCCGGTGCTTCTGTGCGCAACCCTGCTTATAGTATAGGAGGAGGTGAGCCAATGGCAGCCGGGTGCCCATCAAAACTAGCCGGGTGGAGCACCCGGCTAAAAGAGCCTGGGGAGAACACTGAATGCTGTAGTTTAATCGATTTTTAATAGATTTCCTGCTGGAATCTGTTGTAAATTGATGTGCTGTGTGTGGCAGGATTCAATACCTTCTGAATCAATCCTTTTCTGAAAGAAATCGATCATTTTGGAACATTGGGTGGAAATTTGTAAGGGCCTGTTTCCACAACACGCAGATTCTGGATGCAGAAAACTGACTCCAGTGAATGCCTATGGGAAATCTGCATCAGAAAAATTGCGTTTAGTGGAAACAGGCCCATAGAGGCATTCATTGGAAGTCAGTTTTTTCGGCATCCAGAATCCACGTGTAGTGGAACAGGCCCTTAGTGAATGGCCAGCTTAAAGGTACTATTATGCATACTTGTTTGGATTCTTGGCATATTTCAGCTTGTATTATGTATAATTTTGTCAAGGTGTGTTAGTTTTAAAGAGGAACCCCTGATTATGAGAATATTATATACTTATACATTTAACAATATGGAGTGCTATTATCCTCATAATGGTGACAAGTGTTTCTTATGACTCTTCCATGTAACAGTGTAATTAGGGCTGACCTCTCTGGCTATCATGCAGCCTGCTGGAGGCTCACACAAGAATTGATGCTCATTCCTGTGTGTAGTATACAAGGTTACATCACTGTGTCTGCTGCCATGATTGTGGTAGTGCTTGAATGTACACACTACCTAGAGAGGACAGAACAGATAATTCTAGGCAACCCCATGAAGTTAAAACACTGTCTGCTATAAGGCCTAGTGCACACCAGAGCGGTTCGGCTGCGTTTTGCGAACCGCTTGCGGCTGCGGATACGCTTGGGCAATGTATCTCAATGGGGTGGTGCACACCAGAGCGGGAGGCGTTTTGCAGAAACGCATACTCCCGGGGTGAGGCATTTTTTGGATTGTGGATGCGTTTCTGCCTCAATGTTAAGTATAGGAAAAAAGCAAACCGCTCTGAAAAACGGCAGTTTGCCAGGCGTTTTTGTTACAGAAGCTGTTCAGTAACAGCTTTACTGTAACAATATATGAAATCTACTACACCAAAAACGCTACACAAAAACGCAAAACGCTAGCTGAAACGCTACAGAAAAATAAGAAAAAGCGTTTCAAAATCTGCTATCGGTTTTTGCATCAGGCCTAAGACCTTGTGATTAAATTTCTATTTTGATTCTCATTGTTTGTGACAAAATTCAGCACAAATGATCATCTCACAGTGCGAGGCTGCTATTGAGGTTTTAGATTGACACTGTGGCGTTATCCTGTTTTTTACACTTATACATTTGGAGTGTGATTCCATGACAACTGTAGCTTCAACCACATCAAAAGGACAAAGCTATAGAAACAAATAAAGTAGTAGTAGTTCCTCTTCCTATAATGAGACCTATCTATGCTGAATCTGTGAGTGGACTTTGGAGCTGTATCTTTCGATTTGATACTTGTGTACCATTCTAAAACTCTTCCTCCTACCAGCTATATATAGTTCACCCCATAACCATACATGGTTATGGAGTGAACTATATATGCTTCTGACACATACAAGTGGCTGGATAATCTACTGGTACCACCTTTTGACACATGAGATAGGGTTCGTATCCTGGCTGGACCTGTTCAGTAAGGAGTCTTTGGGCAAGACTCCCTAACCCTAACGTTTGGCCTATTTGAGCGCACCTAGTGGTAGCTCTCAAGCATTTTGAATCTGACAGGAGAAAAATGCTATAGAGTTGTTGTTGTTGATTATCATTCTTATTACTACAGTATTACAGGTCTTCCTGTTGTGCCAAGGTACATAACGGCAGCACAATGGCGTAGTGGTTAGCACACTCGCCTTGCAGCACTCGGTCCCCGGTTCGAATCCCGGCCAGGCATTATCTGCACGGGGTTAGTATGTTCTCCCCTTGTCTGCGTGGGTTTCCTCTGGGCACTACGCTTTCCTCCTACATCCCATAATCATACAGATAAGTTAAAGGGAACCTTAACTGAGAGGGATATGGATGTTTCCTTTTAAACAATACCACTTACTTGTCAGTGCTGCTAATCTTTGTCAGCAGAAGTAGCTGATTCACACACCTGAAACAAGCATGCAGTTAATCCAGTCTGACTTCAGTCAGAGCACCTGTTCTGCATGCTCATTGAGGGGCTGTGGCTAAGGGCCCGTTTCCACTTTTTAGTGATGCGAATGAGGCTACCTAGCCGCATCGCATCACTTCCGCATCTTTTGATGCGGAAGTGTATTGAGGAGATGTGACGTGGCTGTGGGCGCGCGAGAATCTGCAGCATGCTGCAGATTCTCGGATCGCTCCACACTGCATGCAGTGGAAACTCTTCCATTGCCGTGCATGTGTTTCAGGACACCTGCAGTGTGATGCTGCTACGCACTGCTCCTAGTCGAAACGGGCCCTAAAAGTATTAGGGCCCGTTTCCACTAGAGCGAATCTGCATGCGTTTTCTGCATGTAGATTCGCATAACCAATACAAGTGGATGGGCCTGTTTCCACTTGCTGCGGTTTTGTGTGCAGGAAAAATCTGCACGGCAGAGCCCTCAGAATTTGCACACCGCCTTGCCGTGTGCGATTCGCATACAATGTTTTTAATAGGAAATTCGCATGTGTTTTTTTCGTATGCAAATTTTACTGCGAATTCACAGGCTTTTTTGCATAAAATCAATGTAAAATCACACAGGCACTGACATGGTTAAATTCGCATACTTACTAACATGCGAAAACGCCCACGAATTTGCGGTAAGTCGCGGTAAAATTTGCATCTGCGTGCGAATTCGTTATTGCGGTTTCCGTGACTAATTCGCACCGCATAAGTGGAAACGGGCCCTTAGAGACACAGGATCAGCAGGAGAATCTGCAAACTGGTATTACTTGAAAAGGAAAAATCAATATCCTTCTCAGTTTAGGTTCCCTTTAACTGGCTTCCCTAAATTGGCCGTAGACTACTAAACATTTATATATAGAATATTGGCCCTAGACTAGGATACATGCACTACGTGATACATACACAACAGACATAAGACTATGGTAGGGAATCGGGATTATATGGTAAGTCCCTCTGTGGGACAGTTTTAAGTGACAAGACAATATACTCTGTACAGCGCTGCGGAAGATGTTGGCGCTATATAAATACTAATAATAATGGAACTTGAACCATGGGAATCCCCTTTATTCTTTCTATTCACTGAATTAAAGATTCCCTTTTTTTGTTTAAAGTTGCACTGCCATTTGTTCATTTCATATGTACGGTGCCGTGCTGAATAATTCAATGCATACATCTAGTAATTGGACTCCTTTCTTTATAACTTTTTTCCCCTATGAAAGCAATAAAACTATTTATTTATGCAAGAGTGGTTCTTAAAACTAAAATAGTTTGGGATTACTGCCCACTGACAAAACATTCCAAAAATACACCCGAAATGACAGGGGATAATTTGCTTTGGTGATTTAGGTTTGTATGTAGAACCAGTTCTTCCAGTTTCCCACACTTTAATATACTTCAAGAGGTTTTTCTTGTGTGATTGATGGAACTTCTGCGATGTTTTTCTTGGGGGTTGGTGGTTTTGTCTTGTACAAAGCTTGGCTGGTGTTTATGCTGAGAATAATGGTGCATATGTAAGGCTAAGTGCCTGTACACATCTGCAACTTATTTACTAAAGCCTCATAGAAACGTTGAAACAAAGCGCACGACCAACGCCACACGACACCCTCGCTCTAACCAAGACAAGACAACATTTATATTGTGCTTTTTTCCTGGCAGACTCAAAGCGCCAGAACTTAAGCCACTAGGATGTGCTCTATAGGCAGTAGCAATGTGATGGAGTTTTGCCCAAGTTCTCCTCACTTAATAGGTGCTGGCTTACTGAAAAGGAAGATCCATGATTCAAACCCTGGTCTCCCGTGGGCAGAGCCATTATCCAGTACACTATCCAGCCAAGCAATTACACGTCTTGTATTTTCTGTGCACCAACCAACTCAACGACCAAATCATTCGCATACTGTGCACACAAGCGGAATGACGGACTGCATAATACGGCCGCATTCAAAACAAATACAAGTTGTTCAAATGACTTGTACACACGCGGCCATCTGCAGGATATCAGTCCAACAGTCATGTGAGTTGATCTGCTGGTTAGATTGGGCAAACCGCCTGTAATCAGCTGGTGGTCTAGTCATTTTCTGCCCATACACCCCACTGATTGTCGTCCAAAAGACCAAAGTCAGACAGCAATCAGGCGGTTTGGTTGTGTACGGGCCTTAGACACTGAAGCGAAAATAAACTTATAATAAACTGTATGTGTAGTACAGCTAAGAAATGGCATTAGTAACAAAGAAATGATTCTAATATTGGTTCCAGTACAGGAAGACTAGGAAACTTTAGTCGTTATCTATACAAAAGAGCTTCTCTGAGCTCTCAGACCCAACTTTGGTCAGCTACAGTGCTGTTTTCTTGAGCGCTTACATCAAATAAACACAGATTTAGATAAGTTTTACAGCAGGGAAGTTGAAAGGGTCATTAGCTCTGCTTGTTTTATAGTTTATATACAGTGTGTGGCATGTAATTGCAAATATGACAGAATTATGCAGTTATAAAAAACCTATATATCTAAAAATAAAAATGACTTTTCTTTGCTACTAATGTTCTATTCATTATCAGTACTACACGTACAATTCATTAGATCATAAGTGTTTTTTTGGTTTTTTTTTTCGATTCAGTGTCTCTTTAAGGTTGTTGGACTGTTGTTAGCAGGAAAAACAACCCATCATTGATTGTCAAAAACAGACTACAAAAAAGGTGCTTGATGCACCAAGATGGCCGCCAGAGCTTTCTGTTAGAAATTGATTAAAACGATTGTTTGCTGTGGACTGAAAGATCTTGCTGGAAAAGCGTTGTGTGCTAGATTAGTGGAAAATCGACAGACCCCCCTCCAGATCTCCCCCATCTAAAAATACTGCTCCCTGGGGCCCCTGCAGAGGATTTGTAGCGGAGCCTCCCACCTGGGTCCTTTCTCCATCACCAGCTGGCAGCCTGCCTCCTGTGACCTGGTGACATGTACGTTATGTGACTGTATTGGATCCCCCAATGCATCCTGCTAGTCTGCCCTGCAGCAGCAGTTCTATAGATTTGTATATAATAGGTTGCAAGGTACAAATCTGTTAAAAATCTATTTGCAGTACGTAGCAGGAAAAGTGGCCTAGTAATTTTGCAACCCGATCGATCATCCGATTTGATCATTTTATTGAAACGGAGGAAAAAAGGTGCCACAGCAAGCATGCTCGATTGACGATTCGACCAATTTAAGGCCGCAATGGGGAAAAGATGTGGAGTGGTGAGATATGCAAGCCTTGTCAGCAACCATGCTTATATAGCATTGCAATATGTGCAGCACTGGGCTTAGCGCACTTGGGACTCTGCCGGCTAGTTTGATTGGCTGTATGCTTATTGGCTGGGACAGGACCAGTTGTCAGGGCTTCAGGGGGCCCACTGATTCATGTTTTTATTGTGCGGGGTCCGATGTTCAGGGGAAAACCCCAGGACCCCACACCTCTTTTGACAAATAAAGTGTCTCTTTTTTTGGACGTGTATTTATATAGTACTGACAGTTGAATTGTGTATTTTGCAATCATCCAACAGTGTGTTCTGGATTACGTTACCAAATCATCAGGTGCGTGACAGGGCGGGGTGCAAATGGGCAATCAAACTGGTCATGACTGCTGATTTGTGCACTTAGATGCTTGGGTTACATAAAGTCTGAGTATGCTGTGCGGTACCATAGCAACGCGCTTTACACTAATACAGTAATGCGCACTGCTCCCCTAGTTAGTGCTACTTTGTGGGATTAAATTACCCCAATAGGAACGCAGATAGCGGTGTGGGAGATTTTTAAACATTCTACGTTTTTGTTTTGTTTTTTCCCTCAGTTCTCTATGCCTTGACTGAGAAGGTTCTCATTGCTTTCTGTAGTGGTGAGCTTACTCAGAATTTGGTTACAGCCCCCCCAACACAAAGAAAAATTCAGATATTTTGATGTGTCACTCATTGTGTTCCTCTGATAGGCTCGAGTATTTACCAGAGGCAAATGATTATAAGAAAGATAAAAGTTCCCATGACCACGTTTGCTTACTTCTGAATTACGTTTGCACTTCTGAATTTCCTAATAGTGTTGTTGTGAAACCATATGTTTGTTTATTGCTATGTAAGTAAAAATAATAAAAATTAGGAATGCAGACACACCTGTGCTGAAGTCTGTATACAGAAATTAGGGAGCTTTTGGTTTACCAGATGAACTGATTAAATTCTTGTTTTACCGAATGCTTGAGGCCTGAGCATGTCTATGGATTAGTGAGCATCCTACAGTTCCCTTCACTGGAGTTATAAGTTGATTGAGATTTGCAGAAAACTATTTACCTGCTTGGCTAGACGTGAACATTTTGGTCATCAATGGATAGAGGTCTACAAGCACCGTGGGCCGTGGACCAATGCAAGGCCGAGTCAGGCCACAGCTGTTTGTGCGGTGCCCAGAGCACAATTAGATTGCTAGGAGCAGTGCAGGGCAGCGCACAGCAGTGTGCTGCAGCCTTCACATATGGTCTGTAGTAGAAGCCCCACCTTTTCTTTCTCAGCCTTGTGCGTCTGTGTGTGTCACTAAAGTAACATGTATAGTCTGAACCGCTGATATCTGCGCTGCTCTGCCAGCCAATTGCTACAGATATGTACTGCTTGTCTGCACCATGTCCAGGGCAGGCTCCTCCTCCATTATTGGGTCCGCACCATGCCAGCAGTGAGTTTTAGGCTTTAAAGAGAACCTGCAGTAAAAAAAAAACAACTAAAGAATTTAGTCATTGTTTGCCCATTGTAAAATCTTTCCTCTCCCTGGTTTACCTTCTGGAATTTAAAGTAGATCCGAGGTGAACTTTTTACACATTGCATAATTGTGTTCCTTTCCTATTGTTTATAGGGCATTCCTCAGGCTAAGTTCACAGTGGGACGTTAAAGTTGCGCGTTAAAACAGCATTTAACGCAGAATAACTCACTGCAATGAAAAATCAATGCCCTGTTCACAGTGCACACGTTGCGTTGGCGACTAACGCTGCACGTTAAGTAAAAGTACTGCATGCAGTGCGTTATACACGTTATTAGCTGCGTTGGACTGTTTGCACATGCTCAGTAATGACTTGGAAGCATACTTTTCATTGCCTGTATTTTTTACTGTATTTGCTGTAAGCGACGGTAACGCTGCGTTGCCACTTTTTGGGCGCGTTGCGTTGTAAGCTTGCGGTGCGACTTTAACGTGGCATCAAAACGCAACGTCCCACTGTGAATCTAGCCTCAAGCCAAATACTTTTTTGTTTTGTTTTAATACTCTAATTCCCTATAAAATAAAAAAGCCACGCCCACGGGCTTTCAGAGAGCCTTGGCAGTAGCAAGGGCTCATGGGAGCTCAGTCTGGGCAGGAGGAGGGGGAGGTGTTACTAGCCATTGATTTCATAGGTAGAGGGGAGGAGGGAGGAGGAGAGGGGATTAGGCTGATGGCTCAAGATACAGATAAGCCTGCCTCTGTGTAATGTTTACAAACAACATGGCTGCTGTCATTGTATCACAGGAATAAATAATCATATTCTATTAAAACTGTTTGCAGCTAGATTTGCTATGTAAACTATCTAAACTTTAGATAAGATATGTAGACAAGTTACTTGTTATAGTTCGTTTTTCATCTCTCCGCTTTAACACTGGTGGTGACATTTTTAGTTCTGTCAGGTGATATGATCAAAATGTTTGTTATGGTGGCCATACACGGTACAATAAAAACATTCGATTTTCCCGTTTATTCGATCTAAAAGATCGAATTGAATGAAAGTTGAAAATATATTTTTTTTTTCGATCAAGAAATTCAAACCATTATCCTGTTTTTTCGGGAAAAATGATCGGACATGCTGGAAAAATCTTTATATTCGATCTAACGGAATAATCAAACTAAATTATCTAATTGAAAAACTGTACCATGTATGGCCACCTTTACTGAGCGTTCTGTGCACAGAGGGAGATATTGCTTGCTTGGCAGTTGAAAAAAAGCCATCATTTCCCACAATGCAATGAGGTTCACAGAGAGCAAACTGTCAGTAGTGCTACGTACACACATGCGACAACGATCGTTCGTTAAGGACGAACGAACTTTTAATTGATGAAAGAACGACCTAAGTAAAGGTAGTTTTAAAATGTGTGTAACGATCTGATCGTTAGAACGAACGTTACATCACAGAAAGCAACTATTGCGCCTGCGCATAAAAATGAGAAGTTCCATGGAGAAATAGTGAAATGCGCATGTCAAGCCTAGTACGAACGATCGTTTCCAACGATGTACTACTTTTGCAAACGATCATCGTTGGTTAAAATCCGCCGAGACAGAACTTTCTTTTGTAGCGATTTGGCTCGTCCGTCGTTTGCCTTAATAGTCGGTGGTTCGTTTTTTGTAACGATCGTCGTTGGTAAAGATCGGGGAACGATCGTTACAAACGACTATAGTCGCATGTGTGTACGCACCTTAGGGATGATCAATGAGATGCAAATTCTTCCAAAACTATGCAAATGTTTATGCAAATGTATGCAGGTTGAAAATGGACCAATCTATTTAAATGGTCTTGACATCACACTGTGGGAGGGGTTTCACCACAATATCATCCACACAGACCCCCCTGATGAGCTATTCGAGAAAAGGTAAAGATTTCTTCTGGAAAAGGGGGTATCGGCTACTGATTGGGATGAAGTTAAATCATTGGTTAAAGCTCTCCATTAAAGGACACTTGACTCAAAGAAAAGCTACTTAAAGTAAGCACAGAGGTATGTTCATGCTGGATCCACATACTGCTGTGCTTTGTCTGTTCTGTTTCTTGCCAGGGGGTTGACTACATTTGAAAAGTGGGGAAAACCAGTGCGGGTACCCTGGTTCTGCGTGTCATGATGCTCAGTTTTTAATCCAATATGTGTGTGTGTTTGTTTGTTGGGGTAGGCGGGGGGTACACCATAACGGTTAAAGTTAACCAGAGAAGATTAAAAGTAAAAGTTTTATACATACCTGGGACTTCCTCCAACCCCATCCGCACTGATTGCTCCCACGCCGTCGTACTCAGTCTTCTCTTGCTCCGATTCTGGGTCCCAAAACTTCAGCCAGCCGCGGCCAGTTTGAACATGCGCAGTACGCTCTCTCCATTTCTATTTGGCAGCTGGGAGCTACTGTGTCTGCGCAGTGCTATTCTTCGGCGGAGGGAGCACACTTTGCTTGCGTTGACTGGTCCAAGTTACAGGACCCGGTACCGAAGAGGGAGAAGCCTGAGGACGGCTGCGTGGGAGCGATCCAAACTGATAGGGCTGGAGGAAGCACCAGGTATGTATAAAACTTTTACCTTTTAATCCTCTCTGGTTAACTTTAAAGAGAACCTGTACTGAGTAAAAATATTTAAAATAAACACATGAGGTAACTTCAAATACATTAGTTACCTTGCCATCAGTTCCTCTCAGAAGCTCACCATTTTCTTCTGACAATAATCCCTTCCAGTTCTGACAATATTTTGTCAGATCTGAAATATATCAGTTGCTGTCAGTAAAATATCAGTTGCTGTCAGTTATAGCTAAGAGGAAAACTGATGTACCAGGTAATGTCCATGTTTCCCTATGGCTCAAGTGGGCGATGTTACAGTTTAACTGTGTGCTGACCAGAAAGCTGTTATGGGTAATGGCCATTTTCAAAATGGAGGACGGAAAATTCCCTTGATCAGACTTCACAGTGAACAAACAGGACGCGGGACAGGAGAAAGACACTGAGGAGTAGACTACATGGAGGGCAAGTATGACTTGTGTATGCTTATTTTGACTTTTTTTAATTTTCAGTTCAGGTTTTCTTTAAGGCTGGGCACCCAGAAGAACTACCAGAGCCAGTTTGCTGTTGCTTTAGAGCAGTACTGTCCAACTTCATGGACAGGGTGTGTGTCTAGAACCAGATTTTTTTTTTGGCTGGAGGGGGCAGAGCATCAGTGTCCTGGCTTCAGGGGACAGTTGAGCGCAAACAAAAGATGGGCCAGACTGAGGTGGGGGCCTGACATAGCGTGCAAGCAATTGCGGCCTGAGTCCACATGCGTCCATGGGTCGCCAGACGGTACAGCCTTGCTTCAGAGGTACTGAAGTCGCTGAACACCTTGCCATTTGTAAAAGTAATGGGAGTGGACAACGCTTGAGTGAAGAGAGACATTCATTTGAAGCCGGTTTAACACTTGTGTGAACTGGCCCTAACTGAGCAAATTAATCGGAGCGGTGGTCAGGCAGAGGCCATGTCACCGGCCTGTGTGAAAGAGGCCTAAGTTATGTATAACCAGAGCCAGCAGGTTTTTTTCTAGATGCTTAATAACCAAAAAGCCACCCTATACTGAAAAGCTGTTCCAAGTGCAATTTGCCTTCCTTGCATTTTGGGGTTAAAATGGTGAATAAAATATTAATAGACTAAAATCCAACTCAGCCAGTTGCTTTTCCGCCGGGCAGAGACAGCATGCAGCGATCCTTGCAGAGACATGGAACTGATGAGCCATCCAGCTGTGATAGTGAATGGTTTTCCCCTGATTTCCTCCATCGGGACTTCTGCAGTTTATCACCTTGCAGATAGTTTGTCTGTGTTTCACGGTCTGTGTCTGAGCATTGACCCGTGTGAACACTGCACAGTGGGAGGACATAGCTGGGGACCAGGAGAGCTTGTGTGACATTCTGTCTGTCGTCGTGATAGTGATAACAGATTCTGCGTCTCATCTGATTTTGTTGGCTTGGCTACATCAGTGTTTGTTGCATACAAGGCATGAATAGATGATATAGATATCATAATATCTATCTATCTATCTATCTATCTATATATATATATAGAGTCCGGGGGGGATCAGCAGCTCACACCAACTATACTGTGATTCTGTGTGCCCGCAACTGAGGGAGCCCAATCCCTCTGGATCATATAAGAATAAAGCGAGGAGTTGCAGCACACGGCTCTTTATTGAGCAAAACAATATGATACAGGCAAGGCAGACGTTTCGGTTGTCCACAACCTTTCTCAATGCCAATTAAACTAGTGCAGTACATTCAAATATATACCTGCCCATACAGGAAGTGACATAGGAAGTGACCACCCCTCACGGTGGATCAGGAAGTAAACAGAAAGATCAATCAAAACACAACATTATAAAATAAACAATAATAAGTGTTGGTCCACACTTATCTGATAACTGTTAGTCCATGATTCAATTTCATTTAACTGTACATGGTTCATGTCATCCAATCCATATCCAGTGTATCAAGTGAACCTAAAAGAAAAGGGCAACATTATAAATATAAGTGTAAGTCAAAGTCCCTATTTAATCCATGTGGGTGTAGGGATCTTAATTTATGGATCCACATGACCTCCCTGATCGGGTTCTGCTTCTAAAAAGGAGGGAGGTCATGTGGATCCATAAATTAAGATCCTTACACCCACATGGATTAAATAGGGACTTTGACCTACACTTATATTTATAATGTTGCCCTTTTCTTTTAGGTTCACTTGATACATTGGATATGGATTGGATGACATGAACCATGTACAGTTAAATGAAATTGAATCATGGACTAACAGTTATCAGATAAGTGTGGACCAACACTTATTATTGTTTATTTTATAATGTTGTGTTTTGATTGATCTTTCTGTTTACTTCCTGATCCACCGTGAGGGGTGGTCACTTCCTATGTCACTTCCTGTATGGGCAGGTATATATTTGAATGTACTGCACTAGTTTAATTGGCATTGAGAAAGGTTGTGGACAACCGAAACGTCTGCCTTGCCTGTATCATATTGTTTTGCTCAATAAAGAGCCGTGTGCTGCAACTCCTCGCTTTATTCTTATATATATATATATAAATTAATTATACATTAAGGTTATGGAGTGGCCTAGTCAGTCTCCGGACCTTAATCCAATAGAAAACCTATGGAGGGAGCTCAAGCTCAGAGTTGCACAGAGACAGCCTCGAAACATTAGGGATTTAGAGATGATCTGCAAAGAGGAGTGGACCAACATTCCTCCTAAAATGTGTGCAAACTTGGTCATCAATTACAAGAAAAGTTTGACCTCTGTGCTTGCAAACAATGGTTTTTCCACTAAGTATTAAGTCTTTTATTGTTAGAGGGTTCAAAAACTTATTTCACTCAATGAAATGCAAATCAGTTGCTATCTTTTATTTAAGGTTATTTTTTCGATTTTCCTTTTGATGTGCTATCTGCCACTGTTAAAATAAACCTACCATTGAAATTATACTGTTCTGAGACTTTTCATTTCTTTGTCATTGGACAAACTTACAAAATCAGTGAGGGGTCAAATAATTATTTCCTCCACTCTATCTATCTATCTATCTATCTATCTATCTATCTATCTATCTATCTATCTATCTATATATATATATAATTTATATACACACATTAGATATTTGCCAAATAATTGTTTGTCCAGGTCGGATAAGGCGTTGTGGGAGTTTTGTTACTATGGTAACATAGCCTCATATGACCTCCTCTGATAACTTACATTTTGTGCGTCATCAGGATGTTCCAAGGCTAACCTGAAATGGAAAATGGCAGCAGCAAGCAACTCAGTCTGACACCCTTTAGATGTTGGCTATATAATGATTTACATCTAGTAGTGTCTTAAATCTAATGTTTTGAAATACTTTTTACTAACTTGGACTGGTATTTACAAGAGAAAGCATGTTATGTAATTTGCATGTTTCCTGATGTTCATGCTTCTTTTCACCCCATCTGCTAAAAAACTTAGAAGAACTATAGTCAAAATAACATAATGAATAAAATGTGCTTTATTTTTGTATATTCATGTATACATTGTTTAGTCACTGTTTGCACATTGTAAAATCTTTCCTCTCCCTGATTCACTTTCTGAAATGTATCACTGGTGGTGACATCTTGGCCAACTGCATGATATCTGCCCAGCAGTCGGATGAGTTGATCTGTCAGATGGATCAGATAAAATGCCCGATGTCGGTTGCACGTTGTCGTTTGGCTTGCACATGATTGTTGTCCGATAACGGAGAACTCCCTTGTTTGTTGGACATTTTAAACCACTTGAGTATGAGGCTTTAGCCATTGTGTTTATCTCATTTGTTTACCCACCAATCCAGAGTTGTGGATGAGCCATCTGGAAGTCCTGACATCGATTGCGTCACACTGTGGATTCCTCGGCTTTTCGATGCTCTGCAGGTCCAGCTTTGGAGTTGAGCTGGGTTGGAATCAATCTGTTTGGAAATCTTGTTTCTATACAACCTTTTAATGTGGGTTATTATGGGCTGGTAAGCCTCATTTTTCTTGATACCTGGTGTTGGTCACTATTTAAAGGATTAAACACTGAGGTGTTATATATATATATATATATGAAGATTTCTGATAACTCTGCACTCCATCTCGGTGTTTTCCCCCAAACTTTTTCCACCTGGGTGATATGAAAAAGTAGCCGGATGACACGAGATGAGAGAATGCAGGGCCAGTGCTTCTCCATGCAACTTAGCTTATAGCATAGGAGGCGGTAAGCCGATGAGAGCCGGGTGCTCACCAAAACTAGCTGGGAGGAGCACCCGGCTATAAGAATGAGGGGATAACACTGCATCTGTACTTGCATTGTTTGGACTTTTGGGATGTGTCTTGATTCAGCAGCAATTGCTATGTTTATATTTGGTCCTGATTTACTGTCTATTTTTTTTAACTCTGTATATAGTGTTTGGAGTACTGTTGCCATGAGGCTATCCTGAACCTTCCCCCCCCAGGCTGCAGAACTAATTGTATATATAGGACAGCAGCCTCATCTTCCTCTGCAACCTCACTTCCACCAACTTCATGTCCCTCACTCTCTTCAACCTCCTCCTCACCTTCTTCCCCAACAATCCTCTCTCTCACTCACTTTCCTCACCCTTACTCACCTTCTCTTACTTCCTTACCATCACACATTTCCTCTCAGTCGCTCTCTTCCTCACCTTCAGTTTTTCTACACCATATTATGCTGGTCTCTAGTCAGCACAAATAAAAAGAAAATCATTGTAGGTTAGCGGCTGTATGCAGCAGTGTTGCTGACTGGAGGAGAGATGACCCACATGATAGGCGGCACCACAAGAGGACCAGTGACATTGCCTCTGTGCTGTATTGCTGTATCAGAAGTGTTTTGCTGACCTTGTATATTGACATCCCTTCCAAAAAAGAGTGAAGGGAGGAGAAACTAACTTGGCTCTGTGTGTATTCTGCTTGTGATGCTGTTGTACTGATCCTCTCTCTGAATTTGTAGAGCAGCTGTGTCAGGAGCCGCTGTACATAACCAGTGACTGCCAGAAAGGGGTAAAAGAAAGGAAGCAGGCCATATTTTGAAGATCCCTGCTTTAAAGTGGGATAAAATACCATTCATTACAAATGTGTCTTCCTACTTTTAACTACCCATTTAGTTACCATAGTTCCCAAAGCACCGTTTATCTGCTCTGAAAGCTGCCAGCGTATGTTATTGCATAGCTGCTGTATTTATCTATTATACTCTGTCTAGAGATCATTTCTCAGCTCTCTCTGCTTCTCCGCTCAGTATAGTTCAGTTTCAGCACATGCTGCTGGCTGTATACTAAATGTAGCAACAGAGGAATGTAAACAAGATAATGTTGTCAACTCTTCAGATGTGCCAGAAGCTTAACCACTTCGGTACCAGCAGCCTCTGCCCCCTTAAGGACCAGAGGCTGCTGGTACACTAAAACGCAGCCTACCGACGAATCACCGCAATAATCAGTCTCTCCCGCCGGTCACGCCGCTCTGTCCTCTCTATGACGGCAGACCGCTGTGCACATGTCATGAGCCGCTTGCATTGGCTCCTGACCCTGTCACTCCATGTAAGCCAATGGGATTGGCTTATAGTAATGACAGGGCCAGGAGCCAATGAAAACGGCTCCTGCCCGGCTCACAGTGCTCTGCCGTCATAGAGGTGGCAGGGCAGCACATTGCAGCGGGTAGAAAGCAGCAAGAGTGGCGGGGACGCGCGGTGAATGGGACGTAGAGCTTATGTCCGGTCAGAACCGCAGTGCCACCCGCCCGACGAAGATTTGTACTGCGTCGGTCCGAAATTGGTTAAGTAGCTTTCCACTGAAGAACAAAGTGCTGTTTTTAATGGTTTTTAATGCTGTTATGCTACAATTTTTTTTTGTGGTTGTAGATTTTATGCTGTAATTTAATCTTTTGGAACAAAGAGGAAATTAAATGAGTTTCATACCACTTTAATTTTAACCCACGTCACTCTCTCTTCCAGCAAACTTTGTGTGCAGAGAGATTGGTGTGCATGTATCTAGGTTGGGATGTGGGGGGAGTGAACTAAGGATTACAGCGCAAGTTTTTATTACAGGTAGAGAATATGAACTTGGCCTTCAGCGTCATTATATATATTCATTATATAAAGGAAACCGGCTCTCGTCTGCCCACGTTACCTAGGCAGATTGTGTGATTAGTCATCGCTTATTTACATGCACAATTCTCCATTCTGCTGCTGGATTCTTGTTCGTTTTTTTTTTACCCCCTTATTTCTCCTATCAATAGCTGGTGAACATTTTCCCAAAGCTTTTAATACGGCTGAACCTCCCCGTTAATTAAACCTTTCCCCACGTCTTCTCACCAGCGGTGTCGCAGCACCGCGGAAAGAGTTAAACTATCCTTAATTATATGGATTCCCATGATGCCGAGTGCCAAACTATTACAACAATTAATAGATGTAAACGCTTATTTAACTTGGAGTGGAAACACAAATTAAAAAGAACAAAAGACATTTATGTGTTTGCCTTTAATGAGTGCCTGCTGAATTATTTACAAGTGTAGCTGATGTGTGCAGCAGGGCTAATAAACAACAAAACCGCTGGTTTCACTGGGTCACCACTTCATGAACTTTACGTTGAAAAGAAGGTATTTTTGTATGTCTGGTCAAATATGGATGAAACTAAAATTTGTTCCAACAAAGAAGAAAAACAAAATGGAAAAACTTGTACCTAGCAAAGTGGTCAGTTGGTAAAGGCCTTAAAGTTGATAAAATTGCCATGATTATAAAGTAAAGCTATGCTGGAGGTGTCAGAATAAAAATTATTAAAATGAGGTTACTATGGCACTCACTTCTCAAAAATGATCTAAGTCAATCATTTTATTGGAACAATACGTTTCACAGATCTATCCCACTTCATCAGGTGTAGTGTCTGGCTACACCTTCACACTGGTATGAGCGTCTCTGTCCAGTGTGAGTATAGCCAAACCGGCACAATACGTGATGAAGTGGGTCAGACCTGTGAAACGCCTGTTGCGCGTCAATGTAATTCTAATCATTATATTTGACTTCAATCATTTTTCAGAGATAAGTGCAATACTTAAAGGGAATTTAAAGAGGAACTCCAGTGAAAATAATTTAATATAAAAAGGTGCTTAATTTTTACAATAATTATGTATACATGATTTAGTCAGAGTTTGCTCATTGTAAAATCTTTCCTCTCCCAGATTCACATTCTGACATGTATTACATGGTGACATTGTTACTGTGGGCAGATTATGTAGCTGTTCTGGCTTTAACAGACAGCTATAAACAGCCATTTCCTGTGTGTGTCATTGTTACATTGTGGCAGTTTGCCCAGAGTACCGTACGGTACCAGAGCCTCTTGTGGGAGGGGTTTCAGCACAAAATCAGTCATACAGCGCCCCCTGATGGTCTGTTTGTGAAAATCATTATATTTTTCATGTAAAAGTGGGTATCAGCTACTGATTGGGATAAAGTTCAATTCTTGGTCGGAGTTTCTCTTTAAAGATCGTTTAAAAAAAAAAGTTTCACCTACCTGGGGCTTATGTCAGCTCCATTGGGGTAGGCCTAAAGAAAAGTCCCGCTTGCAGAGGAAACTTGTCTCCATTCAGAATTGGGCAACCACCCAATATGAACAGTACTGAATTCCAGTGCACACAGAAGGTTCTTATACACATTACTACACACATTGAAGACTCCTGCTTCCCCTGCCCCCCCCCCCCCTGACAGATAATCAAGTTGCAGTTGGGAAACCACCCAATGAGTCCTATTTACATATTACCATACATAAGCTCCTGCCCCTTCCTTCTTTCCTCTGAAGTAAAAGTTTAAATTGTAGTGAACAAGGCTTGTGCTTTAACATGTATGTGGTCCTTCTTTGTGATTTTACCCCCCCCCCCGCCCACACACACACCTATTACAGTGGATGCACTGGCTTGAATCGTTTCCTTGTCACCACACTGGCCTATCTGTACTTATTATTATTATTATTATTATTATTATTATTATTATTTAGTATTTATATAGCGCCAACATATTACGCAGCGCTGTACAGTGTATATATATTTCAGTGTTCTCCCCAGGCTCTTTTAGCCGGGTGCTCCACCCGGCTAGATTTGGTGACCACCCGGCTGTCATCGGCTCACCTCCTCCTATGCTGTAAGCACAGTTGCCCTGCATTTTCAACTAGCCCCACCCGGTTACTTTTTCATGCCACCCGGCTACTATTTCATGCCACCCGGCTGGAAAAAAATTCTGGGGCGAACACTGTATATATATATATATCTTGTCACTAACTGTCCCTTAAAGGAGCTCACAATCTAATCCCTACCATTGCCATATGTCTATATTATGTAGTGTACATACTGTAGTCTAGGGCCATATTTAGGGGGAGCCAATTAACTTATCCGTATGTTTTTGGAATGTGGGAGGAAACCGGAGTGCCCGGAGGAAACTCACGCAGACACGGAGAGAACATACAAACTCTTTGCAGATAGTGCCCTGGCTGGGATTCGAACCAGGGACCCAGCGCTGCAAGGCGAGAGAGCTAACCACTACGCCACCGTGCTGCCCCATCATCATACAGTACATAGGTTTGTATGTAAGCCATGGGTACAGATGAGTCCATCCCATCACCACGCTGGTACGAAACCTCATCCTATCTTGTCTCACCACAGGCAAGTGGGCTTATGTCTGCCCTGACTGCATGTGTGAATTGGTCCATTTCTGCTCTGTCTCTGCATGGACACGTGGGCCCAAGTTTTCCCATGTCCTCTTCCCCATTACAATCCGCTTCTGATTTGTGGATCCCATATAGCAGAGTGTTTAGCATTCAAACAGCATGAAAAAACTTTTTGTGATACATTCACTATATAATCCCAATAACCATACCATAATCGGGTGTCCCTATAATAGTTTGAGGCCATATTCACAGTGGTGCATTGCGGCATAACCGTGATCCTGTGTTTATATAAAGTAGAAGTTTTGAATCCGAATTATACCATTTATTAGATAACTTAAAAGAAAAGGAGTAAACTTTTGGCTGCAAAGCCTTCCTCAGACTTAATTCCTGCGTACTGAATCCCATTATACAGTATACAGGAATCAAGTCTGAGGAAGGCTTCATAGCCGAAAGCTTACTCCTTTTCTTCTAAGTAAGGCAAGAAATGGTATCATCATCTGGATTCAAAACATTTTTCTTTTAGTGATGATGAACACGGTTCAGTACTCCACTGCTGCATCTATACGGTAGGATGTATAAGTACTGTATGTCTACAATTGATGATCATAGTACATACCGTTTTTGGTTCTGCTGTTTTATGTCATTACATGACAGTGCTGTGCCTATTTGTGTCCTCTGCTGATAAAATTCCTGAGTTGAGGGTGTTGTCTGTGCGATCTTTGCAGATAACCCTCGTGGGTCACGTTGCTGTGGAATTCCATGTAAGCTGTAGGGAATGCAGAGACCTTTATACTCCACTGTGAGCTATTGTATTTTTAGCACCATTCATAAATCATACTGGATTATCTTATTTAACTGACATAGGACATATTCTGAACTGCTTACAGGATTATAATATTCAACCTCTTATACGAAAGCCTTGGGTCTTGTGACTTTAAATCTTTTACTTATGGATACAGACTCTCTCTTGGCTGGCCGCCGCTCCATCCACAGATAATAATACGCATTTCTCTGGAATAAAAGTAAAAAAAAAAAAGAGTATGACTATTGCGTATTTACCATTCCCAGTTGAGCAGATTAATGCGAACCAGAAGTGAAAAAGTACTATAGATCATTCTATTCGTAGCACTATTACTAAATAGAACTTTCCTGCAGTTTGAATCAGATATGTCGCACTGACATGGCTGCTGTTTTATAAAGCTTCCATACAGATCAATGGTGACCTATTATTATTTAGTATTTATATAGAACCAACATCTTCCACAGCACATATTGTCTTGTAACCTAACCATCCATCAGAGAGGCTCACAATCTAATCCCTACCATAGTCATATGTCTATGTACGGTATATATCGTTAAGTGAATGCAATTACTTATCTGTATGTTTTGGGAACTATTAAATCTATTTTCATCCGGTAGATTAGATCACCGGGACTAAATCTGCTGGAGATTGACATACTGCCTGACTGACTTGATCTAAATTGCCGATCACTCTGGATGGAAGTTTTCACTCAAAAGGGGACAGGAGCATGGGTGGTAGTAGTGGTAGATTCCACAGGTGCAAAAGTGGGCATTTGTCAGGCCCAAGAGCCGGTGACGTACTCGAACTGCAGGTCTGTGCATGGCTTGCTCCGAAAACTGTTGCCTTTAAGAAAACCTAAAGTGAAATAAAGCTGACCAGTTCAACTTACCTGCAGTCCTTTTGGTCCCTCGTAGTTGTTCCGCTCTGCTCTGATCAATAGCTGTGCCCCTCTGAAAGCAGCATACATGGCCCCGGGCCATGTACCTCCAGACTTCGCTCCTGTGGATTGGGGGAATTGTGCAGTTTGAAAGAATTGCAACAGCGCATGCACCAAACTCTGGCTATGGGAGTGCAGTTAAGGAGACCTGGGGCCGCGCATGCTCAATAGCCCACGGTTGGCTCAGTTGGCCAGCTTTCAGGAGGGCACTGCTGCTGAACGGTGTAGAGCGGCACAACTGGAGAGGGACGGAAGGACTACAGGAGGCCTGAAGAAGGCCCAGGTTATTTAAAATTGCCACTTTCATTTCACTTTAGGTATCTTTTTAATAGTCGGCTGGCAATTATTCAGGGCAACAAAAATTGAACATCTGTATGTAGCTTGGTAAGACTGGGCGATCGAGTAGAGTAGGTCCTGATTGGCTCATGGTGACATCCTTCCATCTGAATCGGAGTCCTACCCTTCTTATTTAAGAGTACATATCATGAAGGTCCACTTTCTTAGGCAAAAATATTCAACATCATGCCTTTTGGGGAGGGGGGGGGGGGGGGGGGGGGAGAAGCAGTCATCCTGTAATATGGCTGACATCACAGCCTTGCTACAGTAAGTAAGCTTGTGTGGGATGGAGTTACTAGGAAGTGTCGCTATGTGTTGATTTTCCTGCTTCATCAGATGATGGTCTCTGATGAAGCAGGGCTAGTCCCTGTGAAACAGCTGTCAGACTTATCCTTTTCCCCACTGCTGTAAGCTGTTTGTGTCAACCCAGCCACAATAAAGGGTATTTTAGCAGCTGTGCCCATCTCCTTCCTTTCTCCTGTTTGAAATCGTGATCTACCATTAGAGCACACTGCAGGTAAGCAGAGTGTAACAGTGTCCACCCCTGATGCATTTTGTGCAAGTGCTTTTTTCTCTTTTCATTCGCAGTGTTGATTTTCCTATTTAATATCCCCCCCCCCCCCTCTCCCCCTATTTCTGTTGTTGGTATTAGTGCTTTTTATACTGTATCTTTTTCTGGAGCTATATTTTTTTCTGTATTCATCAGGATGAAGTGTTGTTTTCAGGTGATAAAGGTCAGCCTATTTGGAGGGACTGATGAAACTGGTTTTGTTTATCTGAAGAAGGAATCCTGCGGGCCATAAATCATGTGAAACGTATCTCCAGTTTATACAGAGATTATGTCTGGAGCGGCTGGCCATGTCTCATGACCTCTTGTTAGCTGTTCTTACGAGTTTCCTTAGATAGGTTTTATCGGCATGGCATTTGGTTTCTACATTGTGTATATTTTTCCCATGTCGCTGACCTTTATAAACGCTGGTTTAAGTTTGAAGCATCACTATAAAGAAAGGAAGGAAGTCCCCAATATCCTAGGGGATATCACTTTTATGTGTTTTCATTGCCTGCTCTGAGAACCATTATTGGTTTGATGAAAATGAAGTTTGCCAAGTTTTTTTTTTTTTTCTTCTTATTTTTACTGTCCTAAAATAGAATGTAACGTGTCTTCAAGTATTCCTCTTCACATAAGCAAGAAGCTATTCCCATAATGAATCTCTGCAGGGCAATGAATGAACAGTTAAATTATTCTCTAATGTGCCTGAATAGCCAGCTCACATCTGGAATGCTGGTTTTTAGCATATCTATAGGGATCAGCTCACACTGCGAATGTTAAAACGTCCAATCTTTATTGCACAGTACGGACAGTCAGCCAAATAGCTGAAATGTTACCTGTTAGCAGCTTCAATAGTTATCTCGTCTGATATAGTGCACTGTTTTTGACTTCAGCCGTCAGAACTCGTTGTGCTGTAAATTGTTGGGATGCTTTGATGTCTCTCTGCTATCAGAGGATATAGAAACTGAAAGCAGAAGTCCTCTGTTGTCTCACACTGCCCTCTAGTGAGAAGTGGACATTATAGCAGTACTAATTAAAAGCAGGGGAATGTAACAAATAAGAAATAAAAGATGTGCTAAACTAAATTGGCTGCTAAAGGGTTAACCACTTCATGCCAAACGGTTAAAATGCACTGCTCTCCTGTGACACACATGCACTTCTTCAAAATGCCTGTTCTCACTCATGATGCAGACATAGAACCTTTATAAATGTCCATTTTGTTTGTAGTGGTTAATGCAAATTGTACACAAGTTGAAATCGGGTCAGTCGGATGCACTTCCTGCAAATTTTGATTGGTCCAAATTCAAATTGCATAAAATTTTACGTGACAATTTTCAGCATCTCCTTTACCTACTTTACAACTTGCTTCTAGATAGGAAGGCAGTAACTGGTTACAGGGTTACTTTAAAGGACTACTATCAAAGTTAACTAAAATTCTAAACGCCATGTATATTTCCAGTAATTACTAGCAAATAACAATTCAAAGGTTTTTTTTCTTCGTTTTTATGTGAAGAAAATATTACAGAGAACATTTCTCACTGTAACAAAAATGGAGAAACCAAGAGCCAAATATGGTGTAGTATGTTATAGTAATAGGAATAAATGATCAGTGAGATAAGAATACTCACAAACATGGGTTACCACTCCGCCAACCACTATATAGGCAGGTGAGGAGATTAAGCCTGTCCTCACTCTCACTTTGAGCATTACTATGGAGGACTGTGTCCAGCACACAGAATCAATCTTTACTGGCTATAATACTGTGAGTAAAATGTGTTCAGAATGATAGAAAGCAGAAATATAGCTTCAAGTGTGTGTAAATAATCATCAGCTGCAGCTCTGTGTGCCTGATCCTGTGTCTCTCTCTCTCTCTCTCTCTCTCTCTCTCTCTCTCTCTCTCTCTCGGCACCGATCCTGTGTACAGCCAGGGAGATCTAATTCTGAGGTGGTGGTGGGAGGGAAGGGAGGGGGGGAAGGGAGGGGGGGGGGTGGAATCATCCAAGTAAGGAAAAACTACAGGTCCTTCTTTTTAGATCCTTCTCTGTAACTATAAACCCCTCAGCTGTTCTCATATGATCTGTAACAAAGTAGGCAGGGCAGAAACAAACAGTAAATCATTCCTCTGTGAAGAGTGACATAGGAGTGTAACCTAGCTACATGGTATAGCTCTATCCTCTAGCCCGATGCTGACACACATTTTTACAAATAGCTGGAAAAGATGTGATGAGACCTCTGAAAAACTTTCTATTGTTGCTAGCTAAAAGCTCTATAGGGATGTCTGATTTACAGAAGAACAGTTTATTTGATAGTTGTTCTTTAAACTCTTCTTTGCCCACTCGGCCACTGTGAATTTAGCGGGACTTCTAGCCAACCGTCAACGCCATGTGGGGGCGGAAGTGTTCCTTTCTGACAGAGTGCTGTAATACAAATGTATTATGTATTACAGCGCACTGTCAGAACGGAACACTTCCGCCCTCCTTTGCCTCAATGGCAAACATCCATTGACTCAGCAGGGCACTGTGAGCAATGCACATCTCAAGTGCGATCAGTTTAATACTATTGTCCGGGCATAATATGAGCAGAACGGATGGCTCGTTACTGTGGCGGCCACGTGAGTAACTCCTAAGGGGTGGGGGCCAGGGAATGCTCTGTTTTACACCTGGCATTACCTATCAACATGGACTATTCCAGTGCCACGTCGCAGTCCGTGTGTCCTCAGGGTTCACTGTCTTACACAAACATCTAGAAAAAAATTACAGCACACAAAAAATATATGCTGACTCCTTTATTTACATTCATTTGACATTCATTAAAGATGTTTTCACAAAAATGCGATCTTTAATAGTATTTAAGCTGTTCGTCTAGGGCTGTCTAACTCCAGTCTTACAGGGCCATATCCATGCCAATGTTTAGGATGGACTGAGAAATGGAGAAATGTGTTCTATGATGAACCACACCTTTCCTGATTCCGTCCCATCAATGAATTAGAGCTTTTCCAGAAAATGTGTGAGGACCTCGGCCACGAAGACTGGAGTTGGACAGCACTGGTTAGGCCTCAGACTAAACCCTTTTTCCAGTATTTGCTGAAGGAACAAATGTTAAGTGTGGGAAAAAAAAAAACATAATACCCTACTATACTGGATACATTGTCTTGTGGAGAGCAGAAGGATCTGTTGGCAGCTTCACTTCACAGCCCCACAGCACTTATCCCCCGGCACTGCTTCTGTTTTGAGGATAGAAAATGAGGTGCAGCAATATGACCACATCGGGAAATCTTACCCTTCCCTGCTTTACAAAAATATATAGCTTATTTGTCACTCCTTGGCAGATTTCTCTACTTCCTGTCTGGACAGGAAGTGCTAGGGATATGTCACAAAACATCTGTAAATATCCAAAAGCTGTCCTAGTCCCTTTAAAGGCTATTGTAACCTAAAATATATATATATATCGCCTCGCTCCTTTGCACAAAATGTCATTGCTTCTGTGCAAGGGGGCGGGGCTACGCATTGGAAGCCAGCGCACACAGAAATGGAGAGACCGGGCATGGAGAACTTTATTCCAATCACAAACACGGCACACTAAATCGCTGAAAATTAACTTTTAAACATTGATTTAAAAGCTATTTTGCAGTGCTCCTATACCTATAAAATGTTGCAGGCAGAGCGATTGTGATTTGCACTATTCTCAATCACTCTAGTGGGTTTGCTCTCCTTTGACTTTAATTGGCAAAGTGCGGTTTGGAATTTTCAGTGATCCAAAAATGCTCAAGTATGTCCCAGGCCTAAGGATACAAGTTCTCACCTCAGTAAACATTTAGATTTTTTAATTTTGTATGTACTTTGCAAGAAAGGTGAATTTTGGCTCCTGTATTTTGTCTTGAAAATACTAATTATAATATTTGGTAGTCGGGGCCACCATCAGGGGGGTACCACCCATTACACAAGTTTGGGGCCCCTTCAGATCAGCATTAAATACTGTACATTTAATGGTTTCCAGGCTTCAGCAGTGTGCACTGAACAGGAAAAACTGTCTCGGCTTCGGAGATTAAGAATTCCACACTCAAGCACACACCTTTATATTGCACTGACCTCTTCTGCAGCACTTTACAGAGTACATAGTCTAGTTATTTTGACTGTCCTCAGAGTTGCTCACAAACTAATCCTCCCATAGTCATAGTCTAATGTCCTACCATATTATTACGTATTTATATAGCACTGACATCATGTTTTTTTAATGGGGAAACGCTGCTCTTTTGGGGGGTGGAGGGGGGGGGGGGGCAGAGGGGAGTGAGGGGGCCCTGTAGGTTTGCCAGATTGTAGCCTACAAATTTCTCGAAGGGGCCCTGTTAGTAGTACACCCATTCTTGTTCAAGTAGCGTAATGGTCCACTCATCCTGCCCATGTTCTCTTTCACACATATCCACAATGTGTTTATCCTGGGCTGTGTTGTATATGTGAAATCACTTGTGCTGAGTGCTGTTTTTCAGTCATGTTTCATGTTTCATCTACTGACAGGAGAGTCTGGCCGCTTTGTTTGGACAACCCTGTTATTACTGAACACGCCAAGTGTTAACAATCTCCTTTATGTCTGCATTTCACTCGACTGCCTTGCCTGCACACCAGCAGTGTTTCCAGTAGTTTTTCAGTCTGAGAGTTTGCATGGAGTAACATTGCTGATTAAGCATATAGCTTGGTATTTGCAAGTGTTCAGCTTCAGCATATTTCACATTATTAGTGCTTTCATCATAATACAGAGCAACACTAGTCTAGTCCATGGAAGAACCAAGCATCACATCATCACTCTCCTGTATGGCTCAATATGAATAAAAGGATTCAATCACCAATATGCTAACTAGCCTACTATAAATGTGGCCACTAGTCTGCAATTCAAATATCCGGCCTCGGTCACACTAGGGACATTGCTGTACGCTTTTCACAGCGCATTGCCCTGTGCACTTTGTTAGGTACAGCTTTTTCCTATTGATTCTAATATAACACGTTCACATCTATACGCTTTGTTACTGTCCATTTGAATAACATGGTGTTGCATGCATTACGATTTGTTGCGCTGTAAAGCGTACAGCAATGCAAGTGAATGGGTGCGCTTTTTTAGCGTATAACAGTGCACTTTGGAGATGTGTTTTTTTGCCCGTAATTAAAAAAGAAAACATTTCAAATGAAAACAAATATTGACAACTGCTACAACAAATAAGCAAAATATGCAGAATAAAAACATTTTCAAACACGTTTAAGCGCATGTAAAACGCATGGGTCTGCTTAAAAACAAAAAAGCGCGTTATGAAACGCACATCAACGCATGCATTTTTTACTATGCGCTTAAATACTTTTCTGAATGCACCCAATGTGAACGAGGCCTCAATGATGAATACTGATGAGTAATCCTTCAGAATAATCCACAGGATAGGAGTGTACATAACTGCTGATAAGCATATCCTGCTGAGCTGGTGTTCCACCTCACAAAATTGTGCAAGGATAAGTATATTGCAAAGTTCACTCCAAAACTGTGTGAAGAATCACAAGGTGTCCATCACTTAAACATACGAGGTCAGTCGAGATTACTGTTGAGTGCCAGCTAAGAGCTTTTTCCTTCACTCTAGGATCCAAAGTGACCATCCACGTTGTCACTGCGGTGTAGTGTGAACCTAGCCTTGCACAGAGTACCCAATTATCTCATGGACAACCAGAATCATTAGAGCGTTCAGCGTTTTGTTTTTGCAAGTTTTCAGCTTCATATAAACAAGAATTTACACCCAGAATGTGTTACTGCAGGGCGTTGGGTGAACTTTGTACAGCGCACAGTTTGATTTTACTTGGTGATTGTGTTCTTTGGCCTTACGTTTATAACTTTTCCTGTACTGGGCTTCTCATTCTTTGGTTCCTTTTGGCCCTATTCAGAGTTCCTTTGTGGTTCTGGTACTTTATGACTAACTGGCTGAACTGTGACACATTATTGTTGTGGAGTGATGAGGATTTGAAGGCTGTATACCTTTTTACTGCATCGAGCAATATGAAGGTAGCGAAGGCAGTGAATCAGTTCATCCTCAATCGTTTTTTTTTTTCCTTCTTTTGCTGAAATCTGATTCTGTGATGCAGGGTGGAGACTTGGCTATCCCTCCCTGATCCATTGCTTGCCATATTGGTTTGTTCTCGCCTTGTGTATGGCTAGCTATAATTCATTGCACTTGGCCACTCACATAGGAGTTGCGGTGAAATTTTTCTATCTGCTTACAGAATTTACCCACAAATTATTAATATCTTCATAAGAAGGCTACATTTCAGCTGTTGTGAAACATTCATTCTTTCACCTAAGGAATATTGCAAAAATTAAGCACCTCACTCTTTCAGAGGATCATCCAACCCTAGCTGATGCCTTCATCGCATCACGGCTGGACTATTGCAATGACCTCTATGCAGGCCTTCCAAATAAAGACCTACACTGCCTGCAGCTAGTACAGAATACTGCCACAAGTCTGTTAGCAAGCCAACCCCGCCATTGCTACATACCACCAATCCTTTGCTCACTACACTGGCTACCCATACAATAATGAATCCTTTTCAAAATTAGTATGCTAACATTCAAATCCCCGCACGACCTAGGCCTCGGATACCTGAAGTATTTGTTGCAACTGCGTCACACCTCCCACAACCTCAGATCAAAAGGTTTCAATAACTTGACCACCCCCAGAGTCCATTTTCAGAGCTTTCTGCTATGCTGCTCGTACCCTGTGGAATGTCTTGCCAAACTTAAGACAGCTTCAACCCTGGACACATTTAACTCAAAACTGAAAAGCTGCCTGTATAGTCTTGCATTATGCTCACATAACTTTTTTCCTCTGTACACAACACTATGTACTGATCCGAGACAAGCTTATGCGTTTTGGGTTCTACGGTAGAAAAATGCTTTACAAATGTTTTGTTGCTGTATTTGTGTAATGGGATTCTGAGCTCCTCGGACGACTAGTGGGAATTGTTCAGTGTTCCCTGCAAGGCACTGCAGAGCAGACACAGTGTTGCTACTAACTTTAATAACAATAATAGCATGATGTGTGACCGTTCTACAGTCGTCGCTCTTCTTTTAATGCCTGCTCAGTCATGAAAGCCAGCTTTGTGATAGCAGTGCCTGTGTACATTAGCGGCTAGCTTCTGGGACAGTTTGTGTAAGCTGTCAGGCCGCTGGTATCACTCATCCTGTCCGGACAGGCAGATCATGATCTTGCACAATATACTGCATGCATTGATGCTCCCTCGGGTTGGACATAATGTGTCTAGTAAGCATTAACGTGATGCTGTCAGCTCTGAAGACTTTCCTAGAAGGTATTGAATGGTGCTGAAATGACAAAATAGATTTCCTTTTAAGCACATCTTTCCTGACGTCTCCTGCAAACAAAGTGAAATGACTCTTTCATCTCACTCAGGTCGTTTAAAAGAAATGATCTGAATAAACGTGCTTTGGATCTGCAAATGTTTGTGTATTATGTTAAGCAGTATTTTTTTATATAGTATTTGGTTTTTGGAAATCTCACATTTAGCAGAACAATTTTTACATTGTATGATGGTGTCAACCATAAATACACAGTGGCCCAAAATTTAAATACTAAACCAAGCCACAGGCCAACCTCAATGTCTAGTGGCCACTTCCCTTATAAAATTCCCTGGTGTCTTATGGCTTACCATCCCTCTCCTATACAGTTCCCGGGTGTCTAGTGCCTCCTTCCTCCTCTACACACTTCCATGGTGTCTAGAGGTCCTCTCTCCCCTTGACTGTTCCCTATAATGTAATGCCCCCCTCCCTCCCACCTCTATACAGTTCCTGGTGTCCTGTACCTCCCCTTATACAGTTCCCTGGTGTCTAGTGATCCCCTAACCTCCACTATATAGGTGACTTGTGTCTAGTGCTTTCCCTCTCCCTCCACCATATCGCTTGACCTCCAATATAGCTTCCCTGGTGGTCTAGAGTGGGCCAAACATAATGCAAAATGTGGTAACTACATAGGGGCCAAATTTGATGGCTCTGCGGGCCGGAGTTTGACATGCATGCTGTATGATGAGCTGTACAGCTGACATGATGATCAAAGTAATCATTTCAAATATAGGTATGACTTTTCCACTAAGGAAACCTCCTTAAAGCGGTATTGTCACCATAAAAATCAAATTTCAACAGCAACTGGTCTGAGTTTATTAAGTGATAAAGATGCTAATCCTGCATTCAAAACTTGCAAAACTTTTTCTGCTGTTATGGTTTGTAGTTATCACATACATTATGAGCACTGGCCCTAGTGCCAAACAGTGCCAAAAAGTTGAATGCTGGGAGTTCTTTTTATGTATAATATATTCCTCCTCTTCCATTTATTTCCCTGCCTAGCTGATCACTTGTGTTTACAAGCAAGGCTGAGGTGACTCAGTGATTGGATGTGTAAATAAAAAAAAAAGACTCTGGGAGGAGGGCAGCTAATGAATACACAATGAGCAAGAAAAAGGAGGGGGAAAAACAAGAGTCAGAAAGGATATGATGTCAGCATTAGCTTGGCAAGATGGCCACTGCCTAGAATAGGATTTTCTGCCTTTACTTTGTAAAATTCACAACAATCACTACATGGATAGCACAATACATCTGTTATGTAAGTAGAAGTAGTATTTATCTACTTATATATGTGTTTTTTATTTCTAGGTTAGCATGGGTGTCGCTTGTTCTTTAATGCAGCTAAGTTTGGGGAATCTGGTTGCATACACACATCCAATATTTTGATTGGCAAATATTATCGCTTTGATGTAGAGCTTACCTCATAATCAGAATTTATTTGCCAAGTATTACGAACGTTGTACATGGAATAATTTGTGGTTTACATGGCAACAGATGGGGGACATACCATTTACAATATGAGAGATGTACAGATGAGAGAGCAAAACTGTGAGAGCATGTGTACCTACATCATCTGTTCATAGTATTCAACATCTGTTGGCCCCTCTTACTCCATGGAAGTGGTAAATATTGTCCAGTTAAGCTGGATGTGGGTTTGCATCCTAAGGCTCGGTCCACTCGGCCCGGAATTATCATGTACCACACAACAATGCTTTCCCCTGACAGCAATGGATACAGCGGATCTGTTCACAATGGACAAGTATGAAAGCATCTTACACTTAAAGCAAACCAGAAGTAAAATTAGAAAAAAAAGACACCCCCCTATAGAGTGAAGGCTCTAGGTCCTATATAGCCTTCCCGTTCCTCTCACGATACCCTTGTTCCAGCAATATTAGCCCTGTTTGAATCCCCTGGAATCTTCGGGAGCCCGAGTGCTCCCCGAAGATGGGTGGCTCTCCATACTGCGCATGCGCGGGAGAGCACACATGCGCATGCACAGTATGGATCCCCCCATCTTCAGGAGCACTCTGTTCCTGAAGACTTCCGAAACCTCCCATTGGTCGTTGACTGCTAACGGGGACTGGGGCACCGCTGGAACAAGGGGAGCAGGAGAAGAATGGGAAGGCTCTATAGCCCCAGAGCCTTATCCACTTCTCTCCAATGCAGCAAATGGAACAATATACATGCAAGTGTGGACCAGGCCTTAAAGCAAACCTATTAGATCCACAGCACAATAAGTCTGATACTTACCTCTGTTAGAGAGAAGCCATGTCCCCAAATGCTTTCCACATCCTCATCAAGACCATTGATTCCACACTACACTAGGGTAGCGCAAAACAGCTATCCAACCCTTTTGCTGCTTTGTAACCCTTCTCATCCATGGTGTGGATCAGGAGCCTGATAACTTGTTTTTAATACGTTGGAAATAAAGGTGTTTTTGTACAATGAAAGTTCTCGACCGCTTCATCTGATTTATATAGTGTAGTGGGGGTGTCTCAGCAACTTGCAGAGAAAAAAATATAGGAGACAAATACGGGAGCCCAATAGTGTAGTATATTAGTATGCAATTGAAAAAAGTAATTTTAATAAATTACTACTCACCAACCGTAGGAAGCAGGTGGAGACCATAAACCCGACTCCACTCGGGGTAGTCCCAGCCGGGACCTGGATGTGGTCGCTCTCCTTGAAAAAGTAGGGACAGGTGTCCACTGTGGGGCACCCACAGGTGGTCTGTCACCACCCCTCAAACACAGATTGTTTGGGGGTATAGCTATGCGCAATTGAAGGTAAAGAGGCGCCCTGGTTGAAATAAAAGCATCTAAAAACAGCTTAAAATTGAGTAAATAAGATGAGGTGGCTTACCTCAATAACGAAATCCTTGTATATGACAAAAGATTTTTATTTAGCACAGGCAACGCGTTTCGCGGGTCCAAGCCCGCTTCATCAGGCCAATAAAAGGGCCAAATGAACAAGTCGATATGGCAAAGGGAGCCTCCTCATATTATTTCCTCAATTTTAAGCTGTTTTTAGATGCTTTTATTTCAACCAGGGCGCCTCTTTACCTTCAATTGTGCTTCATCTGATTAATCGTACAGTGCTATGCAAAGGCTATATCTTAATTCCTCATAACCAGATCTTGTGGAACTCTTATAGGGTCAGACGTACACAATTAACACCTTTAAGCTTCTGTGTGAACAAAGCTTTTGTTTAGCTCTCAATATACAGATGAAAACATGATACATGCTGTGAATAGATTACATTAGGTTTCATTTTAATACATGTACAAGTTGCTAGGCCTTTGAAGTGGTCAGTTCATACAGAAGCAATCTGCCTAGAGCCTGTCTTTAAGAATTGGTAGATTGGTATCTAGAGATGTTTTGCTGTGACTCTCTGTAGTATGTGTAGGAATTACAGACCTTTCACAATGTTAAATGTTGATTGTGGCAATTTGAGCTTTCTGTCAGTATGGAAGGGTGGCAGATTGTGTGAGTCAGTAGAGAAAAGTTTCCAAAACCATCTTTATCTGCAGTCGGAAAATGGCTCTAGTTGCTTTTGGAATTCTACCAATTTTTTTTAGAAATCCCTGAATGAAGGTTTAGCTATGAACCTGTTTCTCAAAATGTACCTGACCTAGTATTAGAAACAAAAACAAACACTAGATGCATTCTGCCACATCTGCAAGGTAGGTACATCCAGCTGAGTGAAATACTGACCCTTACTGCTGCCACGTTTGAACACAGTAGTCTCTTCTGTCACAAATGCAAAAAAGAATACCCCAGCAATTTCCACATGTGTTCAAAGCTGCCTTCTCCCAGTCTGTGCAATATGTTCATCAGGCAGTGCAGGCCGTGCTGTGGCCGAGGGGTCCACCTGTTCTCCTGTAAGTGCTTTTAGTAGTTGTGGAGTAGAGAGCAAGGAGTATGGTAGGGTAAATGACCACTCTGGCTACCTCATTGTGGAACCTGCTGTGTATGGGGAATGGTTAGTTTTTATTTCATCACCTAAAGTGAGATTGATATAAAGGCTGCCATATTTTTTTCCTAGGTTGTGTGTTCATATTGTTTTGACATAAAGTTTATACCCTGGTATATATTTTTCTTTTTGAGGTCATAGCTTCAGGTCTCCTCTCTACCATGGCAACCCTTCCACCAATAAATTAATGCAGTCCAAATATTTTATGACCCATGATGTAAGACTGAAGTAATAACACAAAACATTGCCATCCCATGTTGGGCACTGACTGCTTTTTACCTAATCCAATGTGGTGTCCCCCTGGGGTCAAGCTGTATGAATATCCAACCGATCTGTCTGGTTGTTGAAGGGGCCAGCTCTGCTTCCTCCACCCTCATAGTGGCATCACTCCCTGCATATCTCCCCCTTGCCAGGTGGAACATGTTGCTGTGTTTAGTTCCATTACTTTAGTCGCACCACAGAGTCCCTTTAACCCCTGACAAAGGTTGAACATCGGTGACTTCACAGGAATGCTTCTGGATAGGGTTTCAATGTGTTCCAGGAGCTGTCCTCCACATCATTATAGTGGCACGGCAACCTGCAGTGCTTTATGGGAGGGGACATGGCACTTATGCCCCTCACCTATTCCCCTTTGAACTGCTGGGGGAGGGTGGCAAGGGGCTCACTAACTTCTTCTTTCATTCTTCCCCGTGGGAGGGAGCATGAATGTGGCATGGGAGGTACTGGATGCATTTTGGAATGGGGCATTGGGAGTGGAGTAAGAGGAGATTACTTAAAGAGACTCCGTAACAAAAATTGCATCCTGTTTTTTATCATCCTACAAGTTCCAAAAGCTATTCTAATGTGTTCTGGCTAACTGCAGCACTTTCTACTATCACCATCTCTGTAATAAATCAACTTATCTCTCTTTTGTCAGACTTGTCAGCCTGTGTCTGGAAGGCTGCCAAGTTCTTCAGTGTTGTGGTTCTGTGATGCATCTCCCCCCTCCTGGCCCCTCTATGCACACTGCCTGTGTATAATGATCTCTTGAGATACAAAAGGAAGGATGTATACAGCCTGCTTGTGTATGAATGTATTTTCTATGTGTGGACATACTGTACATCAACCTACTTCCTGTTTTGGTGGCCATTTTGTTTGTTTATAAACAAACTTTTTAAAACTGTTTTTAACCACTTTTAATGCGGCGAGGAGCGGCGAAATTGTGACAGAGGGTAATAGATGTCCCCTAACGCACTGGTATGTTTACTTTTGTGCGATTTTAACAATACAGATTCTCTTTAAGTGCTTTCCCACTAGTGTTGGACTGTAGAGGGAGATGGAGATGATTGTGGCCTCTGGTCCACTTTAGGGGTGTGGGGACACACATTACACCCGGAGGTTGGTAGCCTGAAGGTGATTTTGGGAGGGGTGGAGGTAGAGTGATAGAGGTTGCTTCATTATTGGAATTGGGCTGTAAGTCCTTTTTCACACTGATTATTTATTTTCGATTATCAATAGAAACAATTATAAATTAAAGGGAACCTTAACTGAACGGGGGGTAAAGAGTTTCACTTACCTGGGGCTATTACCTGCCCCTTGCAGCAGTCCTGTGCCCTTGGAGCCGCTCTGGATTCCTCCGGTCCCCCGCTGTCACTTAGTTTCATTTTTGACAAATCACCAGTCGGCCGGCCGCCATCCGTATTATTGGATGCATTCCCTACTGCAATTAGCGCTGTTGCGGACCGCAACGCGTACAAAAATACACTTTGCCGCATTCCGCATGCGTAGATATCCAATAATACGCATGGCGGCCGGCCGACTGGTGAGTCGTCAAAAACGAAACTAAGTGACAGCGGGGGACCGGAGGATTCCAGAGCGGCTCCGAGGGCACAGGACTGCTGCAGGGGGCTGGTAATAGCCCCAGGTAATTGAAACTCTTTACCCCCCCCCGTTCAGTTAAGGTTCCCTTTAAGAAGTCTACACAAATGTAGATGTAATACAAAGAGCAAAAGGAACTCCAGCTGAGATATGGCAAAATACCCCTTAACTGCAGTATGTACACATACAGTCAACCACAGCTCTCACTTCTGTAGGCTTTAGGTGAGAAATAGGTGCTACTTTGTATGTGTAGAGCAGAGAAGACATGTATCTCCTAGTTAGTATCTCTGCTGATGAAGTAGTTTCCCTGGGCTATTTATATTTTCTAAATGTTACACTGTGTCTTTCACAAGTGCTTCCAGACCTATGTAACAAGGCTTGGATTACCTTGTCTCCCAGCTACTGACTTTAAGGTGACTTCTCATAAAGTACTATGGGATCCCTCACATGGTACAGGCCGTTCTCACAAAGAATACTCTCAGTAATGTACAAAGTCATATTTAGAGGATAACTACATTGGCATGCACAGGTACATAGTACATCTATCTTTTGGCTCTTAAGAGTCTCTAACCTACTTTTATGTCACTGAACCCTAGTTATGGCTGCAGCAACTTCCTCACATGTAAACAGTAAGCAACGTCCTCTCCGGGTACTGTCAATGTTACTGTTATGAGAATGACATCTAAATGGTATGAGAAAATAAATATAAGAAACTCCCAATAGTTCGTAACAAACTCCACACACCACCAGTGCAGGATTGGGTGCTACTGGAGGGTGGGGAGAGATCAGTGTGGGTGTTGTTGGGGAGAGAGGTCAATGGTTGCTGCTGGGGGAGGGACAACTCACTGTGGGTGCTGGTGGTGGTGGGAAAATGTCCCTATGGGTGTTGCTGGGAAGGGAGAGGTCACTGGAAGCCGCTGGGGGCGGGAGAGGTCACTGTGTGTGCTGCTGGAGGAGGAAGAAGCTATTGTGGGTGACACAGTAGGTGGAAGAGTCCACTGTGTGTCCTGCTGGGGGATGAATAGGTCACTGTGGGTGCTTCTGGGGTGGGAAGACATCACTGTGGGTGCTGCTTGGGGGAGGTAGAGGTCACTGTGGGTTTCTTCTAGGATGGGAAGAGGTCACTGTGGGTGCTTCTGGGATGGGAAGAGGTCACTATGGATGCTGCTGGGATGGGAAGAGGTCACTATGGATGCTGCTGGGATGGGAAGAGGTCACTGTGGATGCTGCTGGGGTGTGGAGAGGTCACTATGGGTGCTGCTGGGGTGGAATAAATCAGTAGATGCTGCTGGGGTGGGAAGATGTCATTGTGGGTGCATCGTGGGGGGGGGGGGGGGGGGCGTGGTAAGGTGCTGTTGGGGAGGAAGAGTTAACTGGGTTCTTCTTGGGGAGGAAGAAGTCACTGTGGGGGCTGCTGGGGAGGAAGAGGTCACTGGGTGCCGCAGGGGGAGGGAGGGATCACTGGGGGCTGCTGGGGGAAGGAGACACCATAAAAGTAACTTGTTTAGGTTTCAGAATGAACTTTAAAAGTTAGTATTGTAATCGCATCCAGTTGTTAAATGATGTGTATAGTGTGGGAGAAAGATCTCTGTCCAAGGTTCATCATAAAGTGTATTTTCCAAAGGACAATAGTACATATTTAAAAGGAACTTTTTTTTTTTGTAATCGCATTCTATATATAAACGTGATTTCATTTGACTGTAGACTATCTATATATACTATAATTTTTTTTTTTTTTTTATTTGAAATGGGGCATCTTTAATTGTTTAGTTAAATAACCTTCACAACACAAAACACATTCAGATATTTTTCATACTTTCAGCGCTTCACAACCGGTGTTTGAATGTGCATTACAAGCTGGTGAAGTGTAAAGTGTCCTTTGTAAGACATTCCGCCTCAGTTTTGTAGCTGGCTGACATTTATTCCTTAGTGAAACCACACCGTGAAAAATCCTGGTCAAGAGTGCATGGAGGCATCAGTTCATCGCCGTAGGAAGATTGCATCTAGGGCCGTCCAGCTGTGGCCACACCTGGTGAATTTAACAACTGGGCTTCCTGTCAGCACCCACTGACTGTTCAATTGGGTAACTGTTACTGTAGCTTCCTAACTCAGGCCTGTTTCAACATATCCTGTCCAGCTCAGGCTAAAGTCATGACCGAAATTATCACATTCTAGACTCTTTTGTGTTAAAGCAAACCTGAAGTGAGGAAACCCACTTCAGGTTACATACGGTACATACCGAAGTAGATGGATATAATAGAGCTTTTCTGTTCCTCAGTCTATCCCATCATTCCAACGCCGTCCCCCGGTGAAGTTATGCAATCGGCTATATCTTCATCCCTTCTGGGACCTTCTCGCATCCCTGAGTGGTTCAACAGATGCGCACAGCCGTACTGTGCCTACGTGAGCCTGGATTTGGGTGAACTTGATACGGATACGCTCGTCTTCAAGTTCTCGGGGAGGCAAGTACTTCTAAAGGCTGTCCCCATAACCGGTACTGCATACTCTTCTTTTCCCAGATGCAAACCACAGGCACCTCCATCTGTAGCCCTACTCGTCCATAACAAGTGTGACCACCGTTTCAAGCTCACATCCTCCTATCAAGTGTGGCCAACATGCCTTCCCCATAACCAGTATGGCCAGGAATTCTTCCTTCCCCTAAGAAAAAAAGTACTGCCACCACGAGACAACACTCCACTCCCCCAATCAGCGTATCCCATCAGTAGAGCAAGTATATTTGCAGGGAGGTGTCCATTCTCAAATATTGTCAGATGAATTGTGTACAGAGGTTGACAGCAAACAGCTGTACAGAAGGTGAGGATTCAGCAGTCCAAGGTGTGGAACCTCTGCCACCACTGCTCCTGTGCCCGCATTCAGCTTATTTTTTTCCATATGGTCCAGTTGATAATTTCAGAGTATTTTTGACAAAAATCAATCAAAATTGCGATAGGGGAGACCTGTTCTGTAAAGTTCCAGCAGATTCAATCGGAGTGTAGAGACTATACAGGAAAACTGAAGCGAGAAGGATATGGAGGTTGAATTATTTTATTTAATGTTTAACAATGCAGATTGCCACGCGGCCCAGCTGATTCTCTGCCTCCTAATACTTTTACCCATTGCCTCTGAACCAGCATGCAGATCAGATGTTTCTGCTGAAAATCTGGCAATATTAGCTACCGTACTTGCGTGTTTCAGACACCTTTGCAGCCAAAGAGGTCAGCAGGACTGCCAGGCAACTGGTATTGATTAAAAGGAAATAAATATGGCAGCCTCCTTATCCCTCTCACTTCAGGCTCCCATTAATGGTCATCAGCTGGCTTTGCCATATCTGCATCGACACTTGGTATAAGGTGACAATATCTGATACAGAGGTTGTGGTACCAATGGAGTCCAAAGACTTTCCAAAGGAAACAAAAAACGAGACAGGGACACCAGAAGCCCCTGATAGTGTAGCACGTTGAGGGTATGGGACACTCTACAACAGTATGTGCAGAATACTCACAAGAATAGGTTCCAAGACCAGCAACCACAGTGTAACGACTGGTTAGGAAAGCCCGTCCTCACTCAAATTCTTTAGTCTTCGTCAATGTAGGTTGCTCTCCAGGAAAAGAAAAAGGTGTGTAAGGGTTCCAGGGAACCAACATACACAGCCAACACCCCAAGCAGAGGGGGTTGGTGTGGGATATTACTGGGAGGGAGGAGGCACCCAAAGATGTGATGTGTGGAATAGATAATGGGGTAGCCCAAAAATGAATACATTATTTTTAGAAATGGGAACCAGTCACTTGAATGATAATGCGTTTTGCCTCTAAGAGGTGCTCCCTGCTTGCAAATCGCTAGTATTGAGACACTTTTGTTATTTGATCTGATGAAGCGGACTGCGATCCACGAAACGCGTTATCATTCAAGTGTCTGGTTTTCATTTAAAAAAAAAGTATTACTTTTTTTGGGCTACCCCCTTCTTTTAGAGGTAAGCCTATTTATGTATGTTTTATCCAGCTTGCATTATCCATTCCACACATCACACCTTGGGGCGCCTCCTCCCTCCCAGTAATATCTGATACTGATCATTGTATAATGTACAATGCCTAAGTCTAAGCAAATGTACAAGATGAACTTCAGCTTTTTCCCCTTTCACTGCCGCACGTGGTAATTGTTGCGCCGTCCCCTCGGCCTAGATTCTGGTAGCTGAGCGTACAAATTGTTACTTGTGGATTTTCTTGAGGTGAAATCCCAGAGGAGACATCCTGTCAGTGCAAATTATTGTAATCAAACAGCTGCTGGGTTTTGATTAAAGTGAATTGGCAGTAATATTACCTCCCACAGAGAATATGGCCCGTCTCTTCTACTCTGACATTAGCCTACTTTTGTCAGAGCGTTAAGTGAGCCGTGGTGTGGCTGTTGAAGCGCATGCATTGTATAGACTAGAAAACAAGACCTCTCACCCAACACCTGATGATAAGCACGTTGTTACACAGAACTGTACTTATATTGTAAATCAAGATATATGATTAGCCAGTTATGTGGTGGCCGTTATGAAAATAAGGGTGCAGTGTTCTCCCCAGCCTCTTTTAGCCGGATGCTCCACCAGGCTAGATTTGATGAGCACCCGGCTGTCATCGGCTCACCTCTTCCTATGCTGTAAGCAGAGTTGCGCACAGAAGCGCCAGCCCTGCATTCTCTCATTGCCCCACCCGACTACTTTTTCATGCCACCTGGCTGGAAAAAAATTCTGGGGGAAAAACTGGGGTGGGTCATAGAAATTAAAGTGGAACCCCAACTACAATTTTATCCTAGTTTTATGTAGGGTGGAGAGGAGACCTCTGTTGGGTTTTTATTGCTGTCTTTACAAAGTGATGATTAGACATGGCCAATAAGATGCTGATAATTCTGGCTTGTGTGCAAATTTTGGTGTAACTTGTATACGATTTTGAATGGAACCAATCTAAATTGAAAGGAAGTCCATTTGTCTCAGTTCCAAGCTGCTTACTATCTGCCCTAAAGTGACACCGAAATGAATAAAAACTGCTTATGATATATGCATTGTATGTGTAGTCCATATAATTCATAGAACATTAGTAGATTGGAGAGTGTCATTTTTATTTTCAGCTAGAAAGTTTTTTTTTTTGTTTTACAACATTGCATCATTCTATCATATTTGCAGTTTACAAACCACAGTTTGTATTTTAAACTATGAAACAGAGCAGAGCAATTGACCTTTTGATCTCCCCTGCAGTAAAACCTTATTTGAAGTTATCTTTCAGGATTTCTTTGATGTATAAGTGCTTCAGAAAATAACATTGCTCTCTGACTAAATTAGTCGGAAAGCTCAGAGAAACTCTTTTGCATAGATAATTGAAGTTTCTTAACTCTTCCTTTACTGGAGACTCCTATCTGCTAGTTATGGTCTATTTCTTAGCTGTACTACACATACAAATCATTATCTTGTAAGTATTTCGAATCAGATTCCCTTTAAAGTGTACCCTAGGCAAACCTCTGGTAAATAAGGACTTATTCACAGTATGTGCATGGCAGTGAGTTTTGACGCGTCAATTCAAGGCTGTTGGATAAACCAAAAAAAAAAGTCAGGAAAATGCAGCATTTGATATTTTAGACTTTTGTGTGCTAAATTATCAATATTTTCCAAGGTGTTGTATAAGTTCCGTTATTTACAGAAGCCCATTGTCAGTAACAGCAGAAGAGTGTGTGCAGAGACAGCATTACAATAGTAAGAGGCATCCCTACATCCCTTTAGACGTACATGTTTTGCTACTGCCTCTGCTCACTTTTAATCTGTCCATTAGTCTTTCTTAACATTTTATTTAATGGCCGAAGCTTAGATGAACTTCCAGGAGACTTTACACATGCCCTGCTTAGGTGATTACATCACTAGCTCCTACGCATATTCAAACAGGAACCTAAGAGGTAAAACTGCCGACAGGAAGCAGGGGAAACCTCTTTTGTTCTGTGATCTCTCTTCTCGCTTCCTGGAGGGTAGGAAAGTTAGACCTACCCGAGAAGCCTGCGGGTCTTATCAACGGGACTTGCAGGAGACGGGCTGTTTCTATTGGCTTCTGCTCCTGTCATTCATAGGTAATGATCTCTACTTATGTGAGTTCTGTGAGTCCCGCACTGATGCAAACCAAGGAGAACTGTCGGTAAAGGAAATGTGTTTAACGGCATGCTGTAACCTTGATGAATTGACATTTTCTGACATTTGTTGAGGTATCTAATGCACAAGTCAGTAATTTACCTCACTGCTCGATAATTTCAGCTTTACATGTGGTAATGGCCTTAATTGACACTTTCCTAAGTGCTTGGTAAAATCAGCTGTTATGCGGTGAGGCTTGATGAGTTGAAGCCATAGTGTGTGATAAACATTGTAACATGAAAGTCCATAGGCCTTCATTTTAACATTTACACTGCAGCAGTGAGTTGCTGAACAATGAATTTTAACTTATTGGAAGTGGTTAAAACACATTGCAGTGCACAGTAATGCATGCTACGTGCGTTTCAGCGCATGGATCATGCAGATAAGAATACATCAATTCTGAGTGGTTTGTCAATGCAGTAAAACGCATAGAAATACATAGAAACACGCAATGAAATGCACAAAAACTCACTGAAAAAGTCGAGTTGTTACATGCATTTTAAAGCATTTGAAACGCTTTTACTAGTGTGAAAAAGCCCTAAAAAGACATACTTGCCAAAAAGGAGGGAAGCCTCTGGATCCTGTAGAGGCTTCCTGTGTCCTCCTTGCCCTGCCATCACTCGCCAGGACTACAGGTACCTGCATTCATTCATTCTGAAAGTTAAGGAAGATGCATTATTATTGTTTATTTCTATAGCACTGACATCTTCTGCAGCACTTTACACAGTACAAAATCATGTCACTGACTGTTAGGGATGTTCAATAAGATGCAAATAATTCAGAGTTTATGCAAACATGCAGCTTGTAATTGGACCAATCAATTTAAACCTGGGTGGGACTTGATTGGTCCATTTTCAAGCTGCATATATTTGCATAAAATTGTACATACATTTGCATAAACTCAAAACTCCTTGATCATCCCTACTGACTGTCCCTCAGAGGAGCTCACAATCCTATCCATGCCATAGTTCCAGTTTTATATCCCCATTATACACAAAAGCCAACTTCGGGGAGAGACCGTTAACCTCTCTGTATGTTTTTGGGATGTGGGAGGAAACTGGGGTGCCTGAAGGAGACACCCTCCCCCCACCCATGTAAGGAATAATGGGAAGGAAACATAGGCAGGGCTAATCTTCAGCTCGGACAACAGAAGACCTATTGTGGTGAATAAAATGGCATATCGCGCCACCGATGATGCATATCGATTGCGCCATCAGTAGACGTGACATTCTCGCTTAAAAATGACAAGCAAATATCTTTTCTCTCTCTGCTCTTAAAAGCAGAGTTCAATAACTTCCGCCACTCCTGTGAGGTCAGCAAGGAATTTGACACCTAGCCCGACCTCCCGGGGAGAGACATTTCCTGCCACAGCCCTCTCCCAAAAAAACAGCTTGAACTGGCAGAGATGAGAATCCCTGCCAAAAATCATACAATCAAACAAAGAGAACTTTTATGTGTTTGTAATTCAAAATAGCCTTGTCACAGAAAGACAAAAAACACATTTTCTGATACCTATAAATCCGCTCTATCATTCACCTGAACTACAATTTTCTAACTGTCAGGAATCAGTAGGAAAACCGCTTTATCCGTCCTGCGTAGAGCGAATGCGATAGAATAGGCATGTATAGCCTCGTTTGATACAGGGTCGCAGGCCGCTTAGGAATATAGCCTCGGATTTGCGATGCGCCAATCTGGGACGGAGTCACACAGAGAATTCATAAATGTTACATTTTTTGCACTGAGTCTGGGGGCGGCAACCTTCTGGTTAGGAGGTAACCCGCTTTAAACACACCTACTTTCCAGGTAGTGACAGCCCAAAACTCAGGTCCTATAAAAGTGGGGCGGGACCAAACCCGCCCAGTTCTCCAAATTCCATCGACCAGGAAAGTCCATGCTTGCGTTCAAGGAGAACCGACGCATGCTTTGTTCAAGGACTCTTAACATTAATGCCTACTTTTAAACCGGACTCTGTTTCTTCATTCTCCAAATGGACTGCAGCCATGACTAAGTAAGAACTTTCTAATTTTACCCCTTTATTTTTAAGCTTTGTGATATATGTTAATTGGTGTATATAACTGTATGTAATGCATTTTTGTTATTAAACGGTTTAAAAATCGTTTAGCGGTTATGACCTGTTGCTGAACATACACAATCGTACCCATTCTGCTGAAACCCCTACCTTGTGGTTAATAGAAGTGTACATTTATAACCCGTATGCGTGAATCCGGCTCAGATAGTCAGATCTGACCCAGATTCCTGCATACCGCAAAGGGTTAACAGAGCGTTCTCAAAGTATTAGCATAATTACAGTAGTGGGCTGTGTAACCCGCTTGGTGGCAGATCTTTGAATTGTATGTGTGTGGTGAATCCTTTGGCGTCCGAACATTAGTCAGTTCATCAAATTGCGAAGTCAGGTTTACGCTTCGTGATGGACAAAATGACAGTGCGAGAGGATTTCTGACTCTGATCGATTGACACGCCCGCAGACCGGCCTTGCGGTCTGTGACACCTATCTTTTATCATTCTGAAACTACTGCTATTTTCTGACATGCAGATTTCTCTGGAGGTAACTTCTGATCATGTGTTATGTGATCACATGGACTATTTTTCTCTGCCCTAGTATTTACTAGGTCACTTTAAATATACCCAAGCATTGAGTATGCGGTAATATTTTGTATTTAAACAGGTTTCCATAGTGATTGCTGACATCACATAGCCTGAGCATGTCAATACTGTCACCTTGACGTTTTCCTCCAAGACCTGTGTATTGCAGAGCTTATTATTCTGGGCATGTATTTGCACTGCAGCTTTATGCCTTTTCATTCCAAGCATTCTTCTTAGTTTGAAAAATACGGTACTAAAGCGGAATTTCATGTCCAACACTAGCTAGTGGCATGCCAAGCCGAAGGTCTTGTTCATAAGCGCCTAAAATAAGAGGTTAATGCTATAAGGTTATTTATTCTGGCAGAAAATGTTGTGGTCATGTGATTGTCAGATAGTTGATCACGTGACTTTATCCAAAGACTGGAATTTTGTTTATGGGCCATAACAACTCTTAATTGAACAACAAGTTGCTGTAACACCAAGGCCATGAGGAAACACTTTTAACCTACACACGGTCACACCGAATTTTTGTGTATGTGTGTGTGTTTCTGTAACCTACTCCAGCTGTACTCCTTTTTAACAGTGCACATACCCTGACTGTCCTGCTGCTTCTCTGTCTCATGTACTTTTAGCAATAGATCCTGAACAAGCATGCAGATCAGGTGCTCTGACTGATGTCTGAATGGATTAGCCGCATGCTTGTTTCAGGTGTGTGATGAATACAGTACTGATGCCTGACAAATCAGCAGGATATCGGCCAACTGGCATTGTTTTGTTTAAAAGGAAATAAATCTGGTAGCTTCCATATCTCTCTCAGGTCTGTTGTCTTTTTTAATTGCTGACATTGAGTCTCCATATCAGTTCTACGCTAGAAAGTTGAATAGTGTTGCCCAACCTGGCCATTTTTTGTTATTTATTTTTTGTCAGGCCGCAATCTTTTATATATGCAGATTTTGTGCATAGACTGCTTGCAGATTATTTATTGAAAAGCCTCGTCCAATCACTTTTCTTCCTGGTGGATCTGTGCATTCATCTGCTGCTCCCCATTCCTCAGTTACAGTAGATGTAAGTTTAACTATTCCAGTGTGTACCATCACCAGCAGTTCAGGGGAAGGCAAGGAAGTTGGAGGGGCCAGCAACTTTATTATTTGTGCTAGCTGACCTAAGCCCCTTCAAAAACTGGCTCTAGGTCTGTCACCTATGACACGCCAGCAAGCATGTGTGCCTGGCCGGCCCCCTGGCCCATCCTGCTCCTGTCCCATTGGCTGTCTGTGCGGCACATGCTCAGTAGTGCAAACGCACGGACACGGGACAGGATGACGCAGGGACAGTTAGGTTTTATTACATAGGATTATGTAACTTGAGAACAATTTGACTCAAATGTTTGTGGTCAGGAAGTGAGACTTTCCGTTACTAAAACAAATCAGAAGAACTGGCAGAAGTATCCAGACGCTTCCTATTAGCTGCAGTCACAAATGGTAATCCAAACAGCTTTCATGTTACCATGTGAATCGCACACTATTTGCAGTGTGTCAAAACTGACAACGCAGCATAGCGTGAATGAGCCCTTAAAGAGGATCTGTAACTAAACCCCCCCCCCCCCCTCCCGGGGGGATACTTACCTTGATAGGATCCAGAGGCTTCCCGTGTCCTCCGGTGTCCCGGCAATCTCCCGCTGCAGCCCCCCGGACTGCAGTGATGTAAATACTTACCTCTCCATGATCCTGCACAGACACACTAGTGGCTCTCCATTCGGGTTAAGGCAGAAATAGCTGAACCAAATCCGATCTGCTATACTGCACAGGCGCAAGTCCTCTGCACCTGCGCAGTAGAGCGGATACGATCGAGTTAGGCTATTTCCACCTTACCCGAATGAAGAGCCGCCAGTACGTCTGTGCAGGATCATGGAAAGGTAAATCTATCACAGCTTGTCAAGCCTGTCATGGGGTTTTTTGGCAGAGACTACAGGGGAGGGGGAAGCCTCATTGGGATCCTGAGGCTTCCCCCTCCCAAGGTTAATATCCTGTCAGCCACTCCTGAAAGACCTGTAGTCACCCGGTGCTCAGAGATGCCACAAACAGGTGAACGCCACCACAACAAAGCGAGGGAGCAATTTGCATATACTTTTGTCATAATACAAATCATTAGTACCGTATGTATGTTTGAATGCCTCTGTTACTAAAGACTTAAATTACTGCTGCATGTTAACAGGGCATTTAAGAGTTAGCTGTATGTTCACAAAAATATATCGGTGATGGGTTTGTACTGAATTTTTATTAAACTCATGCCTGTGGGCTGAATGTGGCCCTCCTTGCCATTTTATGTGGCCCTCCCTGAGCTTCCAATGTCTATCATTGTAAGCAGCAAAAGAAAGAATGCACACGGTCTTCCCATCCAGAGGAGCTCACCACTGTCAGTGTAATATTTACCTGCTCCAGCAATGCATTGTTGCCTCTGTTCTTCCCAGCAGCTGCACACTCTGTGCTTCCATACCTCTTCCTACCAAGTCTGTGACTTGCCTCAGGAGCCGGAGGTATGCGCTGTAGAGCATATGTGGCCATTGGAAAGATCAGAGGAGATCCAAAGCAGCACTGAAGCAGGCATATATTAAGCTTCTCCACTCTGCTACTCTGCAGAAGGGGTAAGTGCAGACCCCTCTCGCTCGCTATACTTCTGCCACTTATTTTGGGACTGTTCAATAAATGTCAATAAATTATTTGGCCCGCAACTTGGACAATGTTTTAGATTTTGGACTTCTATATGATTGTTTGACACCCCTGCTCTAGGGTTAAGCAGTCTAATGCTAGGTACACACAATGCAATTTCCCGTCAGATCGACTGGTAATCTGAAGTGAAGCTGCATCCTGTGTACATGTCCAAACCGCTCTTGATCAATAACCGTATCGATTTTCAGATCATTACGTCACAAAATCGATCCCATTATCGATCGGGAGATTGTCGGACAAGTTCCAGATAATAAGGGGAACTCGACGATCTGACAGTAAGGTGCACCATGTGTACCTAACGTTAGAGGGCAAATAGTTGGCAGTGGGGGACTGCATGTAGACCCTGGGCCACAGATTAGGCAGCTGAATTCTAGAGACGGTTTACAAGCTGCATTCGCTTGTGTGATACCACCCCAATGCTGACCACAGATGTATAGACTAAGTGATTGATTTTAAAATTATGTAAAAAGGCTCATTTGAACATTTTTAAAATGGCTTGTTTAGTTCGGTTTCAAGTTTTGGCAGAGGCCCGCAAAATATTCCAAAACGCCTGGCAGCTACTTATAAAGTGAAGAAAAGGAGAGTGGGCTGCTACAACTCACCGGTATCCCACTAGATGGGAACAGGAAATCAAGTGCTAAATCGTAGATGGTAGTTGAAAAGGATGTTCCGCAATACCAACTGGCTGGATTGCCATAATAAGCTCTTTATTCCGATGTGGTACATACAGGTAAAAGCTCACGCGTATCGGAGCAAAAGCATGGCTAATCCTAGCCACTTGGTGTAGCGGAACATCCTTTTCAACTACCATCTACTTATAAAGTGATTGATTGCACTGGTAGTAATTTCCAACTTGCTTTCCAGTTGTCCATGCTAGCTAGCCATGTGTTAGACAGTGGGGACATGCAGCAGAGACTTGTAGCAACCAGACGTTTCCAGCTACTGTTACCCAGTGCAGCAACTAATAACATGACTACACCAGCAGCAACATCTGGCTGCAGTAACATGCCACTGCTACATTTCATCACTGTAGCGTGTTTGAAATAATTATCCCATTCTAATGAAGGCCATGTTTGACTGTTGGATGTTGGATAAACTGATTCTGATTCTGATTCTGATTCTGGATTTCTGCTTCAAGGTGCAAGTTTTTGCCTTATATAAGCTTTGCAGGGGTGATACTTTTTGATGTGCAGTAGCTACTGCAAATGTAACTTAGTGGTTTTATGTAGTGCAGAGAGTGAGCATCTGTCATATTTCCTGTTATACATGTAGCACACTGTTGTATGGGGAACTTAGCTACCTTATCAGACTTAATTTATGGCCCTACTTACTTCATCTCCTTATGTGGGCATAGATTTTCCATAATTATAACCGCCTCAGTTATAGTTGCTGCAAGACCACAATGTTGGCTATTTCTTATTCTATATCAGGCATGTCCAAAGTCCGGCCCATGGGCCAAATGTGGCCCGCTGAGCCTTTTCTAGTGTCCCTCAAGGCTCCCTACAGTTGTTAACTCCATGCAGACCGTAGCTGTGATGGTGCATGCAGGGGCCACCGTATGTTGCCGCTCTGCCTCCCCTTTTGCTCGCCTGTTGGTTACCAGCCACCACTGTAGCAGTAACCTTCACAGATTAGCAGCTGCCACTATGCCAGCAGCAGTAACAGCCACTGATTAGCAGCTGCCAGTGAATTAACTGCACACAGTATATGGGTTATTTCCTATGGAAATGTTTTGAAAAAAATGTCACAGGCATAGTGTACCTAATGGCAATCAGCAAAAATTGTGTTCAATTTGTAGTTCGGCCCCCTAGCACTCTCTAGAACGGCGATATGGCCCTTGGTCTTAAAAAATGTGGACAACCCAGTTATATATGGTCAGTTTGATCCCATATGTAGAGTAATGGATATGCTGTTTCTTCCATGTAGTAGATTACAACCCCCCCCCCCCCCCCCCCCATAGTTGATTGAATGGACATGTCCTTAATTGATTCTTGGGTTGATCTGTTCTCCTTGTGTTTGCATAGGTTTCCTCTAGTCCAAAGACATTCAGGCAATTCAGTCCTCAAGGTTAAACTGCCTGCTGCCAGCAATGAGCCAGTTCCAACATGTAGCCAAATGCAGGGCTGTGGAGTCAAGGAGTCTGAGTAATTTTTGGGTACTTGGAGCCGGAGTCAGAGGTTTCATAAACTGAGGAATCAGAGTTGGATGATTTTTGTACAGACTCCACAGCACTGGCCAAATAGCAGCGCATCTAACCCAAGCCGTGTCAGCATTTTACAGTGCGATTACCCAGCAGCAAGCAAACCCTGCATAATCCCATGCTCATATGCAACTCTCTGAACTCGGTGTGCCAAGTGATGGCAAGTGCCCGGCCAGTGCGGGAGAGCAGCTGACAATGACCTCAACACCTTCAGCCTCCCATGTAAAAGGTCCTAAATGCTTCCAAATGATCTAAATCGATGACAACGCGCTCAGCATGCGCTGCAGAAGAAGCCTGAGCACCCGAGCCACAAATAATTTTACTGTTCTGGTCTTTGCCATAGTCTGATCAGAAACCTATTATGGACTCAACTGCTCTCGCCCATCTTGATGTTTGGTTTCAGTATTGTTGTAGAGGCTAGGCAACGATGTTACCAAGAGAGCTAGGAGGGTGTCTATCTACGGAAGGATTGTAAGGCAAGGGTAGGCGGAAACATGGAGGCAATGATTGTGGCTTAGCTGCCAAATTAAGGGCCCATTTCCACGAGCAGTTGATAGGCCATGAAAAGACTGTCAAACTCTTAGGGCTGGAACCCACAGGAGCGCTTTTGGCAGCGTTTTGGCAGCACTGCGATACGCTAGCAGTTTGCCAAAACGCTGGGCAAATGTTAATGGATGGGGCAACTTCCACAGGAGCGTTTGCGTTTCTCAGAAACGCAAACGCAGGACATGCAGCATTTTGGGAGCGTTAGCGCTTCAATGTAAAGTATTGAACCGCTAGCGGAAACGCTCAGCAAAACCTAAACTGAGCGGTTTTGCTAGCGCTTTGCGGTTCAGCACACTGTAACAAAATGAAAAATAATTCACAGGACCAATCAGGATAAAAACGCAAAACGCTAGGCACCCGCTGGGGAAAAAAATACAATGTTGCAAAACACGACCAAAAACGCGCATGAATCCGCTTGCAAACCGCTCAGGCAAAACGCTAGCGGTTGCGTTTTGCGTTTGCGGTTTTCAGTGGGTTCCAGGCCTTACAGCTGTTTTCTGCTGCCTGGCCACTGCTTGCTGCTGCCTGGCCACTGCTTGCTGCTGCCTGGCCACTGCTTGCTGCTGCCTGGCCACTGCTTGCTGCTGCCTGGCCACTGCTTGCTGCTGCCTGGCCACTGCTTGCTGCTGCCTGGCCACTGCTTACTGAGTGTGCAGTGCTGGAGCCTAAGAAGTCCAGGCAAACGCCAACCCTTGCCAAGACTCTGTAGAACGTATGCTATACAGCAGGCTTTCTCAACCAGGGTTCCTTGAGGACTCTGCAGGGGTTCCTTGGCATTTTTCCCTATCGTGGGGGAAGTATAATAGAGCACACTATAATAGGTAGTACTATAACAAGAAGCACTCAATTGGGGCATCAGGAGATGGTATAATGAGTGGTAGTGTAATAGGGGTAGTGAAATAAACAGCCACACATACTTTTAAAGACCATGCCTCCTGCAAAATAAATGCAGGGGTTCCTCAAGACCAAACAATTGTTTGCATTTGTTCCTTGAGATCCAAAAGTTATTTGCAGGGTTCCTCCATGGTAGAAAGGTTGAGAAGGGCTGCTATACAGGCTTACGACCAGGATAGGGAGGTAGTGACTCACTACTAGGTCACATGAAGTGTTTGATGTAACAGTTCTGTATACAGTATACAGAATGGTCCAGTTCTGTGTACAAAAGGGACAGTTATAGGTGGCTGATTACTGTAATGTTGCTGTTCTTTCATGAGCAGAATAACCTTTGTGTGTTCTCAGAGATGTATATAGTACCATGATGTAGAAATAAACGCCACTTATTTTCTTTTCCAACTGCAAGCTTGTAAAATGGCCAGACTTCAATTTTGTGTGTGTGCTGCGGTTTTGTCCTGCTGTTTTTAAATTGCCTTTGCTAGATGTAGCAGAATGTAATCATCTTACTTGTCTATAATTATGGCATGACTCTCGCCATAAACCAGACTTTATACGGCCTTTGTAGACTCTGTCCAAACTCTGTGTGCCATAATTGAGATATGCTTGACTGCATTAAACTAATCCTTCTAAGCTTAGATGTTTGTTGTAAAACTCTGCTGGCTTTATTGCTTTAATAGTAAGATTAATAACTGCATGTGGCCTGCTGCTGATGTGTACTGGGCCTGTAATCTTCAATTTATCTGTAAATGTTCACCCCTTCACTCTACTGCTTGTGGGGACACCTCAAAGCGAATGGTTTGTAGGTGTAACCATAAGGAGTCGGCCGCTTTCAGATGGGCTGTCAGCTGCACTCCTGCACCAGCTGGTAACTTGCTAGAGTTCGGCACAGACAATCGACACACTCCCACGGCCAACCTCACATGCTAGATGTTACGGTTTTCTGCGACAAGCATGGTGTTACAACTGCTGCTGTTTGGCTGCATTTAAATTGCACCCAATTAACACTTGAGGGCTGCAGATGGGATTCTATAGATAACATAAGGTCACCTCGACTTGTCTGGTTGTCGGTTACGGAAACTGGTCTGATGTGGTTGATAGTTTAGGTTACCACAGACGTGAAAGGTTGGCAGATGTCCATTTCAGCTCATGATCATGTTGTCCTCCCCCCAGAAATGGAATTATGACAGACGGTCTTAAGTCCCAAAAGTCAGACAACGTTGTAGTTGACCTTCTGCAACTTGGTACTGGATCATTTAGAAATTGTGCCTGATGATTGTGTTTGGTCCAATTACAAGCTGCATACATTTGCATACAATCAGCATAACATTTGCAGCAACTTGAAGTTATTAGCATCTTGTTGAGCATCTCTACTGCTCACCACGTGCTGATCAAAGCACTACTGTCATCCATCTGCATGCATTGTTCTGGATGGCCATATATTTCAGCAAATATAGTATATTGTGTAAATGGATGAATTCAATATAAGTTGAAAGTTTGTTTGGCTTATATTATATCACTGAACCACAGCTTTAGTTATTTCTATTTTTAGTTGTTTGGTTTTGTTTTTTTACTTCCCAGAATGTATTCTTATCTGTTACTATCTGCAAAGAAGCCCACTGTATATGTATCCCTGTCACCTTGCACATGCTTACAGCTGAGTAGGTAAATCACCATGTAAAGTGTACCTGTAAAGGAAAAAAAGGGTGGAAATTTTGATACTCCCCTCAATAAATTGGAGCCTCTAAAGTCTAAAGCAGGGGTCTCAAACTCGCGGCCTGCGGGCCATTTGCGGCCCTCGATGCAATATTTTGTGGCCCGCGCCGGCAAAAGCTTCCTTATAGTTCACTTCAGTGCTCCCAAGTAATCCGCTGCATCCCCGCCGCTAAACGAGGGCTGCAGAGCCCCTAAATCGCCCTGGGGGCAATCCGCCGGCATTTCCTGGAAGGGGCAGAGCTTTCAGCTTCAGCTCTACCCCTCCTGACGTCAATTGCGGCGCTTCGCCGCCTCTGCCTGCCCCTCTTACTCTTCCCTCACAGAGAGGGGCGGGCAGAGGCGGCGATGCGCCGCGATTGACGTCAGGAGGGGCAGAGCTGAAGCTTAAAGCTCTTCCCCCTCCAGGAAATGCCGGCGGATTGCACCCCGGGCGATTTGGGGGCTCTGCAGCCCTTGTTTTGCGGCGGGGACACGGCGGATTACTTGTAATGGGAGCACTAAAGCGAACTATAAGGTAAAATAGGCAAAATAGTTCGCTTCAGTGTGAATTTGATTTTGAATTAAAAATCAATGCAAGGGACGAGGGGGGGGGGGGGGGGGGGTTGGGAGCTGCTGATTGACTTTTTTTGTGAATTCCCTTATGCGTCCCAGCCTCATCCTGACTTTGCCTCCTGCGGCCCACAGGTAAATTGAGTTTGAGACCCCTGGTCTAAAGGCTTTCCCCATCCTCTTTGGCTGCACTGCTCCAGCAGTTTGGAAGTGACTCGTGTATAAGCTGAGACCACCATTTTTGGGCCCAAAACTTGGCTTATACGAGTATATACGGTGTCTGTATGTTTTTGGAATGTAGGAGGAAATGGGAGTGCCCGAAGGAAACCCACACAGACGCAGGGAAGACATACATACTCTGTGCAGATAGTGCCCTGGCGGGGATATGAACCGGGGACCCAGCACTGCAAGGCGAGAGCGCTCTCTACTTATCATTTCACAACTCAATGCTGTCCAGGTGTACATCTCATAAAGCTTCTTACATTCATACAAAGAGTGATTTAGCAAAATAATTCTGGCTAGTACCGATACCTGTGTTGAACTGGTCAATTGACACTGCTACTGGTTTTCTTGAGCTCTAATTTTTATCTATACCTAATAACTATACTCCCCTTTTATCATCTGTTTGAAATTTAGCAGCTGACCCCCAGTGCAGGCATCTTCTCCTTTGCTGAACTGCTCCAGAACGCCAGTGCCTACACCACTGCTGTATTTACAGAGATGGTGTTCTACCTAGATGCTAGATCTACTTGTCAACCGTGTGTTCTGTAAAAATGAACTTGCTGTTTTGTAATTTAGACATAAGTGAGTTTAAATTTGTCTTTTTTGTAATGTGCTTAATGAGGGTATGGCTGATGTGAATGAAAACCTTTTCATTTTATTCTTCTTAAGTACGTCAGACACATGAGTCACACAGCGCAGAGTCAGACAGACTATACATAGTTTGCTGTATCCTATTGCTTTCCCTGTATTTCCTTCAGCTCGTCTCCTCACAGCATGCCCATGCTTCCTAATTTGTGTTTATTCAAGCCTGATCATACATTTCAGCAGCAGCTCTTCTGTGACTGTGACATAGGAAGGTTGCTTTCATGTATTCTTTTCTATAAACCACAGCAGATCCCCTTTAGAGAAGCTGTGGCAATAGCTTCCTGTATACATGCAGGAAATGCATTAGCGCTTGTCAGGGTGTGTCCTACAGATAAGGATCATGCTTGCACAGGACTAGCTTGTCTTGCTCTGTGGGGTTGTCATAGAAACCAATAAACAGCATTCCATTGTTAGTATGGCCAGAACTCAAGACACATCACAGCTCAAAATTGTTATTTATTTAGGCGTACACACGCCTGCTAGTGAGATCATTGGGTACAGTTACTTTATTTAGCGCAAAGCATAGGGGCCTGTTCTACTGAAGATCTGGCCATCATACTAATAATGCCTCATTTCTAAAAAAGGATCAGATCTTGTTGTATGGCTATTACTGCTGAAATTGCTGTACCATAGTGAACTTAAAGAGAAACTCCAACCTAGAATTGAACTTTATCCCAATCAGTAGCTGATACCCCCTTTTACATGAGAAATATGATTTTCACAAACAGACCATCAGGGGGCGCTGTATGACTGATATTGTGCTGAAACCCCTCCCACAAGAAGCTCTGAGTACCGCGGTACTCTGGGCAAACTGTCACAATGTAACAATGTTCACAGACAGGAATTAGCTGTTTACAGCTGTCTCTAACAGCCAAAACAGCTAGGAGCAGCTACATAACCTGCCCACAGTAAAAATGTCACCATGTAATAAATGTCAGAATGTAAATCGGGGAGAGGAAAGATTTTACAATGAGCAAACACTGACTAAATCATTTATACATAATTATGGTAAAAAATGAAGCACTTTTTTTACTACATTATTTTCACTGGAGTTCCTCTTTAAGGTGAATGGGAACCGCATTTAAAAAAATGAAGCAAATACTTACCTAAGGAGAGGGAAGGTTCTGGGTCGTATAGAGCCTTCCGTCTCCTCTCTTGGTGCTCGCTATCCTGTGCTGGCTCCCCCCCCCCCGTTTCAAACCCCCGCCGAAAGGGTATTTGGAAGTCTTTGGGAGCCGTGTCCTCCCAAAGACGTGCGGCTCCATCCTGCACAGGCGCGAGCGTGCAAGAGAGCGTGCTTGTGCAGGTGCAGTACAGGGCCGCCCCTCTTCAAGAGCACTCGGGCTCCCTAAAGACTTTTGAAGCCTCCTTTGGCCGTGTAAAGCAGTATTTGACTAAATTAGTCAAATACTGCTACCGGGCGAGCCAGCACTGGAACGAAGGGACCAGGAGAGGAGCTGGAAGGCTCTATAGGACCCAGAGCCTTCCCTCTCCTTGGGTAAGTATCTGTCTTATTTTTTTAAATGCGGTTCCCGTTCACTTTAAAGGAATTATTTTGCGAAAAAAGTAGGCAGTTAAAAAATGTGACAGATGACAGGTTTTGGGCCAGTCCATCTTTTTAAGGGGGATTCTCAGGGCTTTCTTTGTTTTCAACAGCATTTCCTGAACAGCAGTTTAACTGCCAAAATAGCAAGATGCCAGCCGACCTCCCTAATCACTTGCACACTATTATGTCAGTTAGATTTTGCAACTGTTTAGGAAATGCTGTTGAAAACAAAGAAAGCCCTGAGAATCCCCCTTAAAAAGATGGACTGGCCCAAAACCTGTCATCTGTCACATTTTTTAACTGCCTACTTTTTTCGCGAAAGAACCCCTTTAAAGAGGAAATTAAACCAAGGATTGAACTTCATCCCAATCAGTAGTGCATATCCCCTTTCGCACAATAAATTTTTACTTTTTCTCGAATAGATCATCAGGAGGGTTTGTAAAGCTGATAATGTGGTAAAACAGTGTAATGTCATTACCATGATCCTGGCAGTTTGCTGTCTCGGAATCTAGTTGCATTGTGGGGAAATAATGGCGTTTTCCAACTGCAAAGCAAGCTGCATCTCCCCCTGTGCATAGAACTCTGAGTAATGAACATTTCATACAGATCACCTGGCAGGATTAAAGATGTCGCCACCAGTGATACATTTCAGAATGTAAACCAGGGAGAAGAAACATTTTACAATGGGCAAACACTGACTAAATAAGCTGAGTGAATATTGTAAAAAAATAAATTGTATTCATTGTTATTATCACTACAGTTCCTCTTTAAAGTGAACCTCAGTCAAAAGTTAGAGATTTACCTAAGTGGAGGGAAATCTCTCCTCCTCATTCCCACCGTTGCTGCGTACAGACTCTCTGAACATATTTGACAAGAGCTTGTCTGATATGTTCTAGTGGCCATGCTCCCCGCTGTGTATGAGTGTGCCCATACTGTACCTGCATGGGTACAGCCTTGCCTGCATGGCTAGCCGAAGCCACTCGTCCATGAGTTGGTCCGTGCTAACTGGCCTTACTTGTGAGGGTACGCAGAACAGGTGCGCAAGGCCCACCTCCTGGATAGGTGGGGTGAGTGGAGTACAGCAAAGGAAAAGAGGCGCCATATATATGTATATACATATATACATTTTGGGGATGTTGAAGATAACCGGAGTGGCTAGAGCAGTGATGGCTAACCTTGGCACTCCTAGAGGCGCCCGAGTCTGACATATAGACGGCTCTGGCACTTTTAATTGGCCTGAGGAAGTGGGCATGGTCCCACGAAACGCGTTACCTGTGCTTAATTATCCATTAAACTTCCTTAATTGAGTTTGTTGTCTATGAGGTAAGCCACCTCAACCTTTATTTTATTGATTTTAAAGTGTTTTATATATATTGGGCACTACTTTTCCTTTGCAAAGCATAAATCGGGGAGGCAAAGGCATGCTGGGATTTGTAGTTTTGTCACAGCTGGAGTGCCAAGGTTAGCCATCACTGCTCTAGCCACTCCTGTTATCTTCAACATCCCCAAAAGGTATACATGATAGACGTATGGTTTGGACTGTGGTAAGGCATACTTTGAGGGCCATTAGTGACAGGACTATGGACTCTTATAGTACTGATATCTTCCTCAGTGCTTTACAATCCATAATACAGTAGACACTAGGCGACCTTAGCCAATTTAAAAAACGGGCTCTAGGTGCGCTGCCGTGGAGGGCATGCGATGTGGCGCAAAAGCACTGACACAGGGACATGGGACACAGGGAGATTATATAAAGAGTTTAGACTAGGACTGTGGTAGGGATTAGATTGTGAGCTCCTCTTAGGACAGTTAAGCTATGAACACAGGCTATGCTACAGTCTGTGGAAAAATCCTTCAAACCAAAGATTTTGCTGTATCTGGTGACAATTGTTGTGAAAAATTTACCCGAACAACAAAGACCAATATCGGGCATGTTGCCCAATCCATCTGATGGCTCATCTCGGATGATTGGCAGATTTCATGCAGTCTGCCGTGTGTACAATGTAATTTAATTAGCATAAATTAGCTGGTTGTATGCAGTATCTGCGTGTGGACAATATCGTTGGAAAGACTCGTTTGTCTTTGTCACTGGTAAAGTCGTTTCTCCGACACTGTTCGTTTATTTGCGGCTAGTTTTGCATAGCTTGTGTACGGACCTTTATTGACATAACAATGTACTCTATAAAGAACTGCAGAAGATGTCAGTGCTAAATAAATACAGAAGTAGCAGTAGAGTATTGTACCGTGTTAGCCATCAGTAAAAGCAAGAAGTTTTGCAGAGCTGAAAGATTACTCTTATTCTTTTAAGTTAGCCAATAAATGGTATCATCCTGATGTGAAACCTCTTGCATATAAATAAAGAATAATAATGATGATGAGTGTAAAAATGAAGATTTGATTGGTTTTTGGTCTGTATGAATTCATTAGTAAATGGAGACTATATATCCTGTTCTTCTGTTGGTTAGCTTACGCTATAACTGTATTACATGCCACACTTCTATTATCAGGGAGGTCCTGAAGCTGCCTGACGGATGACCGTTTTGTTGTGGGAACGGACATGTAACAGACCACATCCTCTCAAAGTGTCACATTTCAGGCGGCTTCTCCCTTTTTATTTGTTCCAAATTTGATGCTTCTTCTCCTTTGTTCTATGACAACTGCTGGATGCCTCCCCAGATCTTCCCTTATCAATAATGTATGCTTCTTTAAGGTTATCTTAAAGATACTTTAGTCTTCTAATAGCCCATCCATCTGTTAGCCATTAGCAAATATACTTTGATCAGGTTTGGGATAGACACCCTATTGTGTTCGGTTCCACTTGAGTGTGTTGGCATTGTGTCATACCTATTGTGAGTCATCAGACAGGTGGTAGGTGCCACAAAAAAATGATCATTGAAAACAAACTAAGAATTTTGAAGGTTGTTTGTCAAAGCCCTTTTCTGGGAATGCTTATTTTATCATTGCTAATCCCACCTAGCAGTGTTCACCCCCCCCCCCCCCTCTTCCATACTCGACTTTGTACAGCTTGACAGCCCAAGCAGCCTATGAACTCAAACCCGCTTCTTCTCCTACCGACAATCCACCAACTCCTTAAAGAACAAGCGACACCCATGCTAACCTAGAAATAAAAATCACACATATATAAGTAGATAAATACTACTTCTACTTACATAACAGATGTATTGTGCTATCCACGTAATGATTCCTTTGAATTTTACAAAGGAAAAGCAGAAAATCTTATTCTAGGCAGTGGCCATCTTGCCAAGCTAATGCTGGATCCACAAGGTGCGTTCGCGCACTCGATTTCCCGCTCGATTCCGTCGATTCGTTTATTTCCAACATGTCCGATTTGGATTTCGATGGATCGTTAGGTCGATTCGCATGCAAAGTATGCCAAAATGACCTAACGATCCATCGAAATCCAAATCGGACATGTTGGAAATAAACGAATCGACGGAATCGAGTGGGAAATCGAGTGCGCGAACGCACCGTGTGGATCCAGCATAATGCCGACATCATATCCTCCCTGACTCTTGTTTTCCCCATTCCCTTCTCTTGCTCATTGTGTATTCATTAGCTGCTCTCCTCCCAGAGTCTTTTTTTTATTTACACAACCAATCACTGAGTCACCTCAGCCTTGCTTGTAAACACAAGTGATCAGCTAGGCAGGAAAATAAATATAAGAGGAGGAATATATTATAGATAAAAAGAACTCCCAGCATTCAACTTTTTGGCACTGTTTGGCACTAGGGCAAGTGCTCCTAAAGTATGTGATAACTCCAAACCATAACAGCAGAAAAAGTTTTGAATGCTGGATTAGCATCTTTATCACTTTATACACTCAGACCAGCTGCTGTTGAAATTTGATTTTTATGGTGACAATACCGCTTTAACACTTCTTCCACCACCTCTGCCACGTTCACCTTAGCCACACCCCTGTTGCTGACTACTGTACTCTAGGAAAAAGTCATTTCCTGTGACAGCCACAAATCTCCAGAAGTTGGAAGTGAGGGAGTGGGTGGCGTGAGCACTTCAACTGTGCCCCAAACCACCTAGTAGTCTCTGGGCTTGGATAGGCCACTGTGATGGGGTAGTATGAAGACTGTGATGGATACCCCATTGTGACCTCTGCCTCTAATACTTTTTGCCATAGACCCTGAACAAACATGCAGCAGAGCAGGCATTTCTGACATTGTCAGTTTTGACAAGATTAGCTGCATGCTTGTTTCTGGTGTAATTCAGACACTGATGCAGCCAAATAGATCAGCAGGGCTGCCAGGCAACTAGTATTGTTTAAAAGGTAATAAATATGGCAGCCTCCATATCGCTCTCCCCTCGGGTTCACTTTAATAATTGCCGATATTGTATGAGATTCGAGTTGCAGGTTTTTCTAGGTTCATGCAAATTTATGGTAATTGCTTGAAACTGGTTCCACAGAGAGCAGTTGCAGCCTCTTTGGGTACGACCATCCTCAATCTGCCTACAAATTGCAACACAATTGGCATTAGTTTTAACAAATAGCATCTCATTGCGTATCTCTAAAGATGCCATATGTGTTTCATCCTGTAAATGATATATTCTGATATAAAGCATGCTGAGATGTAAACTTGTAGCAAAAATCAGAACTTGATCCAGTGGCATATCTATAGGGGTGCAGCTATGGCTAGTGCCATGGGCACCACAGGACCCATGGGTGCCATGCCTGCACCCCCCTTCTCCCTGTGCTGCCCGCTGCTAAAATGTATTTATTGCGCCGCCGCTAAAACAGTCGCCCCCTCTTCTCAGTGCTGCGTGCTGCTAAAAAATGCATGTATTGATCCTCTCCTTCTCCACCTCTCCGCCTCCTCCTCCCCCGTGCTGCCGCCGCTAAAACACGATCAGACCTGAGATTAGCGGCGACCAGGAGACGGGACAGGGAGATCGGCACATAATAGCCACGTGGTGAACTTCAACTGCAGGAGTGACAGATGATGTCTACTATGCGTCTCCTGGTCACTGCTGATTCCAGGCCCGGTCGTGCTTTAGCTGCGGCAGCAGCACGGGGAGAAGGAGGGGGAGAGGTAGAGAAGGAGGGAGAGGCGCTCAACACATGCATTTTTAGCAGCGTGCAGCATGGAGAGGAGGAGGGGGTGGCTGCTTTGAGCGGCGGCTCGATAAGTACATTTAGTGGTGCCACTGATTTTAAGTTTTGTTTTAGCGGTGTGCAGCATGGGGGAGAGGGGAAACTGTACATTTTAGTAGCGACAGCATGGGGCAGGAGGGAGGGGGGACTGATTGGCGGAAGGAGAGGGGGCTACCGGTATGGAGGGGGTGGTGGGAGGGAGAAAATGGGCCTATTCTTTTGTGTGGTGGGGCGTGGGTAAGGTTTGTTTTTTTTTGTTGCGGGAAGGGGTGCAATTTTATTGTTTGCCACAGGCTCTGGTTTACCCAGCTATGCCCCTGACTTGACCCCTCGGATGCCAGTCCAGGGCCAAGTGCTGTACACATTACTATAGGTTAGCCACACTTTATGTTGCGATGCAGGGGGAATAGTGAGGTGCATGATAGAGCAGCCTTCAGCAGGAGTGGTGAGGACAACAGTGCACTTGGCTGAGACGATCTGGCACTCTAGATCTCTTAGCGACACATTAGAAATACCATATGCATGCTAGATTTTCTGCAGAGATGGCCTAGCCCGAGAACTTTCTAGTGTATGTACGAAGCTTCACGATAGCTGCTGGAACCAGAGTCTGGAACAATGAGAATGTTTGCTAATGTTCCAACAAAGCTGGGGTTTCCCACACATTGGGGAAAATACCTCCAATATTACATTTCCATTAAGTTATTAACACAGGAAGTCGAGTAACTGAGCAAATGAGATGCAGACAGTGACAAAAACGTCTTATTCTAATGTAGTCTGTCTACCCACACATGCACACATTCACATGCATACATGCGCACACACACACTCGTCAAGCTTATCAACCTAATGACTCTTAAGACACTGAACAGTATCACCATAAGCTTTTTCATTAGTGTGATGAGTTTTGTCCGCCACCAGGCTACATTAGCCGTGCCAAGCCAATTAGACTGGCAGTATTGCCAAATGAACGAGAAGTCAGAAAATTAATTTTATACTAATGACTGTCTTTTTGTGACATTTTGTTCCTCCAAGATACCAAAGTTTCCATGTGGTGAGCTGACTTAAAGCCCCTGTTCAGTCGTTCAGGTCCTTGTGTTTATTTTAATCCATGTTTTTGGATATATCATACTTTGCCATGCACAATGGTTGATGCGTGGCAAATGAAACAGTTAATCAGGTTTTTTTTATATTTTTTATTTTAAACTATGGCCATGTAGGTGTCTTCCTGTGTCCTGAGGCCCGTGTATGCATTCAATGAATGTCGCCTGCTGTGGATTGGGAGCAGATCTCTTGAGTGACATTGCAGGGCCAAGGCGATGCAGACACATTGCTTTTTGTGTGCAAGTGATCACTGAGATCTGCTGTATGGGGTGCGGCGTGGGAGTGACTTTGCGCAGGGGCGGGATAAGTGGGGTAGAACAATGTTCTCTTTTGTCACTCGGTCGAAGTGGTCTGACAGGTGAATCACTGGCAGAATGGTCAGGAGCCATTGGTGGCTGCTGTACACAGGCTGGCTTCTCGGCAGAAGCGGTAGTTATCGACTGCCTTGGCCCAGAGTTCCATGTAGTGGATCTTTGGAAAATGAAATCTCAAAGGCCAATTTTACCACCTTCCATGTAGTATGAGAGCATACCTACACAGTCTATTTTTAAGCCTCGCATTCGCCACCCAACGGGTCCAGCAACGTCCTCTTGACAATGGTCATTAAGCGACGCCTCTTCCTGCTCATGATGTACATGACGTTACACAACGGGCGCGAACAGGAAGTCAAGCGACCACAGTACTTTGCGCGGAGTCATTGGAGAACTTAAAGATCTGCCGTGACGATTATCGCTTCACAACACTAAGCGATGCTTGCGTGATCGCACGCTTGTACCCACGTCGGTAGATTGTGAAAACGACCACTCGTCGATTAAAAAATTGCTGGTTGTCAGGAAAATTGTCGGTAAAAGTGTGGCGTGGGTCCAACCATCAGATAAAAATCTTTGCAAACTGAGGAATTTATCTGTTGCATAGGTTTGTCAGGGAGGTGTGAAAGACTGATCGTTCTAAAGATGCTGTACACATGCAAAAGATCAGTTCCTGCAAATTGCTTTCATTGTGAATGATATCTGGAGATCTCATACATGCCGATCCGATTTTTTTTTTTTTTTTTTTTTACAGTTTGAATTTGACATTTGAAGCATAGTGTGTGCAGCTGGGAGGGGTAATCAGGACACAGGTTAGTTGGAACTGTCTCCTGCTCCTTGTCACCTCCTTTCAACCAAAAAGATGGCTGCCCCCATAAATCACAAACATTTGCCTATTCTTTTAAAACAGGGTGGGTAAGCGATTATATTACCTATCTATTATAATTAGCATAACTAATGTAACTTGATGACAGTATGTTTGTTTAGGCTGAAGTGCCACCATCAGGAGAAGTAGGTGAAAAAGGTCATACGAAAGACACAGATTTCCATTCACTGTCATCTCACAGCATGCCTACAAGGCCACCACCCACGCACCAGGTTTATAGACACGCTTATCTAAAGGATATCGCTAGTTGGGAAAGCAACACCCACTTTCCTGGCATGTTTTCTAGAGGGATCTCTGTTGTGTGACTCAGGGGGTGCCTTTTTTTTTTCAAAGGGGACATCTGCCCACAGATATGAAAATTGGTACAGTAACACAGTCCCCTAATCACCCTTAAGGCCCCTACACATGCACAATAAGTGTTGCTTGATGGGGATCGGGACTCAATCCCTTGGGCGACACTGAAGGGACAAGTCTATGCAGATGCGGCCAAGGCTAAGTATGCAGATGCGTTGCCCACTTGCAAGTGAGCAACGTGTTCTAAGTGGGGGTGGGGCAGGGAGGTCAGAGGGGAACCCCAAAATGCCGATTTATGGTGGGTGGGGTAAGTGCGGAGACTGATGCTATTGGCTGTCACTTGGCCAAAGTGATCCACCAGGGTGGATCGCAGATCTAGCACTCTGGGGTCATCGGGGGCTGCTGACCGCACGCTAGATTTCCGTCAAAGGTAATTCTAGTCGGCCCGCCTCAGTACAGTTTCATCTGGCATGTGTACTGCAGTGTTCTCCCCAGGCTCTTTTAGCCGGGTGCTCCACCCACCTAGTTTTGGTGAGCACCCGGCTGTCATCAGCTCACCTCCTCTGCTTTAAATCGGATCCGAGAAGAAAAACTAACTATAACAAGTAACTTGTCTATATATCTTATCTAAAGTTTAGATAGTTTACACAGCATATCTAGCTGCAAGCAGCTTCAAAAGTTTGATTATTTATTCCTGTGATACAATGAGGGCAGCCATGTTCTGTTTGTCACATTGTCACAGGCTGTGTGCTGGAGATGCTATCAGCTTGCCTGTGTGTAAATTCAGTCCCCTCTCCTCCTCCCTCCTGCCCTCTGCCACTGAAATCAATGGCTAGTAACCTCCTCCTCCTCCTGCCTAGACTGAGCTCCCATAAGCCCTTGCTACAGTGCCAAGGCACAAAAGGAGCTGTGGGCGAGGCTTGTTTAGTTTATAGGGAATAAGAGGATTAAAACAAAACAAAAAAAAGATTTGGCTTGAGGAACGTCCTATAAACTATATGAATGGAACACCATTATGCAATGAGTAAAAGTTTATCTCAGATCCACTTTAAGTAGAGTTGTGCACAGAAGCACCTGCCCTGCATTCTCTCATATTGCCCCACCCGGGTACTTTTTCATGCCATCCGGTTGGAAAAGATTTCTGGGGAGAACACTGGTACTGGCCTTCACTGACAATGAAACGTCTGTAGGGTTATCCAGGCCTTCAGTAATGCCCATTGATGGTATTTATATGCAAATCAGAGTAAGAAAAATGGGATTCACCACAAACATAAACACTGTTGAGCTTATGCATTGTGACTGGTATTATAATTTTGAAAAGTGGGTGGAGCCACATGCATCCAATCAGATTGATTATATCCTTAAGCCTCATACACACAGTACAATTTTCCGTCGGATTGACCTATGATCTGATAAGAAGTTGCATCGTGTGTAGATGTCCAAATTGTTTCTGATGGATAATGTGGTGATTTTGCGTTAACTACCCAAAATCGATCGGAATGTGATCTGATGGGAAATTGTACCATCTGTATGAGGCTTTAGCGTTTTCAAGCCAGCATGTGATGTCTTCAGAAACTCCACCATCTAGGTCATTGTGAAAATGAAGAATGCTTTTGTAAGCTTTCGATTGTCTCTACCTTGATGGCATTTATACTGTGGTATCAATGCTTTTAACTATAACCAATACACTTGTACATAAGTGCAATGTTATGTGCTATCTAAATGCATCTGTCTGCTGTTTTCATTGTGTTCTTTGCATCTCTATTCTCTGTTATGTAATCCTATTGAGCCGTAGTACACAGCGGTGACCTTGTTACCTTAAACTTTCCCATTTCCATGTGGCTGGATTAGATCCAAGAAGCATTAGGATGTATTTTAAGCAAATCTAACCCAGAGTAACCACATAATGTAGGAAGGACAGTTAACAAAAGGTGATAATGGATTGAGATACTGCAAGCGTAAATCAGTGCTTTGAAAGCACCGCGGCTGCTGAAAACCTCAGTGTATTGAGCGATTTCTATTCATCTTATTTTCTTCCATTGTGGTTTAAAGGGGAACTGTGAACCAGGATTTAACTTCATTCCAATCAGTAGCTGATACCCCCTTTCTCACGTGAAATCTTTACCTTTTCTCAAATAAATCATAAGGGGGGTTTGTGTGGCTAATATTGTGGTGAAACCCCGCCCATAGTGTGATATCATGACCATGGTCCTGACAGTTTCCTGTTTTTGTGAACCTCGTTGCATTGTGGGAATTAACCGCTTTTTTTCTAAATGCCAAGCTAGCAATATCTCCCTCTGTGCATAGAACGCTCAGTACTGAACATTCCGTTCAGATCACCTGGCAGAACTAAAAATGTCTCCACCAGTGATACATTTCAGAATGTAAATCAGGGAGAGGAAAGATTTTGCAATGAGCAAACACTAAACTAAATAATCTATAAATGAATATTGTAAAAAACAAAAGCAGTTTTATTCATAATCTTATTTTCAGTACAGAACCTAAAGTGAGAGGAACCATACCAGTTGCCTGACTTCTGTGCTGATTCTTTGCATCTAATACTTTAAAGTGAACCTCCGGACTAAAAATCTGCTCAGCAGAACTGAAAAGGCTTGGTGTTTAACAGTTTCACAGCATCAGAACTTTGTTTTTCTTACCAAAGCATCATTTTTAGCTGCATTTTTAGCTAAGCTCCGCCCATCAAAGAAAACTGCCCGGGCTTTTTTTCCCTGATGCTGTGCAAAGCATGATGAGATTTCCTGTGTTGTTGTTCATGTTGCCTAGCAACTGGGAGGGGTGATCAGCACACAGGACAGTTGGAACTGTGTCTCACTCTCCCTGTCACCTCCTTTCAACCAAAAAGATGGCTGCCCTCATGAAATCAAACATTTGCCTGTTGTTTTAAAACAGGGTGGGTAAGAGATTATATTACCTATCTATTTTCATTAACATAACTAATGTAGCTTAATGACAGGATGTTTGTTTAGGCTGAAGTTCCTCTTTAAGTCACTCCCCCAGAATGAGCATACAGATCAGATGCTGTGACTCTGGTGTGACTCCTGGCATGCGCTTGTTGCTGGTGTGTGACTCAAATACAACTGAACCCTAAAGCTCAGCATGATAACCAGGCAACTGACATTGTTTATAAGGGGATGAAGCTGGCAGCTTACGTATTCTTCTCATTCCTGGTTCTTTTTAAGTATACTAGCTCTTTACTTAGACAAATACAAAGAGTGTCTGCCAGTGCTGGATTTAGAACTAGTCACGAACCTAGAGGTGCCAGTGTACTGAGAGGCGGCTGTCATTGGTTTGCCAACCTGCCCTCACTATCTTAGAGCTGCCCTGACCTCACCAACCCGGAGCATAGAGAGTTGGGGATGGTGAGCGTAGGCATGCCAGGAATGGGAAGGGGGAGAGATGATGACTGGGCCATTCATACAACGGTGCAGCCAGCGCACTTGAGAAGCCATTTGCCAGGGGAGAACACTCCCATCAGGAGTGAAGTTTGCAGGTTCAGAGGTTAAAGTTTAGGGCACCATAACCTATGTGCCTATAGGCTCCCGATATATACAGTAAATCCGGTCCTGCTGTCTGCCTTGGAGGTTAATGTACTAGTCTAGTGGCCAAGAAGGCCAGCAGATGCAGTGAACATGCAGCTGTTTCATAACTAACCAGTGCTTTGCTATTCATTCAACCCCTCTACAGCAAACAAGCCATGGCTGGACAAATCCGTTACAGAACTATTTCCACAGTCTGGCCACACCTTTTTTTGGCTTAGGGTGAAAGGAGCTTAAAGGGTGAGTGCCAGAGGTTTGTAGTGGAGTGTGCCGTTGGGGAAGACCTCTCCTTATGGGGAGGTTCATTAAAAAAAAAAAAAAATAATAAAAAAAAATGCTGGTGCTCAGTTGTCTATAATGAGGGATATAGGATATCTGGTAATTGCCGAGCGACCATAGACTTATTATCAATTTGACCTCATTATTGCTAGGCGTACACTATACAGTTTGTGGTAGATCAGGTGAACGATCCATGCCTTTCCGGTATCAGCCATTTTCCTGGTCTACTGCGTTCCTTCAGTAGACATCAGACCCAATGTGAGAGGAAACCATAGCGTTCTGGATTTAAACTAGGGACCCTAAAGTGCTGTCCGCTACTCATTCAATGTTTTTTAATCTGTCATCTGATCGATTGAAAATATCCAAAGGTGGCCATACACAGTTCAAGCAAGACATTTTCTAATCATTTGATTTACCGGTCATGGCAGAAAAGTGATACATTTTTAGGAAACATTGAATATTGTATGGTGGATTGGTTTGACTGAAGATACCATTAATTTTTGTCACAACTGAAGATACCATTAATGTTGTCTAAAGTCCTACTTAAATATGAAAATATGTCTGAGTAAACTAACCTACTGCACCTCCAGATGTCTGCATAGTCCATTTTACAATGTTTATGTTTGCGCTTCTCAGAAGATTATGCCTCCATCCTCAGGAATGCAAGCACCTTCCGCAGCCAGTCACAAGGTACGCACTTCAGAGGGTGCTGACCTCCAGCAAGAATGTGGGCAGAGCTGTGCTGGTGACACATCGCTCTAGGCACCAGCAACGTGAAAACCCCAGATCACAAGTCAGAAGCTCTGAATCCATTCATCACGTAGCCTGAAAGAATACCAGGAAACCACTTCTGCAAGTTTGGCCGAGAGCAGATAAAGATTGTACTGCATTGGGAGTGCTGAGTGTATGTGTAAATAAAGTTGGATAAAACACAACTTGTGGGCACTTCAGTTTCCTCCCAAATCCCAAAAACATACTAAGTTATTTAGCTCCCTCTATATTGGCCATAGACTTCGATACATACACTACAAGATACATACATAGACATATGACTATGGTAGGGGTTAGATTGTGAGCCCCTCTGAGGGAACGTTAGTGACAGGACTATATACTCTGTACAGCGCTGTGGAAGATGTGGGCACTGTAGATCATATTTTTCGGACCCTAAGATGCACTTTTTCTCCCCCAGAAGTGGGGTGAAAAAGCAGTGCTGTGGAGTCTATACAAAAATCACCCGACTCCTCAGTTTATGAAACCACCATCTCCTTGCATGGCTATGGAGTAGGTACAAAAATCATCCGACTCCAAATTCGACTCCAGGTACCCAAAAATAGCTCAGACTCCTTGACTTCAACTCCACAGCCCTGTGAAAAAGTCAGTGCGTCTTATGGTTAGAATAATACATATTTGGACCAGCGCAAGTTTCCACCCACCGTTCCCGCGGCAATTGGGAGAATGAATCCCAGAGCAAGCCCTCACCTCTGAAACTTTTTCCCCCCGGCACTTTCGCATGACTCCTGACATCTTTTTGACTAGTTAATAACACTTGCAGGCTAGTTTCCTGTGTCCTGGAGAGGCTGTGTGCTGAAACTTGTTGGAACCACAGTGCGGTGTGTTGGAGCTGATGGGGACCGCGATGCTGTGTGCTGGAGCTGGTGGGGACCACAGTGCTGTGTGCTGGAGCTGGTGGGGACCACAGTGCTGTGTGCTGGAGCTGGTGGGGACCACAGTGCTGTGTGCTGGAGCTGGTGGGGACCACAGTGCTGTGTGCTGGAGCTGGTGGGGACCACAGTGCTGTGTGCTGGAGCTGGTGGGGACCACAGTGCTGTGTGCTGGAGCTGGTGGGGACCACAGTGGAAGCTGGAGCAGCACATCTGACATTGAGCCCTGTGAGTTTAGAGCACAAGCACCCAGCTCCTCGGCACAAGACTCCTCTGCTCCATGGACACACCAGGTTTAATTAATATATATGTATATATAATATTAGGGCTGCATGATTAATCACTTTAAAATCGAAACCGCAATGTAGGGCACGACGATTACGTAATCGTGAAAGCGGCTGTTTGTTTTTCGATGCATATGTTTTTCCGCATCCCGACACTGCCCGACACGTATAATTATAGCGCATCTCACCTTCCTGAATCCCCCGCCGCCTTTTCCTACTTCCTCTCCCAGGCATCGTCAGTCGTGTTGGTAACGGCGCCCCCTGTGTTGACGTAACGGGAAGTCATCACAAGGGGCGCTGATATTAACGTGATGGACAGCTGGGGGAGGAAGAAGATAGAAGCTGCCAGTTTCATCCCGGCATGCAAGTTGTTACTATGCTCACTCTCCCCCGCTGCTACTCCTATGCTGCCTGGCTACCTAAACAGGTGGCAGCCACCTACCTAGCTAACCTATGGGTCAAATATACTGGCAGCACCTACCTAGCTAACCTTTAATAGTGCCAACTATACTGGCTACCTATACCGGAGACACCTACCTAGCTAACCTGTACTGGAGGCAACTATACTGGCTACCTATACCGGAGACAACTACCTAGCTAACCTGTACTGGAGGCAACTATACTTGCTACCTATACCGGAGACACCTACCTAGCTAACCTGTACTGGAGGCAACTATACTGGCTAAACTATGCTGGGGACATTGTGAATGTAGTGCTAAAGCTTGATTTGAAGAAAATCATGGAATCGTTGAAATCGCAATTTCTGAGAGGAAAATCGGAATTACATTTTTTTCCTAAAATCGTTATATGTATATATATGTGTGTGTATATGTGTATATATATATATATATATATATATACTGAAATGCTGAAATGAAATGGTTAAGTATAGGAAAGTGGAAAATCGCTCTAAAAAGCGCTAGATCCGACTGATTTTCCAAGCGTTTTTGTTACAGAAGCTGTTCAGTTACAGCTCTACTGTAACAAAAAATAAAAAACGCTACACCAAAACGCTCCACAAATCACTAGGCACGAATAGGAAATCACTAGGCACATGCCTAGAATCGCCTACAAAAATCACTTCAAAAAGCGCTGAGCGTTTGGTATTACGCTAGTGCTTTTTGGTATGGACTGGCCCCAAATGTAATTCTCGTAGCCAATACAAATGCAATGCCATATTTAACATTTGCATACAAATCTCACAAAATGCAAGATAAAATTGGCAAAAATCACATTGGTGTGGCAGTGTATTTATGATTTGTAGTGGAAACAAGATTATAAGGGTGTTTTCTAACAAGCCGCTGACTGCAGTATACCAAGCTTCTTGTCGGCCGCTCCTGTTTGTTGGGCAAGAGAATCTGGCTGCAAGCGTCCGACACTTGCGGTGGTCTCATGAATGCACATCTGAGCAGGCAGCAGCCACCTAATAGACCTGGTGTGATGTTTTTTTTTTCCGGACAGCAAATGCACCAGTCTTTTTATTTCTTTATTCTACATGTGTGGAGTGTCTTAAAACGGGCGGAGTATATGTTTACACTTGTCTCTTGAACCAATGTAAACCCTCTTCAGCTAGGAGAAGTACTGTATATTCCTGCGTATAAGACTACTTTTTAACCCTTGAAAATCTTCTGAAAAGTTGGGGGTCGTCTTATACGCCGGGTATCATTGATGCTGGGTGATACCCCCTATCCTGTTGCCGCCTCTCAGATCTTGCTGCTAAGGACTGTAGTGAAGCGGCGCAGGCGCATGTGTGTGAAATCTGAGAGGCAGAGAGGAAGGTAAATAGGATACAAGGGTGGGCCAAAGGGGTGAAAGAGGCGTGTTTTATGGGCACAGCGCCATCTATTCTTCCATACCGCTCTGATTAACAGGGAGACAAGAAGAGCTGACCAATCCACTTAGGGAGAGCTGACCAATCCAACCAGTCAATTGACTATATACTGTTATATACTGGGTACCACATACAGTACAGCACCAGTATATGATTCTTTTTTTCATTTGGTGTACGTTGGAAGAGGGGTAGTCTTATACGGTGAGTATATCACAAACGCTCTATTTTAACTGAAAAAGTTGGGGGGTCGTCTTATACACCCAGTCGTCTTATACGCCGGAATATACGGTAGTAGTGAAAAATGGTTGGGAATAACCCTATCATTGCTGTATGCTGCATGTACAGGACCATTGGGCATTGCATCGTTCACATAGGTCAATCGTTCGCTATGAATGTTCTCTAGCTTTGTGTACTTGACATCAGCCGCTACATGGCCTGAAGGATAATTTACACTGGGCGTGTTGGAAAGTACATGTATTGGCACAAGTATATATTCATGAGTGTTTTTAAATATTCCATTCACCTAAATCCGGTAGGAAAAATGTGGCAAGTACTGCCATAGGAAACGTTGTGTACATGTGTTTGTTCCTCAGTGAGTCTTGGCCCAGTGCATTACAGGAAGTCTGAAAAGAGAAGAGGTGTTAGAGGCTGACAGTGCTGTCTCCTTTCTAAGATAACATTTAGGCCTGGTTCACACCAAAACAGCATTCGCTAGCGCTTAGCGATTTTGCTAAGCGATTTTGTGAAGCGATTCTGGACGGTGATTTTCAGAGATTTTTTTTTAAATGAAGGAGCGTTTTTGCACAATTATGCTGAATCGCTCCAAAAAATGCTACATGCGGTGCACTTGTGATTCAAAAAAAAAAATCACAATGCTGCTATGGGAACACCTTGACAAGGTTACAGTAGCCAAACACTTTTCAAAGCGCTGGCGAACAGTGACAAGGACTACACTGGCTTCTGTAAAGGCTTCATGAGGTTTCTCTCTTCTTCAGTTAAAGATGCACTGAAGCGAAAAAAAAATGATATTATGATTTGTATGTGTAGTACAGCTAAGAAATCAAACATTAAGATCAGATACATCAGTCTAATTGTTTCCAATACAGGAAGAGTTAAGAAACTCCAGTTGTTATCTCTATGCAAAAAAGCCATTAAGCTCTATGACTTTCAAAGTCGTGGAGAGGGCTGTCTTACCAAACACACAAAGGGAAATACTCACTTCCCAAACAGTTCTCTGCTGCTTATATAAAGCCTGCAGGCTGCTTGTAAGCCAATAAGAAGTGCACATACACGTTACACCTTGTCTGCAGTAATCAATTAAGCAGAGGCTGAGTAAATTCAGCCAGTCGTTGTAGAGGGTTTCAGCCTCGGACAGGCTCCTGGGGGTGGCAGCTCACATATGGTGTTGCATGCTGGTTCTGGGGCCCCGGGCAGTGAGAGTTCCCGGGGCCCCAGGCTGGCTTTTGCACCATTGTTTTTAATTTTAGTGCAGAGGGCTGTCTTCTGACTTTTATTATCTCAACTGTTAGTGAACAATTTTCTTTTTCTCTGCCAGAGGAGAGGTCATTAGTTCATAGACTGCTCTGAAAGAATCATTTTGAATGCAGAGTGTTGTGTAATCTGCACATATTAGAGAATGATGCAATGTTAGAAAAAAACACTATATACCTGAAAATAAAAATATGAGAATATTTTCTTTGCTGCTAATCTTCTAGTAATTATTCATAGTACAAAACCAATTCATTATATCATATTTTTTTTCGCTTCAGTGTCTCTTTAACCTTCTGCCGCCCGCGTCACGCCAAAGGGCGTGGCCGCGGCGGCAGCCCCAGGACCGCCTAAAGCCAAGTGGCGTAAAGTCCTGGGGCTGTAATTTGCATGAGATCGCGCGCACGCTGCGTGCGCATCTCATGCTCGGAGGGCGGAGCTCCGCGCCGCCTTCAGTCTCCGAGCGGCTATTGCCGCTCGGGAGACTGTTAGACGGCGTGATCGCCATCTATTTACTATTTGCAGCGCTGTGATGAGCAGCAGCGCTGCACTGCGGACAGCCATGTGACACGGCTGTCCTCATGGGGGACGAAAGAGCGATCGGCTCTCATAGGCAGAAGCCTATGACAGCCAATCGCCATAATTGGCTGGCTGTGTGGAGGGAGGGAGGGAGGTAAGAAATTTGAATTAACAGGTTTTTTCAAAAAACAAACAATAATATTTATTTTAAAAAAATAAACATGGGGGGAGCGATCAGACCCCACCAACAGAGAGCTCTGTTGGTGGGGAGAAAAGGGGGGGGGGAATCACTTGTGTGCTGAGTTGTGCGGCCCTGCAGCTTGGCCTTAAAGCTGCAGTGGCCAATTTTGCTAAAAATGGCCTGGTCACTAGGGAGGTTTGGCCCTGCAGTCCTCAAGTGGTTAAGTATCTGTTTCTTTTTTTTTTTTTTTTTTAAAGATTCTTTTATTTTATTTTGTTTTTTAACAGAAATACAAAGTATAAACAGTCAGGTACATAGAGTGATACCATATTACATAAAGAGAATGTCGTAACAGGCATAGAGATAAGGACTACTGGATAATACTTAACATGGGACAATGTGGGCAGGTGCCACTACATTAAAATATGAAAAATAATATAGTCTAGCCGCAAACCTGCGCGACTAGCAAAGGCATTGTGAGGTACCTGGAATAACACATAGGCCAACCAAAAGTTACAACATATACATATATATGGGAATGTCTATAATCCTCCAGAATACAATAGAATGGTAGCCCTGGGCCCAGAGGGAACATACACCAGGCGTCACAGAGGTGGGAGATATTAAATAAAACCCATGTTACATGGCCCATTTTTAGGGTGTCAGTTTTATATTAAGGTAGATACATGGATTTCCATGTAGTCCTTTGAGATATAAAAGTGTCTATGACCATAATAAGAGGCATGGAAGAAAAGAAAAAAGAAATAACAGTGTGAAAAAGAGAAGAGAGTAGAGGTTAGAGAGTGTGTCAGGAGATCATCCCAGAGACCAGTCCACATCCCCCGAACGCCAGTGGGGTATAAATGGGTATATCAGTGATTCAATCATGTATGGGATAGAGTAAGAGCGGTTTCTGTGCCCCCAATTTACGGACAGACTTATTCCTTGTATGCACATTATGTACGGCCCTGGGGATGCACAAGGGACCTATAGCGTTCAGACTCCTTGAACTCAAACCAGCCAAACCAAGTCTTCCAGAATTGTTCATGTTTATCGTGTATGGTCGCAGTAAGTTCTTCCATGCATCTAGTTTGGTCAACCTCACGTATCCACTCCGCAACTGTGGGGGGATCCGGAGATTTCCATTTTTTCGCTATGAGAGCCCTAGCTGAGTTTACTAAGTGCCATGTGAGTGTTTTCTTATATCTGCGGATTGACCAGGTATTGTGATGAAGTAGGAAGAAGGCTGGTGAGTCAGGTGGGAGAAAGTCTGTTATTTCATGCATCAGGTCCCTTATGTCCGCCCAGAACTGCATGATTTTATTACATGTCCAAAAAATGTGCATTAGAGAACCAGTGTCTTGCCCACACCTCCAGCATAGGGGGATGACCCTGGGAACATTCGATGTAGTTTAGATGGTGTGAGGTACCATCTTGTGAAAATTTTATAGCCTGATTCTTGATTTTTGGTGGAGATTGAGGATTTATGAGAAAAGATAAGAATTTTCCCCCATTGCTTATCTGAGAATGTCAGGCCTAAGTCATGTTCCCATTTCTCTTTATATGTTGACGCCGGTGTTTCCTGATTGTTTAATAGAGAGTACATGAAAGATATCATACCTCGCATTGAGCCCTCCCCCCGACATGTTTGCTCAAATGGCGTCAGGGATCTATTAAAACCTGATTTGGAGCCTTGGGACAACATGTAATGCCTAAATTGCAGCCATGACCAGTGGTCTAGTGTTGGTGAGTTAAGGACCTGTCTTAGATTCTCCAAAGTGATCCATTCCCCATTAGTTAGAAAGCTTTGAGCGCGTAAGTTATGACACTCCCGCCATGAAGGGTAGCTTTTGGGAGGGAGACCAGGAGGAAAACCAGGGTTGTCCAATACCGGGAGCAAAGGCGAGGGCCAAGGCGAGATGACAGCACCTTGTCTAAATTTTGCTAGGGTCTTAAGCGTTTGAGATATTAGAGATGCTGCCGGATCCAACACCTTGAGCAGCGGAGCAGACCATGGGGAGAGTGCCAAGTGTCCATTCATCATCTCGTTTTCCATGCTCACCCATCGTTTGAGATGTGAATGCCTGTGCCAATCTATAATTCTAATCAAAGTGGCAGCTGCGTGATAGAGTCGTGGGTTTGGGACAGCCATGCCACCCAACTCTTTGGGGGCTGTTTGAAGAGAGTACTTAAGTCTTGGCTTACGGCCACTCCAGATGATTCTTGAGAAAGTTTGTGTAATTGCTTTAAAGTAATGGGTGGGAATGGAAATCGGTAGGGTTTGAAATAGGTATAGTAGGCGGGGCATGATAGTCATTTTAATAATGTTTGACCTTCCAAACCATGAAAAATGTGTTTTATCCCATTGGTGTAGGTCCTGCTTAATACGTTCATGGGTGGGTAGAAAGTTAGTTGTGAACAGATCCTTTGGGTTTGGGGTGATCTGTACACCCAGATATTTCAGTGCATTTTTGGGCCATTTAAATGAGAAATTAGATTGTATTGTGGCTTGCAGGTCTCTAGAAAGGAGAACCCCAAGAGCCTCACTTTTATCGTAATTGATGGACATATTGGAGAATTGACCATACTGCTTAAATTCCGCTAATAGGTTGGGCAAAGAGATATGTGGATTAGTGAGGTAAAATAACATGTCATCCGCGTATGCGGCTACTTTATGTGATGAAGATGGAAGAGTAATACCAGTGATGTCTGGATTATTACGGATTGTGCATAGGAAAGGTTCCAAGGAGAGGGCAAAGATTAGGGGGGAGAGTGGGCACCCCTGTCTGGTCCCGTTTCTAATAGTGAACGTCTCGGACAGCACCCCGTTTGTTCTTACTTTAGCATTTGGACCTGAATACAATGCTAGGATTCGTTTTCGCATTTTGTCCCCCAAACCCACATGTCGGAGAGTCAGTTCGATGAAGTCCCAGTCCACCCTATCAAACGCTTTTTCAGCATCAGTAGATAGTAATAAAGTGGGGGTGGACCGGGACCTCACCCAGTGAAGGATGTCTATTGTCCTAATTGTATTGTCTCTCGCCTCTCTTCCCGGCACAAAACCCACCTGGTCGGGATGTACTAAATCCGGAAGGAATAGGGCCAGCCGGTTAGCCAGCAGTTTTGCGTAAAGCTTAAGGTCGACGTTTAAGAGGGATATCGGCCTGTAGCTTTGGCACTGTGAGGGGTCTTTCCCTGGTTTTGGTAGGACGGAGATGTGGGATTCTAACATCTGGGCTGGGAACCGACTCTGATCGTAGGGCAACTCAGTGATAGAATTAAATGCTTTTAACATATATGGCATTAGAATACCGCTCATTTTTTTATAATATTCAGGGGAGTACCCATCCGGGCCAGGAGCTTTACCCGAAGGGGTTTGGGACAGAGCAGTGCTCAATTCATCTTCAGTAAAGGGGTCTTCAAGATCCTTAGTTTGGGAGTGTGATAAGGTGGGCATACCTGAGTGCCGGATATATTCCGCCTTCTCAGATCTAATGTTTACTTGCGGCGATTTACATGTAGGTGGAGGAAGGTTGTACAGACTAGCGTAGTATTCTCGGAAAGCCCCCGATATGTCCTCGTATTTATGAAGCATCTTGGCGTTTTTGTTCTTAACCGCTGCAATATAGTTAGAAGTCTGTTGTGTTTTGAGGGCCCTAGCTAAGATAGAACTGCATTTGTTCCCAAATTCATAATAAGTGCGGCGGCATCTTTCTGCTGCATATTTGGCTTTATGAAATAGGAGGTTTTTAAGGGACCCCATATTGAAAGCAGGTGTAGGGTCACGGGGGTTGAGAACCGGTGAGGCATGACTGGGGGCAGTGTAGGGATCAACAGTACTCACTCATCTTTAACGGCGTGATCCGCGTTTTTTCTGCGGGCGGATAACTTCCAACGTCAGGGAGTTCCACTGTATCCATAGAAAAGGCTTTAAATAACTCAGGCAACTCTGTAGGATGACGGAGGACGAAGGACTTAGAGCCGTACTTCATAACTAGTTGGAAGGGGAATCCCCAGAAGTATGTTGCTCCCATACACTGTAGTGCTTGAATCAATGGCTTTAGGGCCCGGCGCTGTATCAGGGTGGAGGGCGCCAAATCCTGGAAAAGGGTAATCTCAGTTCCCTGCCAGGTGATGGTGCCTGCGTCACGAGCGGCCTTCATAATGCTGTCTTTTTCCGTGAAGTTGTGTAACCTGCAAATGATGTCTCGTGGGGGGTCATCATCAGCGGGCATGGCCCTTAACGCCCTATGAGCCCGATCAAACTTCAGTCGCTGGTCTGCTGGCCGGTTCAGTAAGCCATTGAAGATGGTACGTATGGTGGAAGTAAGGTCCTCCGCGAGAACGGATTCCGGAACGCCGCGCAGCCTGATGTTATTGCGGCGGTTCCTGTTCTGAAGGTCTTCCATTTGTGTGCGCAGAGTACGATTATATGTAAGTTGCTTTACTTTAGCTTCTTTTAATTGCGTTACTTCTGCTTGCAGTGTCGCTAGGCTGCTCTCCACCGAAGTGACTCTGTCGGACAGGCCTGTGATGTCGGTGCGGATGGCGGCTATTTCTGCCTTCGTGGATGTAACTATCCACTCTGTTTGTTCGTCCAGGTCCTGTTTGGTGGGGAGGCTGCGGAGGTACTTCCAGATGTCCTCGAGGTTGCATAGTGCTGCAGGCCCCGCTTTCATCGAAGTAGAGGTTTGAGAGGAGGAAGGCGCTGCGTCCGCCATATTGGAGGCCTCTGCAGCCGGTCCGAGAGCCTGGAAATATCGGGTTACCGGCCTTTGGGTCGGGGTTGGAGGACACCGATCAGCAGCAGTAGCTTTCCTGTCGCCCTTCATACCATTAAGGGTACGCAGAAAGGTGGATTTCGTAGCTAAAATAGCTTCTAAAGGTACACGGGGTCGGGAGCTCAGCACACGCACGTCTTTACTCCTCCATAGTTGGCTCCGCCCCCAAGTATCTGTTTCTTAACCTGAACTTCGGCTTGCGTTATTTCCCAGGAGAAAACTGAATTGCCTATGGGCCAAGTTGAGAAAAACAACTCCTGTGAGAAAAGCTCTCTGCATCATTTGTTCAGCAATGTATGAAGTGTTTAACTTTTAGGCCTCGTTCGCATCACCAGCGCAGAATGGCCGTACAATTGCACGCCATCTCTGCCGCTATGCGCAGCACTGCTGAGCCCATTCACTACCGCAAATGGATCATCACTGTGCTTTCCCGAAAAATTCATGCAGCAATGCAATAGCACATGCCTCTGCTGCGCAGCGACTATGATGTGAACGGCCAGAATGCTCTCAGCAGCGCGTATGATGTGAACAAGGCTTTTACATTCTGGGTTGTCTTTAGGAGAATGAGCTCAGCATTTTGTTTTTGTGAACAGAATTCTTGAAGAAGTGACCTTGTTTGACCCAAACCTATTTAGCTCATGGCAGCTTAGAATCGGTTGTTCTGTTTCTGAGTCAGAATGCTCAGCAGAGGTGAGAGGCTTATAGCCCGCTCTGAAAGCAGACCTTTCTGTATGAAACTTGTATCCCGCGTACTCATTGTTACACGGCAACACTCAGCCATGGTCCCACACAGAGTAATGGCCTTGCATGATGTGCAGCAATGGACAGCAGCCAATCTGTCTTCACCCTTCTCCTGTCGTGGAACGAGGGTTGCTAATTATTCGGAGCTTCCTGTGAATTGCAAATCCTTTCTGTTCTGTTAAAGCAGACATTTTTTTTTTACAAATAATTACCGGAAAGTGGGGTGTGCATAATTATTCATGCAGACATCTACAGCACAGGTGAGGGAATCTGTCCATAGGACAACTATTAGTCATGCACTGCACAAAGTTGGCCTTTATGGAAGAGTGGCAAGAAGAAAGCCATTGTTAACAGAAAAGCACAAGAAGTCCCGTTTGCAGTTTGCCACAAGCCATGTGGGGGACACAGCAAGCATGTGGAAGAAGGTGCTCTGGTCAGATGAGACCAAAATGGAACTTTTTGCAAAATGCAAAAGGCTGTGTGTGGTAGAAAACTAACACTGCATATCACTCTGAACACGCCATCCCCACTGTCAAATATGGTGGTGGCAGCATCATGCTCTGGGGGTGCTTCTCTTCAGCAGGGACAGGGAAGCTGGTCAGAGTTGATGGGAAGATGGATGGAGCCAAATACAGGGCAATCTTGGAAGAAAACCTCTTGGAGACTGGAAAAGACTTGAGACTGGGGCGGAGGTTCACCTTCCAGCAGGACAATGACCCTAAACATAAAGCTAAGGCAACGATGGAATGGTTTAAAGCAAAACATATCCATGTGTTAGAATGGCCAGATCTAAATCCAATCGAGAATCTGTGGCAAGATCTGAAAACAGCTGTTCACAAACGCTGTCCATCTAATCTGACTGAGCTGGAGCTGTTTTGCAAAGAAGAATGGGCAAGGCTTTCAGTCTCTAGACGTGCAAAGCTGGTAGAGACATACCCTAAGGCCCCGTTCACACTTGTGTTTTTTAAAGAGATAACAGACTATATAAATTCTTGGGGTCTGGGAGGTCTGCAGAAGCCCAGGGGTCATTGTTGGAGACAGCCTGACGTGTGGAGACCATCCTTGGATATAGAGACTGCAGTTTGGACCATGAATCTAGTGTTTTTGTACTCCTTTTACCTGGGAATTGTCTCCTTTTTGATTTTCACCTATTACTATGTGGGAAGAAGGCGTGCTCCTTGCAGGAGATGGTGGTGCACCAGGCAGGTAGCTGCTGCACCTGTAGAATCAGGTCCTCAGGTGTGTAGGGCCTTACCTCTTCGTCCGACATGCTGCCAAATATCTCCAGCCACAAGTCACTGCTGCTCCACTCCTCAAACGCTGGGCCCATGTACCATCCAAAATGGCCGCTATGACCATAGAAAATGCATAGGAAGTGGGTAGAACGTCCAGATTTGCTAGCCAGTGTGTTGCCTCCTTTCCGCTTCTCATTGGTTCAGCTGTGCGGATGGTGCAGTCAGGATCCGGTCCGGTAGCAGCAGCCGGATCCGACGTACGTGAAAAATAGAGAAAGTTGGAAAAGAGTCCGCATCCGGTCTGCATGGAACGGAGGAGTATGTACGCATCCATAGACTATCATTGGATTGCCAAACTTCCGTTTGTACAGTATACGTTCCGGATCCGGTCCGAAAAATCCTGACTGCTAACGCAAATGTGAACCGGGCCTAAAAGACTGGCAGCTATAATTGCAGCAAAAGGTGGTTCTACAAAGTATTGACTCAGGGGGCTGAATAATTATGCACACCCTTCTTTGCAGTTATTTATTTGTAAAAAATGTTTGGAATCGTATGATTTTCATTCCACTTCTCACGTGTACACCACTTTGTATTGGTCTTTCAGGTGGAATTTCAATAAAATTGATTCAGGTTTGTGGCAGTAATGTGACAAAATGTTGAAAACTTCAAGGGGGCCGAATACTTTTGTAAGCCACTGTAGGGTTAACATCCTGTGTTTACAAATTAGCTGTTCTGCTAAGGCAGCCTGCTGACACAGCTGAGAGATCAAATTACACTGGTGATTAGTCACAGATGAGGGGGAATTAGACAAGGTAAACTCAATATATACATACAGAGTCCATTTCTCTCTGTTTTCCTTCTGTCCTGCTCAGATCCACTTTAAACTGGACTTATCATGCTTGATTAGTGAAAATGACATTATTTATGAGCTTATTTTCTTAAAATAAAAAGAATAGAACAGCAAAATGCACTGTTTTTTATTCTGCTTGTCATTTTATATTCATAAAGCGGTGAAAAATAGGAGGCTGACAACTTAAAAACATTTTCTTGTTGTCGGCACTTTATCCCTGAAAGCCACCCACTGTTTGACAGCAGCAACAACTATTCATAAGGCGGCTGTAAATATTATTTTCCTTTGCATAACCTCAGCATAGACATTTATGTTGTTGCTGGGTGGGTTACACAGACTACTATGAATTTCCTTGTGTGGAGTTTTTACACCATAGTTTATAGCTTGATAACCGAGATCAGAACACTGATAAATGCCTCTGTCTGCGGCTAGGTAACACATAATGGAGGAGGAGGAGGGAAGTCCAATACAAAACGTTTGAAAGAAAAAAAAAGTATATAAATACGGAATGCAAAGTAAAGAAGGATAAAAAATAAAATGTAGACATGGTCAGTCTTGACCACAACCAGAGTTAAATCTCAGTCAGTTTTTGGTAAAATATGCTTCTACATTCATACTATACCACTGGGGTGTCAAACTCAAAATTCAAAGCGGGCCAAAATTGAAAAATTGGGACCAAGTTGTGGGTCATCGTCTGTCTGTTGATAGGGCACCTCCCTCCCTTATAACGTTACCTGGTTTCTAATGGCCCCCCTCCCCTATACAGTCTCCTGGTGTTTAGTGGTCCCCTCCCTCCCCTATACAGTTACCTGGTGTCTAGTGCTTCCCCCCTCCCTCTCCCAAATGGCTTTACTGGTGATTTAATCTCCCTGGCAGTAAGCCCGAGCTGAGCTCGGGCTAAGCTGCTGCGGAGGATTTCTCAGGCCCTGGTGGGCCGATTTTGCATAATTTTCTTTTTTTTTTTTTTTTTTTGTTACACGCAGCTAGCACTTTGCTAGCTGCATGTACAAACCGATCATCGCCGATTCGTCGCTACCCGCCGCGCTCCCCCCCCCCCCCTTGTCTGCTCTAAAAGATTAGTCACAGCATGATTACCATTATGGAAAGTACGTTTTACATTACAATTTATAGGAAATCCTCAAACTTGGAGCTGCCTGGGTAGAGCTCTCCTTTAGTCGATTTACAGTTGCTGATAACAGCTAATTGATATAGTCTTTGAAACACAGAACACAGAGAAGTAAATTCTTAAGGTGGCCATGCATCAGGCGACTTGGCGGCTGATCGACTATCAGAATTGATTATTATCAGATGAAAATCGGTGCCGTCAAGTGCATGCCTGACCAACAATGCAACGGGCCAAAGTTGGTCGCATTAGTTGACCGATCCCTCTAGCAAAATGTAGGGCCGACTTGCTCGATTGTGTGCGCGGTGGTAACAGTGAGCAATATTGGGATGAGCGACAGACGCAACAAAACCCCTGGTGCTATTCCCACAATGTGTGTGTGTGTGTGTGTGTGCTTGTAATGTGTAAATGTGCTATAATGTGCCTTTATATATTACCTGTCCTGTGTCACGTTGACTGTCCATCTACTGCCTCTCTTCAGTTACCCGCATATACACTGCCGACGCATATCACGCCGACTTGCGACGTCACACACTCACCACACCGGCAGCCTGTATGCAGCTAATTGAAGAGAGGTGGAAGATTGACGGCCACCGCGACATGGAACAGGTAATGTATAAACACCGGTGAGGCGGAGGGTTCGGCGGGCTTGGCCAATTCCCGAGAGATATGAGATGCTGAAATCTATCGGGAATCTGCCTGCGGTGTATGAGCAGCCAACAGATCTCTCTCTGATTGATTGAATCCGATTGAAAATTTGTCTCTTGGTTGAATCTGCCTGTCACAAGAGCCCTGGTGGCTGACCGCAATTGGCCTTCTAAACGGTGCCAGCGCACAGATCGTGCGAACTCTGGTCGCAGTCAATGCGCAGGAACCGTTAAGAATTAGCCGCAGACAAACCAGAAGGGAGCTTGTGAGATACGGGTAAGTACAACTTCACACACTGGTTCAGGGTAAACTGCCACCACCGCGGTTACCATGGGACCGAGGAGCCCACTGACTGACTAGTCCTGCGAATAAAACGGTTAAACACACGATATTCTGTCTAGCCAACAACAAACAGTAGCGTATCTTCAGAGACCCGGGATCAGTTCTGTGTGTGCTGATAAGCAGGGTAGCGGACAGTGAATGACTTGGATAAAGTCGTTTATTCACAGCAATATAAATAATTAATATATACAGACAATTATTAAAATCAACAATTATTAAAACAGTAATAGCCAGTATAAAAAATAAAAGAAGGGAGAAAAATACTTAGGGTTTGTGGAAATATGTCCTTTCGTTGGGAAAATCATCAAGTTCAAGCAAAACGGTTTCACGTTCTTAAAGCTCTTGGTTTCAATCAAAGTTCAGCAGAATTCTTTGTTCCAGGTTACAGAAGATGGCCAATCAAGATGGCCGCAAGCACATGTGTCCTTTGTTTCAGAGCTTCATTCAAAGTTCAGCAAAATGGCCACCAGCCCTATGTCCTCTGGCTGGCAGCAGGATGTTCTCATATGGATGGAATGGGAGGACTCGCAGCCCGCCTGCTGGCCAGGTGCTTTTGATGAAGCTGGTTTGGGGGTGTGGCAATGCCGGCCCCTCTGAGTCACCAACCAATGCCAGTCCATTCCCTCTGAGAGATTTTAGGGATAAACTTATGAAATGCTGTAACTCCTGAACCATACACGTTATATTTAGGGGGGTAACAGCTTCATACTTGGTGGAAAATACAGATTAATATGATATCCGACATGGCTAGTGCAGCAGATCAGGGTCCTGGGTAGATTCATACCTGGGTTGTAGGGGCCCCCGGGCCCCTCTCGACTGGTATCAAGAGATCCAGCATGACCCTACGGATCCAATGATACCGCTCTCATAACCACCCTATTTATTGTATTCTGTAAATGGGCAAAAGATTATATAGTACATTCATTTCTTCCTGCTAAGGCTGGAGCCAGGCTGACTGGAGTCCAGCTGTGTCTGCTTCTTGGGATCTCCCTCTATGAAAGGCCCTGTTGGCTCCTTCAATTAACATCTGAATGTGAGATCAGCTTAGACAAACTTTGAGTTTACACCTCTGGCTTAATCAGCAGTCACAGGGCCAGTCTTCCTGCCAGCTGCTAACAGGGGAAAAAAAACTGCCTATTTAAAAAACCAGGAATGTCAGTCTCTAAATCGCTGGCCTGACTACACTCACGGGCAATCGGCGCAATAAACCGATTGCGTTCTCGTTTCTCACGGCTGTTCCGTGACACTGCCCATTATTGCTAAATGTATGGCTACCTTTAAAGTGCACCTATAGTGAAAAAAAAGTGCCCCTAGAGGGTACTACGGGAGGGGGAAGTCTCTGGATCCAAAAGAGGCTTCCCTCGTCTTCCTAAAGGGATCTAGTGCCAGCATCCCTGAATACTCTCTTGTGAGGAGCCTCGCACAGATGCAGTTGTGGCTTTCAGATAGGCTATGGTGGAAATAGCTGTGCTGGCGACTTGCACCAATATAGTAGAGTGGACACAATTGTTCCTGGCTATTTCCAACGGAGGCCTATCAGAAATCCACTAGTGTTCCTGAGCAGGTAGACCACTGGCTTTGTTTGTTTTAAATATTCTGTGGATCGTGGTGACTTAGGACGACGAGGGAAGCCTCATTGGGATCCAGAGGCTTCCCCCTGCCAAGATAAGTATCAGGTTTTTGTTTAATTTAAAATTACAGGTTTTCTTTAAGCAACTACAGTATATGTGGAATAAAGAGGTTTCATTGAGTGCTGCGCAAGAGTTTGGGTCCACTTTAAGATGGAGTCCCTCAAGAATTGCTTTGGCGCAGCTCTGCAGAATCATAAACAAAGCAGACTACATCTTTGGGTTAAAGGCGTCTGTGGTAGATAGTGTGGAAGTATGTTGATTACAGTAGAAGATAAGTGGAAATTCTGAGGAACTTCCTGCTGAGCTGTATTGGCTTGGTGACACAAAATCGGAGCTCTCCTTTAAGAACTTGTCCAGGCTGTTTATAAACATTGGTTGCGTGTCGGCTCTCCACCGGCTTCCCTCGTCCAGAAACACTGCTGCTTCTGTTGACTTCTCTCCGCTTTAGACATGCTAATAATCTGGTGATGAAGAGCACATCGCTTTCCTGTTTTCTCATAAGTAGGACAAGGTTTTTGTCAGCTGACTTGTTCGTTGGTCAGTGGACGTTGCTGCCTGAATGCCACATTGTTCCCTAATTGGATGACTGGCCAGGGAAGCGTGATGAGAGTTTGCCAAGCTGCAAGTGTACAGCCCTGTCTCCACTCATGTCTGTGCTGTTTGGCAGCAGGATGTTGTTTCAGACCAATGGGACATCGGAAATCTGCCTTACATAACACACTGGCTCTCTATGCCCGAATGACTATCATTTCATTGTCTCTGCACACTTTCTGACATTGATGTCGGCATCTTTCCTTCTGCTCTAAAACTCAAGCAAAATGTTTTTCTTTACAGTATACGACACTTGTGATGCTGTGTTTGCACTTAGGAATGGTTCACACAGACGCTTTGCAGGCGTTAACCACAGCGTTTTGAGAGCAATGTTTTAAGGGATTGAGCGGTGTCCCATGCAAGTGAATGGGAGCATTTAGTACGAGCTTTCTCGTACTATCCTGGCATCTCGTCACGAAAGCAACAGGCAGCTTCTAGAAGTTGTTTGCTGTTGCTGGCATTGCATTTGAAAAGCCAACTAAAGCCTGTATTTCTGCTTTCTACAGACACAAATCCCAGCCTCTCCCTGCAAAAGCCCAGAAAAGGCAACACTCAAAGGCTACTCACTGAAAGCCATTAAAAGCCTTCAAAAGACGTTAAAAGCTTAGTTATTAAACCCTAGTGTTTTTTTTTTTTAAAAAAAGAAAGATGTTGCTTGACCGAGATGCTTAGCAGAAGCCCATGTGAACCAGCCCTAAGGCACAGTTTAGACTATGCTGGACCCAGTAATGTATCTGTATAGCTTGTATACACAGTACTACTTTGGAGGTTTGTTGCAGAGTCTGCTGCACTCTTGAGTGATTATGTGCCATTGTATCAGATGAATGGCAACACATCTGCAGTGCATAAGCATCGTGCAGGTCAGGAATTGTCCAATGCGTTTTTGAATCTAGCGAAAATGGACTTTGTGAACTGTAGGAAAACATGGGTCCATGCTGGATGTCCAATGGTCTGCTACTGTTCGCTCCAGCAATGGGCTTTGTGCTGCGAGTCTAAAGATGCGTACACATGCACAATTGGTGTTACCTGTCAGGATCGAGCTCAAGGCCCAAGGCATGTCTTTTGCTGCTATGGGGAGAGGAGGAGGGGCGATGGAAGTGCATGATGGAGCAGCAGGGTAGAGAGGGGGTAACACTGCGCTCAGGGGATGCTTCAGTCAACATTATAAATATATAAGGGTGAAAGAGCCCTGATTGTAAAGCTCTGTGTTACAGATGTCAGTGGCAGCATTTTGCCCATAAATGATTAGAGGTCTGAAACTCCACTCTCCTTTATCGGCAAGACCGCCATGGCCATTTTTGTGCAAAGTGTTCTGAAGCTGCGGACACTCCCACCTGTGTTGCCGCGTCCCGCCCCTAGCTCAGCAGCAACCTATTAGGCCAAAAGTGGGGGAAAAAGTCACTGTGTCTGATAGTCCAAATGCAGAGTTCCTGAATTGTTTACGCCTGCCAATACGAACCTCCAAGCCGCTGAAATGTCAGGTAGTCCCTGTACTGTGCCCATGCAGAGGAGGGCACGGGGACACAAAGGGGCATAGAGGAGGACAGAGGCTGAAACATGGGGAACACCGAAGGACACAAGGAAGACACAAAGCGGCATAGAGAACCACCGAGGCTGAAACATGGGGGACACCGGAGGACGCAAGGGGGACACAAAGGGGCATAGAGGAGGACAGAGGCGGAAACATGGGGGACACAAAGGGGCATAGAGGACAGAGGCAGAAACATCGGGGACACTGCAGGACACCAGGGGGACATAAAGCGGCATAGAGGAGGACCGAGGCTGAAACATGGGGGACACCGGAGGACACAAGGGGGACACAAAGGGGCATAGAGGAGGACAGAGGCAGAAACATGGGGGACACTGGAGGACACCAGGGGGACACAAAGCGGCATAGAGGAGGACCGAGGCTGAAACATGGGGGACACTGGAGGACACAAGGGGGGCACAAGGGGGCATAGAGGACAGAGGCAGAAACATGGAGGACACGGGGACACAAAGGGGCATAGAGGAGGACAGAGGCGGAAACATGGGGGACACTGGAGGACACCAGGGGACAGAAGAAGACACGGAGACGCAAGGTACAAGGGCGATGGGATAGAAAGGGGGCATACTCCACAAGATGCCCCTTCACAATGGATGCACCAGGTCACCATTGATGCACCAGGTTTATTATATATATATATGTTACGGCCAGAACCCGAAGTTTGGCCACTTCTAGTTCTGGCCGGCCACTTCGGGTTCTGGCCTGCCAATGCGCGAAGTGGCCGCTGCGCTGCGGCCAATGTTAGAAATGGAATGATTCCTCTGAGGTTAATGTATCTTCTGGCCGCAGCGCAGCGGCCAAACGTATAACAACTTAGTGAATTTATTGCAATTCAGCCGGCGGCAATGTAACAATTCAAGCCGCCGGCTTTTTTTTTCTCTGCCTCTCTCTCTCTCTCCTCTTATGGGCAGTCGGCGGGGACATGCGTGTCCCCGGGAGTCGTTCGTGGCGCCAGGGCAGCAGAGCGGGGAGGCTGCAGACATCGCTTCTGCCAGCACCCGCTCTGCAAGAACGGCAGGATAACCCTGCCGCGACGAACGACTCCGGGGGGACACGCGTGTCCCCGCCGGCGGCCCATAGGAGAGCGAGAGAGGCGGGGGCGGGGGGGGGGGGGGGGGGGGGGGGAGGAGAGAGAGGCAGAAAAAAAAAAAAGCCGGCGGCTTGAAATGTTACATTGCCGCCGGCTGAATTGCAATAAATTCACTAAGTTGTTATACGTTTGGCCGCTGCGCTGCGGCCAGAAGATACATTAACCTCAGAGGAATCATTCCATTTCTAACATTGGCCGCAGCGCAGCGGCCACTTCGCGCATTGGCCGGCCAGAACCCGAAGTGGCCGGCCAGAACTAGAAGTGGCCAAACTTCGGGTTCTGGCCGTAACATATATATATATATATATATATATATATATATATATATATATATATATATATATATATATATATATATATATATTTTACCTCTGGTTTTGCTCTCTAAACCTAGGTGCGTCTTATGGTCAGGAGTGTCTTATAGCCTGAAAAATATGGTAATTTAAAAGCACATTTTACTCTGAGACAAATGCACCTCTTTTATATGTATGCATTTTACAATCTTTAAACTTTTCATGATAGTGGTCCTTTTAAGGAGAGTCTGAAGCCTAAAAAAAAGAGCAAAAAACAGATACTCTCCTACGGGGGGGGGGGGGGGGGGGGGGGAGGCGGCGGGAAGTCTCTGGGTCTCATAGAGCCTTCCCATTTCTCCCATGGTTCCTGCGTTCCAGCTCTGGATCCTCTGTTAGCAGTCTCTGTCCGATTGGTCGGAGACTGCTCAATTCCACTGCTGCGGGAGGCTTCGGCAGTCTTCAAAAGACAGAGTGCTCCCGAAGACTGGCCACTCCATACTGCACATGGGCAGTACGGCGGAACAGGAAGGCTCTATAGGACCCAGAGACTTCCCTCTCCTTAGGTGAGCATCTTCTTTATCTTATTTTTTTTTCTTTTTTTTTTTTGCTCCAGACTCGCTTAGGGCGTTTTTTGGAATTTTTTTTTTTTTAAGCACCTGGGATTTTTCAAAATCGCCCTGAAAGCGCTTACACCATGCTATCCTGTGCACTAGTTCAGATTAGGGTGATCCGTCCACTTTCCACTCAGAGAAGCGCTGCATGGACCATTTTCGGGGTGATTTTGCTACAATGGAAGGTATAGGAAAAACGCAAAACGCTCAAAAAATCGCTTTGTGCGGCGATTGCGCTATCGTTTTTAAGAATAAATAAATTGTATTTATTCTTTGCCGGATCGATGAGTTCACTTCCTGACTGACGTCAAGAAGTGAAAAAACTGAATCGCTCTGCAAAATCTCTTACCAAAAACATCCAATGAATAGAAATTGCCAGGATGGAGAAAAACATCCAACGCGAACGCTAATGCGATCAGAACACAATGTGAACGATGCCTTAAAGTTGTTACTACTGTTCCAATCCTTTCCCCCGAATGCTCAGTAAATATTTGTTCCCAGAGATTTCTCACTATGTGGATGCCATAGGTATACAGCTGCAGGCAAGCACAATGCTGGTTTTTTTTTTCTGTTTTTTTTTCTTTTTTCTGATTATGCAGTGCCTACCTCACAGCTTGCTCGTTCAGACTATATGTGCTGTCATGCGCATTTTGGCGGAGTGTATAGTGTGCGACACGCAAGAACGGTAGAAGGGCATAGACAGCCCTGCTACCGTTCCCATCATATGCGCTGCTCAGCAGTGCGATGCGCTATCGCACTGCTGCATGCATTTTCCGGGAATCGCGGAACAAATCCATTCACTGTAGTGAATGGGATCCGCAGCGCATAGTAGCGCAAATGGTGTGCGATCGTACATGTTGCGTTCCGCACTGCAGAACTTTTTTTTCGCGAGTGCTGTTCCAACCCCTCTTCCTGTGCCTAAAAGTAATACTCCTAGTTTACTCTAAACACGAATGCTTCCTTAATGCAACAACTTCAGGTTTGAGTTTAGTTGGGCTGTAAAGTCTGAAAACATCTGTCTTTGGTAAACAGGCATTACAAGGAAGTGATCAGAGGTATTTAAAGTCCCAGTTACAGTTAAAAACTCATTTGTTAGTTTTACAGGTTTTACAACATGTCAGGTTGGCTCTGGTGGCTGTACAGGACATATTTTCTTTCACTTCCTGTCCCCTTAAACTGCATGGCTTTCGTGGGAGCTATGTGACTTTCAGAAACAGGACTTGAGGGCCAACAGCAATAATCACTGCGCTCCAAGTATTCTAGGCTTGCATGCAGAGATCATGCCGCTTAAAACCGAGCTATTCAATTTCAGTAGTTACTGAGTTTTCCTTTATTTTGATTTTGGACACTTTTTGTTTTACTGGAGCAGTTTAGCACTGTGCCATTGATGCACAGTATTTTACAAATGCCCAGCTTATTTAACGTGGAATGTCAATCTGGCATAACGTAATAATCATCTATAATGAGGTATCCTACAATGAAACTGGTTTTCCTCATCTTTATTGCCCATAAGTTAATTTGCCTACCTTTATCTCACAATACTGACATCTACTGTATGTGAAAGTCACAAATCCCCTTCTCCCCCCCCCCCCCCCCCCTTTCCCAGTCATAGGGCATTAATGCTTGGAGTTGCTAATGCAGCTATATCTAGTTTTGTAGTTTTGTCAAACAGTGGTTAAGTAAAGAAAATTAGCTATCTTCTACTTAAAATCAGTGAAGCTTGCACACAGAAGCTTCCATCTTTAATTAAAGAAACATTTTGGAGTTCACTGACATAGGTCCTTTTTCAGACGGGTGGCTGAAATGCACACTTGTCGAGCGTCATTTCGGTAAAATTTAAATGTAGCCGAATGGCAGTGGTTGTAACATCATGTGTGTCAACGCCTGTTTTGGTGTTACCCGGTAGCAGACAACCACAACATGTTACGTCTGAGCGCGGCTGTCAGTCCAGTGCCGGTACCGAGTGCTAACAAGTGCCCGGCCAGTGCAGGAGAGCAGCTGATTGCCTGTGAGCTGCCCATCTGAAAGAAGCCTTAAAGGATACCCGAGGGGACATGTGACATGATGAGATAGACGTGTATTTACAGTGCCAAGCACATAAATAACTAGGCTGTTTTCCTCTTTTACTTTCTCTGCCTGAAAGCGTCAAACATCAGGTATGTAAGTGGCTGACTCAGTCCTGACTCAGACAGGAAGTGACTACAGTGTGACCCTCACTGATAAGAAATTACAACTAAAAACACTTTCCTGGCAGAAAATTGCTTCTTAGAGCAGGAAAGAGATAAAAAAAAAGCGTCATTAGTTCATAGATTTTAGCTCTGGCATACTTCAATGAATGTGTCATTGAGCAAAAACAAAACAGTAAAAACTTAAAAAGTAGATTTTAACATAAACTAAAACCGTGGAATGTCTTAAAAAGTCATTTGTAGGAGAAGGAAGATAGATACAACAGTTCATTTCATTTATTTATTTTATTCTCGGGTGTCCTTCAAAGTGAGTGATAACTCTCCAGAGCAAAGTGAAAGGGAGTGCATTAACACTTTCATACTTTTTTTTTTCTTTTCTTTAAAGCAGAAGCTTGTTCTTATTGTTTGGATAATCAGTTAGAGCTGAGGAGAATTTTTCTTTGTGAGATCAGCTTTCATTAATAACCTTGTGTCTAAAACTTGTATAATGTGTGTTGGTGAACATATGTAGGAAGTGCTCTTGCACACTGAACCATGGATCACACGTGTTGAAATTACAGCCTTTTTGCCGCAATGCGAAATTGTATGCAAAAATAATGGCTCTCTAGACTACAATGGATAGATGACTATGGCAACGATTAGACTGTGAGCTCCTCTGAGGGACAGCTACTGACATGACTATGTACTACGGTATTTACTTTTATGTAGATGGCTGTACTTGCCAAAATACTGACTTTTAGACAGTCAACACTGTTGTGTGCCACAGCCCAGAGCCACCAGTATGCTCTTCAGCATATGTGAGCCTGAGAAAGGTGATTTCTGATTAGTTGACACAATATTCTATTTGAGTTTGGACAGATTTTTTTTTTTTGTATGCTGCAAAACAGTCCCTGCTCTAATCTGACCTCCACCCAGATTGGCTTGGATAGAATTGTGAAAGGTTCTGATTCAGCTGGGTGGGTCTGTGGTCATAAAGATCAGATTATCACATTTCTGCCAGGTCTGTTAGGTGTGTACACATACTGGGGAATATAAGGTTCTCCAAGCACACCCACAATCTCCACTCAAGCCTGCATAGTGCCACTGGCTGCATTCTCTACCCCATACACACACTCAACAGCCGTCTTTTAGGCTCGCACAGCTTTTCTTGTGAAACACCTAAAAAAAATCTCTTGCTATTGTTCAAGCAGCTGATAAGAAGTCAGTCAAAATGTTGACTTGACTTCTTATCAGTCTTATGCTGGATACATACCATGCGTTTCCGCGTTCGATGCGGCCGTCGATACGCATCGATTCGATTATTTCCGACATGTCCGATTCAAGCTTCGATGGATCGTTAGGTTGATTTGCCATACTTTACATGGCATTCGACCTAAAAATCATCGAAATTTGTTCGGAAATGTTCGGAAATAATCGAATCGACGCGTATCGATGGCCGCGTGCGCCGCGGAAACTCATGGTGTGTATCCAGCATTATGCTGGGTACACACTATGAGATTTTCTTTTTTACTGTCAGATCGATTATTTCCAACATGTTCGATCTGCTTTCCGATCAATTTCCGATCGATTTTTGTTCACTTCAATAGGAAATCGATCGGAAAATGCTCGGAAATCGATCGGAAAGCAGATCGGACATGTTGGAAATAATCGATTGGACAGTAAATCGGCCAGAAAATCTCAGTGTATACCTAGCATTATAAGCTGCTTGAACAATAGCAAGATATTTTTTTAGGTGTTTCACAAGAAAAGTTGTGAGAGCCTAAAAGACCGCTGTTGAGTGTGTGTATGGGGCTTACGTTACCTGCGAATGGCTGTCAATCTAAGGGCTGTTTCCACTTTCTGATTTTGCTTCTAATTTCAGAACTGGTGATATTCCCAGTCCAGCCATTCAGAATTACGTTGCTGCTAACAGGATATATTGGTATTATTGTAACCATTTATTACCAGCAACCGTAATTATGAGTCACAGAGGGCGAGGTATCTTGCCCAACAGTGCAGTGCTGCTTCTCCCCAAGTAACTGCAAACTGAGCTAGCTTTTATTTTTTTATTTTTTTTTATTACACCTAAAGTGACGTAGATATGGGAGCTGACATACTGTATTTACCAGTATTTCCTTTGAAACCATGCAGATTGCCTGGCTGTACTGCGCATCTAATACTTTCAGCCATAGATCCTGAGCAAGCATGCAGATCAGAGGTTTATGATGGAAGACTGACTAGATTATTATTATTTAGTATTTATATAGCGCAAGCATCTTCTGCAGCGCTGTACAGAATATAGTGTCTTGCCACTAACAGTCCCTCAGAGGGGATCACAATCTAATCGCTACCATAGTCATGTGTGTGTGTGTGTGTATGTATGTATGCATCGTGTAGTGTATGTATCGGAGTCTAGGGCCAATTCAGGGGGAAACCAATTAACGTATCTGTATTTTTTTTTGGGGGGGGAATATGGGAGGACACTGGAGTGCCTGGAGAAAACCCATGGGGAGAACATACAAACTCTGTGTAGGTAGTGCTCTGGTTGGGATTCGAACTAGGAACCCAGTGCTACAAGGCGTGAGTGATGACGACTATGCCTTCTGCTGCCCCATGTTTGTTTCACGTGTGTGATTCCAATGCTACTGAAGCCTGAGAGATCAGCACAGCAATGTTGTATAACCATGTGCTACCTCTTTGTCTGTCACCCCTTGTTAATACAATAAATCATAATAAAGAGACAGCCAGGCAACTGGTATTGTTTAAAAATAAACATGGCAGCCTCCGTATGTCTCTCATTTCAATAGTACTTTAGTCATGGCAGTCGTGATGCCTCAAGTTAAAGCAGGATTCTGTGAATTGTCATGTGATTGTTGTCTAATACCTGTACAGGTGACTAGTCTATGCAGAAGTAGGTTATTTTGGTGCACAACACTGATCGCTGTCCTAGCAGCAATGCTATGCTGCGCACCCCACGTAACGTTAATGCGGGGCTCCGGCAGTTGCCAGACCCCGAATCACATCTCCCTCCGAGTTGTGCTAACTCAGAGGGGGAATAATCTTCAAAGCTGCCTGGGAGTTTACCGACAGCGCAGAGAGCCGTCATTCAGCTCACCCCGCGCCAAACTGCCGGACGCCCAAATTATATGTACTTGTCTATCTTCAGACTTCCATCCCCCCCACCCCTTTACAGTTTGCTCCTCTTTGTGGATAAGCAAAGGTCGTATCGCTCCTGCTGAGTATGGCCGCCCCTGCGCAGTAGCTTTAGAGCCTATTTTGGGCAATGCGCCCGCGCTTGTACACAGCCTGGGAGGCAACTGCACACAGAATTTAGGTTTACGGGCGTAGCAATCTGAACGATTCTGCTGAAATCTGATCGACGTGTAATGTGTGCAGATATGCGGTGCCTTGATTACTGCTCCCAGATTGATTTTTTTTCCTTTAAAGAGAAACTCCAACCTAGAATTGAACTTTATCCCAATCAGTAGCTGATACCCCCTTTTACATGAGAAATATGATTTTCACAAACAGACCATCAGGGGGCGCTGTATGACTGATTTTGTGCTGAAACCCCTCCCACAAGAAGCTCTGAGTACCGCGGTACTCTGGGCAAACTGCCACAATGTAACAAGGTTCACATGGACTGTCTCTAACAGCCAAAACAGCTAGGAGCAGCTACATAACCTGCCCACAGTAACAATGTCACCATGTAATACATGTCAGAATGTGAATCTGGGAGAGGAAAGATTTTACAATGAGCAAACACTGACTAAATCATTTATCCATAATTATGGTAAAAAATGAAGCACTTTTTTTTACCACATTATTTTCACTGGAGTTCCTCTTTAACGTCCCGTGAGAAGCTTGTCTCATTGGACCACAGCCATGGGCGTTGCTACACTGGGGCACGCTAGGGCACTGGCCTTCCCTGGGAATCCCTGTGCCCCTCTGAATTTTAAAGCTGGAGCAGCCACTGACCACAGTCAATCCCTCCTGTGCGGCAACCTACAGATTTATACAGTGGTACATTAACTTGTGTAACTTGATTTTTCTCAATGGATTTTATTTTTTTGTTCTGTACTAGTTCTAGAACTTCCTGGAAAAATAAATCCCATTTTAGGTCATGTTTGTGCCTAAATATTTACAGATCAGACCGGTTCACAATCTTTATTGTGATTGGGCTCGTGCGGATCTTGGTTTCATTCAGAGCCACTAATGGTGTACTGCTGCTTGCTTGTTTCTTTCCATTACAGCAGATTTAACTAGAAAGAGGCAGAGACAGAGTTTTCAGCTGAGGAAGACAGACTGTTCTACATTGAACTGAAAATAGTAGTTCTATATTTTGATGGAAGCGCTGTGTGCCTGGATTGCCTTATTAAGCAGTTCACAGATGTGGAAATGCCTCATTGAAAAAAAACTAACATAAGAGGAGGTAATATGTTTTTTTGAACTGCCTTGCGGTTTCCTGCCTTCCAATACTGCTTGTACATGAGTAATCACACTGTGCTCTTCCTGTTTCACTTTTCAGGCCCACGCCCTGCCTTCTCCTTGCACAGCGGGTTCCAAGTCTACAGATGATGTGATACTTTTGTCAGGTTAGCTGTAGTCCATAATCTGACAATTTCCCAGCTGTCTTGCTGATCCTGTTTCTCTAAGGCTTTGTTCACATCTAAAATCCAAGTCGCTGATGCCAGCAATTTTCGTTCCCGCTACCCCCCCCCTTTCGCCGTACCACTGTGTCAGGAAGTTTTTCACTTCCTGACGTCAATCGCCAGATAATTGTCGGATAAAGCGATTTGTGAGCGTTTTGCACATTTCCTGTACCTTTCATTGTAGCAAAATCGCCCGAAAATGGTACATGCAGCACTTTGCTGAACGGAAAGCGGCCCCAACGTGCTGATATGAACTATCCCATAAGGATTCATTGCACTAGCGATTTCAGGGCGTTTTTAAAAATCACCGGCGGTCAAAAAAACGCAAAACGCCCTAGGTGTGAACAAGCCCTAATAGTTTCATACACTGACCTACAACACTTATGAGCAGGGCTCCCCAAACGTTTTAGGTCGAGGGCCAGAACAACATTCTTCAGATTGCTGGAGGGCCGGAACATACATAAAATTATGTTGAAAAACATTATATTGAATCTAGGAATTCCCCCCCCCCCCCAATCATGCCCGGAGGAGAGCTCCCAGCAGCAGCAGTACCTAGAAATCCCCGGGCCCCCCTGAAAAAAAAAAATCGGCTGCATAGATAAGGGTCCCGGCCGGTAACAAAGGGGTCGCAGTGGTTCAGGATAGCCTCTGCATCACTGAGGTAAGTATTACATTTTTTGGGGTGGAGAACATCACAGCTGTACTCTGAAGGAGTATTGTAAGGGTATTAAAAAATGAGTTTCTTACCTGGGGCTTCTAATGCCCCAGCCTCCCCCCCCCACAGACGTCCTGTGCTTGCACCAGGACAAAACTAATCTCTGGTCCCCGCCGCCGGCTTACTTCTGGAATATACCACTTTAATGCCGCAAGTCACTCCGCCTGCGCAGCCCTCACGGCGCGTCCTCTCTCCGGCTGACGTCACCTGGAGTGTACTGCGCAAGCCTGACTTGCGACATTAAAGCTGAAAACTCCAGAATTGAGCCGGCGGCAGGGACCGGAGAATTGTTTACTCCTGGTGCGGGCACAGTACAACTGCGGGGGAGGGGGGGGGGGTTTAGAAGCTCTAGGAAAGTTGAACTTATTTTTATAATACCCCTACAGCGAAAGATATGGATTTTTCCTTTTAAAATCATACCAGTTGCCTGACTCTCCTGCTGATCCTGTGTCTCTAATGCTTTTAGCCACAACCCCTCAACAAGCATGCAGATCAGGTGACCTGACTGAAGTCAGATTGGGTTAGCTGCATGCTTGTTTCAGGTGTGTGATTCAGCCACTACTGCAGCCAAAGAGATCATGACTGCCAAGCAACTGTATTGTTTAAAAGGAAACATCCATATACCTCTCAGTTAAGGTTCCCTTTAACCGCTTCTGGACCAATGTAGTTGGAATCTACGTCCTGCTGTAGGCTATGCGGCTCTGACGAGGATGTAGATTCCAACTGTTCACAGCCGCGCACTCGCGCCATTCTTGCCGCTGTTCCATTGCTGCACCCGCTGGCTCTGCTTTCACTCCCTCACTTTGTTGTCTCAGGAGCCCCCACTTTAAATGCAGATCTAGAGTTTGCCATAAATACCTCCTGAGTGAAGATATTCCAGATTGCAGCCACTCTCACTGTGAATAACCACTTTCTAACTAGATGGCAAAAACTTTTCATCCATGTACAGAGCATATCCCCTTGTGTCCCCCCCCCCCCCCCCCCTTCGATCCTCCCCATGTCAGGAAATTGCAATTGTGCCATCCCACTCAAAACTTTACGATCACTCCATAATAGTGAAAATCACAATCACATTGCACCTCAGTTGCATTTTCGATTTTCAGTGTTTACGGGCCCTTATTGAGTGGTAATAATATAGTGAAAAAATGATTATTATTGATTTATAAAGCGCCAACATATTCTGTGTTGCTGAAAACTGGCCACAAGGTCAAGTTGTCATATGGTTCTGTTATGTCAGCCTAAATGTGGCAATGCTTTGAATAGGTTTTCCTATCACACAAGCATCTTTGTATTGTGATGGTATTTTTTTTTTTTTTTTTTTCTGCAAAGTGTGTTTGCGTTTGTGTGATGACTGGTTGTTTGGCACCCTCATGTGGATGACTGTAGATACTACAAGCTTGCTTGGAAGAGTCCTAATAAAAATACCAGTAGTAAGAACGATTTGTTAATACTATATTCAATGTAAGACAATGGTTCCTTCACTACTAATACCCCCACAGCATGAAAGCTGATTACACAGCATGCTCCTCTGACATCATCAGGGATGGACATTCAATTCATTGGTACCTAAAGAAGAAATGAATTGCCTGCTGACATGGACTAAAGTTAAATACCACTTTTAATTTAATAAAAGAAAAAGCCAGCTATATTTTGTTGCCAAGATTGTATTTAAAGGGAACCCGAGGTGAGAGGTACATGGAGGTTTTCATATTTATTTTCTTGTAAATAATGCCAGTTCCCTGGAAGCCCTGTTAATTTTCTGGCACAAGTAGTGTGTGATTCAAAACCCTGGAACAAGCATATGGCTGATCCAGTAAAACCGGTATTGTCGGGCGTTTTGTCAATGTTTGTATAACTTGTTTAAAAATAAATATAAAATCAAAAATGTAAATGTAACGCTCCTGGGAAAATAGGAGGAGCTAAAATACAAACATACGCCTAACTGTGTGAGCTTGTTTTCCGAGGTTTTACAGTACTGGTTTAAACATGCAAATAAATGTGGACCAATTTATAAAAATATCAATTTAATATCGAATAAATATTACAATATCAAAACAATATAATATTGCACTTTTGATATAAAACAAAACTCATAAGGTCATTCTTATAATAAGCAATGAGCTGGATAATAATTTCAGTAAAACAACAAAATGGCTGTTATCAAAATCAAAATGGCTGCTATCAAAAACAAAATGGTGGCTATCAAAAACAAAATGGTGGTTATCAAAAGTCAAAATTGCGCAGTCCAAAATCAAAAATGCGCTATCCAAAATAAACTGGCTGATGTCAGCTATACCATTCAATATAACAAATTTAGGATGACTCAGTGGATCTGACGACTGGGTGTTGCCCCACAATCGCTATGCAATCAACTATAAATGACAGGAATTTTCCCTCTGTCTACACTTTAACCTCCGCTGGCCTGTGTTACTACACAGAGCAGGCGGGTAAAATACATATAATTTTGGAATAAGATATCTATTGAGTCGTCCTAAATTTGGCTAGGTGTGGCTTGCACATGCTGCGGCAAAGTATCAAAATATCTAGAGGAGGTGGCTTGAAAGGTCTAGTTTTTTTATCCAAGACTGAGTTAAACAGCCAGTTATCAATGAACATATGGTAGAACTTAGGTGAGTTGTTTCCAACTTGCAACTTTGGAAAAGCTCACCCCTTTTTAAAATATCAACCAATGAAATTCAATCAATACATCATATGTTCAGATATTCTGCGCTGTAATAAGCCGTCTAACTAACAAGAAAATCAGAACTGGGTTCAAGTATAGTCACCAAGATGGCCTCTGGGCGTGTTCCTCTTAGGCGTGGCTGTGTTCAGATGGCATGAATCCTCTATGTCCTGGTCTGCTCAGATCTCTTGATGGTCTGATTCCTCTCATTGAATGACCCCTCTCATCTTATTCCCCTCACTACCTATGGTCCTGCCCAGGAGATTAAATCTTCTAGCCTATCACTGGGCAGTGGGAGTGACCAATGGGAGCTTTCTGTGACTAATCTTTAACCCAAGTGTAATACTGGCTTTCACCCTTTGTAGGTGCTGTTGGCTAACTAATCACAGACTTACTGGGATATTTGGCAAACTAAAAACAAAAATCATGTTTTATTATAACCCAACAGTGAATAAATCAATGTTATAATTCCTCTATGGATAGCTGACCTTGCTGGAATCACTGGTTATTATTTATTATACAGTGACCTTTTCTACCATATTTAAGATAGATTGGATTTGATCCAAAAATCATTGGCATGCTTAAAACCACCATGGATCTCTCATTATAACACATTGTGCTGTCTGCAGAGTTTTATATCTCTAACATCATTGTTTAACATACAACACTGGTAAACATATAGCATTTCTATATTATTCTGGATATATTCATTCAGGGAATCTTTATATTAACACGTATACATTTTCAATAACATTTTCATATTGTTACTGGTTTGCCCAGCTATAAGAAAAATAAAGGTATTTCCTAAGCCTTGTGTTTGTGTCTGGACTTTGGAAACACAAATATTGCATAGAAACCTTGCATGGGTTTTGGTTTCACATTCAATGTAGCCAGGTTTGAGCCATTGTATACAGATATTAGTCCATTTTTAAACACACTATTGTCACTCAGACTCCTCTTGTTTGCTATCTTGTCAAGTGTTTTGACCTAAAACAAAGAATGGTCTGATATCATTGTTCCCAGTAAGGTGAATGAGATTACCTATTGCAAATAGCACTCAGCTGACTGCCTGTTATTCCCAACTAATCTTTCTAGAGGGACACATACTGTGCAATTCAGTATTACTTGGCAATATTATATCGCCATATGAAAATATGCTCTGCCTTTCTCAATGATCAATGTATATATTAACCTACAATCACCATACATTAAAAAGTCTTTGTCTCCTGTACCTTAGGGGAAGGAAATTAATTAGGTTTATTTGTATCTGATCATACACAGTTCAGTTTATTGGAAAAATGATATCCCGCCATATGGAAATCTCGACACATCCCCCTTTTCTTTTGGAATGTTCCAGTGTGTGATCATTTCAAAAGAACAACAAGGATTATTAAACGTTTTTCGTTTTCTTCATTCCCGTGGGAACGCGTTGTGAATAACCTTTATGTTTTGTATTTGTAATCCAAGTACAGAGGGAAATGGACTTTAAAACATTGTCTTCATCATATTGAAGTTCATGTTTCATGCTTCAAGAAAAATAAACTTGGCAAATGATACTCCAGCTGTAAACAAACAGGTTTCCTCTTGTTGCAAAGGTAGCAAACAGCAACTGTAACAGCGATGAACTGCTTTGGCCTTTGGTTCAAATAAAAGGATTTTCCGGATCTGATTCAAGATTTGAATAACTCACTCCTGTGAGTATCTGGTGTGCAACAGGTATCAGACTTGCATCTCCATCAAATGGACCTCGGATACATCAGCTCGTCATTTAACGACACATCGCGGGTTTAGGCTCATCTGGACCCTCTGGGATAGGAACGTCTATCTGGTCATGATGAACTCCGCGGTATCCGGTAACATCATGGATGCTGGACCTGGCACCACACTTGGCTCGGCACTCTTCCCCAAGATTAGGACTGCGTAAAGGATGGCAATCGTCAGGTGGGACATCTTTGCGCCGGATTGGAATCTTTGTGTCCATATGGATTCTAGTAGAGATTAACACATCATTAGGTATACCTGTCAGGAGAAAAATAATTTATTAGCATACATTTCAAGATTGCTCAATTCTCCGCAACTGTGAGCTAGGGTGACATATACGCAGTTGATTAATATGTACCCATTTTTCAACAAAGTCATCCCCCTTAGGGATTTTAACCTTATACACTACAGGAGACAACTTATCGGTGATTGGATATGGGCCCTTCCATGAAGGTAGGAACTTCTTCTCCTTTACCTGGTCTCTGGCGAAATTGTACAGATACACCTTATCGTCCACCTGATACTCCTTTTGCGTAGTTTTGAGGTCATAGTACGTTTTCGTACTGACTGCGGCTTTTTCGATGTTTCTTTGAGCAAATGCGAAGGCATGCTGGAGGTGTCTGCGTAAGTTCTCCACATATTGATGTGCAGTAGTTGCATTCATCAAATTGTGATCCGTGGTTTTGTAAAGCAAATGTTGGGGTAACACCATCTTTCTACCTGTGAGCATCTCAAATGGAGAAAGTTTGGTTGCTGCGCTTGGAGTAGCTCTAATAGCCATAAGAACTAGTGGCAGCTTGACATCCCAGTCTTTACCTGATTCGCTAACAAATTTTTTCAGGATATTTACAATGGATTGATTGTAACGCTCCACTCCACCACTAGAGGCTGGTCGGTAAGCTATGTGGAGCTTCCGTTTTACCCCTAGGATTTCCCACATTTTGGTCATTACTTCACTGGTGAAGTGACTTCCGCGATCGGATTCGATACGCTGGGGAAGACCAAATCGGGAAAATATGTGGTTAATGAGTAGGGATGCGCACACACTAGAACTGCATGTTTTACTCGGTAGACATTCTACCCATTTAGTGAACAGGCATGTTACGGTTAACATATACCGGTTTCCTTTTGAGGACGTTGTTACTGGACCAATAAAATCGATCTGGATGTCTGACCATGGCATAGCTATGCCTCTTCATCAGCGGTGCCCTGTGAGTGGGACCTTGTGGCTGGAATTGAGGGCATATCAAGCACCCTTGACAATATGTCCTGACATCCTGTAACATGTGTGGCCAGTAAGCGTAGTCTCTTAATAACTCATACGTTATTTTCTCTCCTCGATGACCAGCTGTGGGGGCATCATGAGCATGTTGCAACATCAAACCCCGATATGCTGCGGGTACTACCCATTGCGTAATACCATTTTTCGAGGTTCGTATCAGCAATCCATCCTGTAATGAAAATTGTGACACACCTTTCATCAGAATACGTAATTCTTCGTTGTCACTGCAGTCTTCCACGGTGATGGGATAATCATGTGGACTTCCAATATGTTTATAAAACAAACCAATAATGGGATCCCCCTTTTGGCTCGCAATGAGATCCTCATTAGGAGAATCTTGACTCCACATTGCTACACTGGGTTGAGACTCCTTTTGGGCCTGCCCCCTAGTGGTGACATTTACTTCGATAGTTCCCATGAGGTCATTGATATCGAAGATTTCACCATCAATGGCTGCTTTCTTAGCGAGGGAATCTGCTAGATCGTTCCCATCTTTATCAGCGCCAGGGTGTTTCGAATGACCCCTTACCTTTTTCCAATAAATGGTAAGGTCGTGGGTATTAACCAGTTCATCAATTTGACAAAACAATTTACCATGTTTGACTGGCTTTTTGTTACTCCTTGTCATGCTAGTTCTTTTCCAACTGGGAAAATATTCCACAAAACTGTTCCGAACATATTCGGAATCTGTTATCAAAACAAACTCCTTAAGATCATGTTCGATAGCCATTTGTATAGCTTTATACACGGCAGCAAGTTCTGCGACCTGGCTACTTTTGGGACCAATTTTGTATCCCGCAGATATCTCTGGAAATATGTTATTCCATACGATACCGATACCTGCAACCAGCATCTTTTCATCTCCTTCTGTGTGAAAAGAACAGCCATCAACATATGCACATGGTAGTGATTTGCAGTACTCTTCTTCATAGGATTTATATGGAGATAAAGATTGCTCTTCCAGAAAATCGTTTTCTGGTGGCTCATCTTTATGTTCCACATGAGTACAATCATGGAGTTCAGCTAATCCTTGAGCAACTGGATTTTTAGTATCCTGTTTATATTTGATTTCCAGTGGCCATCCCATTAGGGACATTGTCCATGCCGTTATCCTACTGTTTGACAGGTTACCTTCTTTTATTTGATCACTTTGTAAATATTGTAGTGATTGGTGTGCAGTTTCTACAATGATCTTTTCACCTTGAATAAAACTTCTGAAATATTGCAAAGCCCACACAGTTGCTAATAATGCTTTCTCGCAATTATTAAATTTGACTTCAACTGGTGATAGTGATTTACTGGCATAAGCAATTATTTTATTCAGTCTTTCTTGCTTTTGGAAAAGAACTGCACTTACACTCTTGTCGGTAAAACCTGTTTCAACATAGAAGGGTTTACCACCTTCTGGATAAGCAAGGCATGGGGCCTGTATGAGTTTTGTTTTAAGCTCAGATACAGCTTGTTTATGGCACTCATTCCATTCCCATTGTACTCCTTTCTTTAGCAGCTGCAATAGCGGCTTTGTAATCTCAGCATAGTTATCTATGAACTTGCGAGAATAATTCATCATCCCCAGGAATGATCTCAGTTCCTTGAGATTTGTGGGGGACTTCGTATTTTTGATTGCTTCCACTTTCTTTTTCTGTGGATTAATTCCTTCTGCAGTAATTTCATGTCCTAGGAAATTTACTTTAGATCGGCACCATTGAGCTTTCTGTAGGGAAAGTTTAACACCTGCTTCTCTTAGTTGATTTAATACATATCTCAACTCTGAAATATGTTCCTCAAAGATTGTACTTTTGATAAGGATATCATCGACATAAGTTAGGGTACCTCGTTCTGCTGCATCAGGCATTGCTTTGTGCATAAACACAGCAAATTCGTGGCCTGCGTTGATGTATCCGAAAGGCGTCCGGGTCCACGCAAATTGTCTATTACCGAATGTGAACGCCAGTTTGTATTGATCCCTTTCATCCACTTTAATTGTCCAATATCCTTGTGCGCAGTCAAGGGCTGTGAATATTTTAGACCCTTGGATTTGCGCCAAGCATTGGTCAATGTATGGTACAGGCCAACCAGACATGTAGACACGTTTGTTTAATTGTCTCAAGTCTGAGCATAGACGGAACTGCCCATTCGGTTTAAGAACTCCGAGTACTGGATGATTGAAGGAACTGTGTACTGGGCGGATAATACCTTTCTTTTCCAGGTTCTTAACAATTTCCGATAATGACTCGTAGGCTGCTAGCGGAAGTCGATATTGTTTGATAAACACAGGGGGTGCGTCTGGATCAGTCAGGATTCTCGTAACATGCAGGTTAGTCTCCCCACAGTCATAAGAGTCCTTGGCAAACATGTCCTGGAAATCCCAGAACAGTTGCCTTAGCTGCTGTCGTTCTGATTCATTAGAACATCCATCAGCTATAGAGAGTTGTTCTTCTACCCGTTCCTGAAATTCTGGGAAAATCTCAGGTTGACCTACCTCATAAGCTTCTTCAAGCCTATTAGTTAAGTCATTTGGGGTGTAACATGCTTGATCCTTACCCTGCTGGAGTGTTTGATACTCACTTTCATTGATTTCATGGTTGAAAATCAATGATGTTTCCTCGACATGACATGTACCTTCCTCAGGACTGAAAGGATAAACAGAGTGTATGCTGAACAATCCTTCAGGTGTTGAGAAATATTGTTGGTCCACTATTTGTTCTTCTGTCAAATATTCATCAGGTATTATTCCAATGACTTCATTTTGGAATCCAAAAGTGTAATATTCTGAGTCAATGGCTAAGCCAATCATTGTATCCTCCTGTAACGTGATACTATGAGGGCTCATGTTTTGCATGACCATATATAATGGTTCCTGATGAATATTTATTAGGGGAATTGGTTTTACCTTCAACCCCAATTGTTGCATCCGATTGGATAAACAAATCAAGGCATCTGCATTTCTCATCTTTTGACCCTTCTTTACTCGAATGGGTAAAAGAAATGATTTGCAACCTTCAGGGATTTTTACTTTTTCAACGACAGTGATATCCACTGCATATGGTATCCGCTGTCCCCATCTCAGTGCTTGTTCTCTATCCTGGAATTCCTCTGGGTTTCCGGATAATTTGGACCACAGAACATCATTAACCAGATCAACCTGTATGGCAAATCGGTGAATAATGTCGTTTCCTAAGTACATTTGGTACTGTGGTTCCTTTAACACACTGAAGACATGTTTTGCAGATTTGTTTCCTAGAGACACAGATAAAATGCATTTTGCAATCACATTATGACTCTGGTTATCGTTATCCAGATCATGGATCCATTCCTGTGTGGAAATAAATTTGATCACCTGAGGGTCTGTTACCTGCTTCAGCAGTCCTAGGCTTATGTAGCTGGCCTCAGATTTGAGATCCAACTTGGCATATTTTACCCGAGCAATATTATTTACCTGCACGGGAACCAGCACATTATCATTGATTTTCTCGATTTCAACCAATGCCTGTGTATGCTTGGTTATGCCTGCCACTTCCTGGTTTCCCCCTTTAAAGGAAATAGTTAACACATCCTCTTCAAGGACTATCTTTTCAATCTTATCCTTTCGGATATTTATGATGTGAAAAACAGTGTTAGCATTTTCCTCGGGTTTACCGTTTTTCAGGATCGTGACTTCTGGTATCTGACTGTTCCGGAAATGGATTTCAACAGAGTTAGGCCTTTCCTCAATCATATGGCAGCTGCGTTGCAGTTGTGCATTGCTGGAGCGCTCAAAAGCAATTGGAATATTGACTTGAGCCCATATTGCTTCATTAATGAAGTCAATTATGGAATTTAGTCGTTTGAGCAAATCGATTCCAATGATCAATCTATCATATGGAAGATCAACAATCAAAGTTGGATGTTTAATGACCTTTTTACCGATCTTATATGTCAGCCAGGATGTGCCTTTTACTTGTAAACTATTACCACCAACGCTTATCAGCGCACCGTCAAAGGCTTTTAATCTTGGCTTCCTTTGTGATGAATCCAAGATCTGCTGGTAATAGTTAAAAGACAGAATAGTAACCTGGGAACCGGTATCCAGTAAACCTGGGATCGGTCCGATACATCCATCTTGTAGATGGGTATCGATAAAATACCGGCCATCTACCTGTTCAAGATTGCAAAGAAAATTGGAATGTTTTTCCATTTGTTGCTTCAGAGAATGATCTCTCTGTAGCGTCAGGGTATTAGGAACTTGTTCCTCCTGATTCTGCCTGCAAGGCATTTGGGTTCCCATGGATTCTACCAATGGGACAATCTGAACAGAGGGTACTTCACGCTCTGGCTCACATGACACAGTATCACACATTTGTGGTGAAATATCAAGCACATTAGACTTCCCTTCCTCGACCTGGGGTAGGTCGGTACATTGCACATCATTTTCATTAACCGTATTGAGTACTGCCATATCCATCTCCGTGCAGTGATTTGTCTCGGTTTCCTTTAATTGGCAGAGCTGGGCCCTGCCTCCCCAGCTAAAAAATCCTCATGCTGTCTTCCTGCAGATCCCTGAGCCAACTTACCCATCATGTCACTCAATTTGTTCACTTGATCAACAAGCTGATCAAACCTATTAGGTCGGCGAGGGTTCTGGTTCCTGGGATCATATCTGTTCCCTGCGGGTGATCCACTCCTAGGTGAGTTAGGTGGTGATCTACCCCTAGGTGAATTAGGTGGGTGCTGTCTCCTTTCCCACTGCTGCCTGGGTCGGTTATCCCATTGTCTATATCTTTGGGGACGTCTGTACCCCTGGGGTTCTCTATATCCCTGGTAACCTCTATACCTTTGACTACCCTGGTTTCCTTGGTAACCCTGGTATCCTTGATACCTGCGATTGAACCGAGGACGGTAGACCTGGTTCTCAGAACCTGAGCTATCCCTATCTGACCCTTTAGGATTTTGTGGTCTGTTTTGATTAGGGTTTTGTTGCTGTCTTTGGCCCTGCTGGATAGGTACTTTTGCAGGAGGTATTTTCTTCTGCTGGGATTCAAGGTTTAGGTCCGCTTTCACTTTGGTTTCTTCTACTCTGCGCTCTGGGTACTTTTTGTTGTTTCTCCCACTTACATTGGAACTCCCACTGATGTTGAACAGCAGTGTCGCTGAGGTAACCATTTTCTCTAGGGAGTTTCCGAAGTCTAACTCATTGGCCATGCTTAACTTTATTTGGGTAGGCAATGCATCGTAATATGCCTGTTTAAAATCAAGAGACTCCCAGTTAGGATTCCGATATGCCAAACTGTAAGAGTTTTTTAGCACAGAAAGGAATTCTCGGGGGCTCTGATCGGGTCGACAAGTAAGTCGATACGCATCTCGTTTTGCTTCTGAGATAGTGCGATACGGCCCAAACTCCAGCTTCACTTCGTGTGAAACTGCTTGCCATCTAATGATACCTCGCTCCTTAAATGAGGTGAAATAGTGGCGGTATCTGTCATCAAAAACCCATGGGAGAAATCTGATTTTGTCTGCTTCAGACAGATTTAAAGAGTCCATAGTGGATTCATACAACTCCATGTGGGATGCTATTTGCGCTGAACCCTTTTTAGTGAACTTTGGCACAGCGGTGTTTAAGAATTTTATGATGCTGGCCGAGCTCTGTTTTTCTTGGGGGTACTGATTATTTCCCCTATTTGACTCCCCCCTATACGTACCTTTCCCCCTTCTTGGGATAGGGCTGGATTCTCGCTTTCTCTCCTCAGCCTCCAATTCATCTGAATCAATATCAGCAAGGGAGTCGTGACCTTTATGGGAATCATCATGCCTAGGGGCCCTCATTTGCATATCTCTCTCTGGAGAGGAATCCAAATGTTGATCTTTAGGGACCCTTGTACTGTCATCGATTATGGTATTCATAGTCTTACATACCGTCTCCATACGATCCAACATGCCTTGCCATTTTAGGTCATATGGAGTGAGTATTGGCGGGCAAGGGCTGGATGATCTATCGAGTCTACCTGCCTGTTGGATTTTGAAGTACTGCTGTTGTAGTTCTTCAAAATCCTGTTTAAGTCTGCGATGCGCTTCACGATTCCGTTCGGCGTCTCTTTCCAGACTTTTGATCGCTACCTCCCTGTCTGAAATATTAATCATTAATTGGTCTCTATCAGCCCTTATAATTTGAAGATCTGATTCCACATCCCGTAACTGGGAGTTCAATGATTGGACGTCTCCCTCTGTTCCTTGCAATTGGGATCTCAACTGTACAATCTCTTTTTTTCTAGACTGTGCAAGGATATCTACCTCTAATAACCCATATAGAACAGAGGGTAGGGCGCCTAACAACCTCTTCTTCAGTTCGGAATCCGAGGTTATTGTGGTCATACATGAAAGATAATGATCCACCAGACCCTTAGATTGAAATATATGATCAGCTTCCTGTTTTATACTTTTCCTCATTCTGCTTATCCATTCATCTACTTCCTCATTATGTTTTAGTTGTATAAATATAAATTCCACAATTTTTCGGAACGTCTGTTCCAAATGCAGTTCTGAATCACTACCTGTAGCACTCATGATTCAATAGCCAATGCAATAAAACCAGCTCAATAAAACGTTTTTACACTGTTTAAACCAGTAATGGAAAGTAAACGGATCTCACTAGGGCCTCCAATTCTTATGTCGGGCGTTTTGTCAATGTTTGTATAACTTGTTTAAAAATAAATATAAAATCAAAAATGTAAATGTAACGCTCCTGGGAAAATAGGAGGAGCTAAAATACAAACATACGCCTAACTGTGTGAGCTTGTTTTCCGAGGTTTTACAGTACTGGTTTAAACATGCAAATAAATGTGGACCAATTTATAAAAATATCAATTTAATATCGAATAAATATTACAATATCAAAACAATATAATATTGCACTTTTGATATAAAACAAAACTCATAAGGTCATTCTTATAATAAGCAATGAGCTGGATAATAATTTCAGTAAAACAACAAAATGGCTGTTATCAAAATCAAAATGGCTGCTATCAAAAACAAAATGGTGGCTATCAAAAACAAAATGGTGGTTATCAAAAGTCAAAATTGCGCAGTCCAAAATCAAAAATGCGCTATCCAAAATAAACTGGCTGATGTCAGCTATACCATTCAATATAACAAATTTAGGATGACTCAGTGGATCTGACGACTGGGTGTTGCCCCACAATCGCTATGCAATCAACTATAAATGACAGGAATTTTCCCTCTGTCTACACTTTAACCTCCGCTGGCCTGTGTTACTACACAGAGCAGGCGGGTAAAATACATATAATTTTGGAATAAGATATCTATTGAGTCGTCCTAAATTTGGCTAGGTGTGGCTTGCACATGCTGCGGCAAAGTATCAAAATATCTAGAGGAGGTGGCTTGAAAGGTCTAGTTTTTTTATCCAAGACTGAGTTAAACAGCCAGTTATCAATGAACATATGGTAGAACTTAGGTGAGTTGTTTCCAACTTGCAACTTTGGAAAAGCTCACCCCTTTTTAAAATATCAACCAATGAAATTCAATCAATACATCATATGTTCAGATATTCTGCGCTGTAATAAGCCGTCTAACTAACAAGAAAATCAGAACTGGGTTCAAGTATAGTCACCAAGATGGCCTCTGGGCGTGTTCCTCTTAGGCGTGGCTGTGTTCAGATGGCATGAATCCTCTATGTCCTGGTCTGCTCAGATCTCTTGATGGTCTGATTCCTCTCATTGAATGACCCCTCTCATCTTATTCCCCTCACTACCTATGGTCCTGCCCAGGAGATTAAATCTTCTAGCCTATCACTGGGCAGTGGGAGTGACCAATGGGAGCTTTCTGTGACTAATCTTTAACCCAAGTGTAATACTGGCTTTCACCCTTTGTAGGTGCTGTTGGCTAACTAATCACAGACTTACTGGGATATTTGGCAAACTAAAAACAAAAATCATGTTTTATTATAACCCAACAGTGAATAAATCAATGTTATAATTCCTCTATGGATAGCTGACCTTGCTGGAATCACTGGTTATTATTTATTATACAGTGACCTTTTCTACCATATTTAAGATAGATTGGATTTGATCCAAAAATCATTGGCATGCTTAAAACCACCATGGATCTCTCATTATAACACATTGTGCTGTCTGCAGAGTTTTATATCTCTAACATCATTGTTTAACATACAACACTGGTAAACATATAGCATTTCTATATTATTCTGGATATATTCATTCAGGGAATCTTTATATTAACACGTATACATTTTCAATAACATTTTCATATTGTTACTGGTTTGCCCAGCTATAAGAAAAATAAAGGTATTTCCTAAGCCTTGTGTTTGTGTCTGGACTTTGGAAACACAAATATTGCATAGAAACCTTGCATGGGTTTTGGTTTCACATTCAATGTAGCCAGGTTTGAGCCATTGTATACAGATATTAGTCCATTTTTAAACACACTATTGTCACTCAGACTCCTCTTGTTTGCTATCTTGTCAAGTGTTTTGACCTAAAACAAAGAATGGTCTGATATCATTGTTCCCAGTAAGGTGAATGAGATTACCTATTGCAAATAGCACTCAGCTGACTGCCTGTTATTCCCAACTAATCTTTCTAGAGGGACACATACTGTGCAATTCAGTATTACTTGGCAATATTATATCGCCATATGAAAATATGCTCTGCCTTTCTCAATGATCAATGTATATATTAACCTACAATCACCATACATTAAAAAGTCTTTGTCTCCTGTACCTTAGGGGAAGGAAATTAATTAGGTTTATTTGTATCTGATCATACACAGTTCAGTTTATTGGAAAAATGATATCCCGCCATATGGAAATCTCGACAGTATACCTGAGGTATTAGAGACATAGGATCAGGAAGACTGCCAGGCAACCGGTATTGTTTAAAAGGAAATAAATATGGCAGCCTCCATATTCCTCTTACCTCAGGTTCCCTTTAACATGAAATTACTGGTATGTTATTTGCTAGTTAAGAAGTTAGTAAGTCCAGAAGTGGAAGTAGGTTGTTCCACAATAGAAGAGCCTGTCTGCTATAACCACGTGATCAGGCCAGAATATCTCTGTGGATGTATTTTATCCTTTGGTCATGACAAAATGGCTCTCTTGGTAAAGAAACAAAGTCTAGCATGTGTGAAGTATTTCTTTTTTTGTGTACAGACATTTGGTAGAAGTGAAGTACCTGTTACATGAGCAGGTAGTTGAAAATCCTGCAAAGTCCTGACAGTGCTGCATTGTAGCTAGTGTTGCAGGCAGTGTAGTGACAATGTTTGTTCCTTTTTTTTTTTTTTTTTTTTTTTTTTTTGTACAACCTAGCTTGCTGCAGCCTGAAATTGAAAAAAATTAAATTAAATGCATGAAATGTAAACATGAAATCTAAGCAGAATAACAAAATGAAATGAGAAACAGTGTAGACAATCACTTCCGTTACCTTAAATAAACCAGAGCTGTGGGAAAAAGATTTGATACTCACCCACCGCTTCCTCCAGCAGCATAAACCCGTCTGAGTCCCTTGCCGTCCTCCCGCGGTCTGCCCTTCAGCCACTAACTGCCCTGGTAACTGGGTCGTGTTAGTCCGGGTCTACTGTGCATGTGCGGGAGGTCCGTGCATGCGCAGAAGACCCAGACTGGACTCGACTGAGCCTCTTACTGGGGCTGATCGCAGCTGAACGGCAGACCACGGGTGGACAGCGTGGGACTAAGCTGCGGATGGGTATCAAATCTTCTTTTACCCACAGCTCTGGTACACTTTAAAGGGAACCTGAAGTGAGAGGAATACGGAGACTGCCATCTTCATTCTCTAATAAACTACACTAGTCACCTGACTTCTGTGCTGATGCTTCCTCTCACTGGCGCAGAATGAGCATGCCGATCAGATGCTCTGACTCTGGTCTGACTCCACTGGCTGCATGCTTGTTTGTTGCTGGAGCGTGACTCAAATACAGCTAAAGTAAGAAGCTCATTGAAGCGCTGAATAGTAAGGAACCTGGTTAACACTTGTTGGGAATTCTAACTCTCCTTCCTGTACAACATCTGTTTATTTGCTGCACAAATTTTTGGTTTATTTGCTGCTTGAAATGCAGAAGTCAAATATTCATTTCCGAACAGCATGTACTTGCATACAATTTGCAACAACTTTGAATTCTTAGCACCTCATTGACCATCTCCTCATTGACCGTTGACCAAAGGTAGCCAGAAGTGGAAGACATATGGAGGCTGCCATATTTATTTCCATTTACGCAATACCAGTTGTCTGGCGTCCTGCTGATTTTTGGTTGCACTAGAGTCTGAATCACACACTGGAAACAAGCATGCAGCTAATCCAGTCAGACTCAAAGGATCTGATCTGCATGCTTGTTCAGAGTTTATGGATAAAATTATTAGAGGCAGATGATCTGGACAGCCAAGCAATCTGTATTGCTTGGAAATAAAGGCAGCCTCCATATTACTCTCACTACAGGTGTCCTTTAAGAGACAGGAAAGTAGCTTACTATACTATACAAGTGGGTGGAGCAAGACTGCCCCCTCCTAGCATAAGAGTCTCTGGGGAGAGCTCAGTCTCTGTGAAGATGCACTGACCTGTCCACAGGTTTAAATTGAATTATATCTTGTATCCAAAACTGCAGACGGATTACAATTAAACTATCTCTGTTTACTTTGATGTAGAGGAAACATTTATGCGCTGATATTTTTACAGATAAACCTGGCATTGAGCTTTACTGTTAATTATGCATCACATTTTTTCAATAAAAGCTAGTTTCCATTTAAACGCTCAAATTGTGCCTCATGTCCTTCATTTAGGGTTGTGTTGAGAAATCTGTGTTTAAAAGACAACTGAGGTGAGAGGGATATGGAGGCTGCTATATTTTCTTTTTAAGCAATACTAGTTGCCTGACTTTCCTGCTGATTCTCTGCCTCTAATACTTTTAGCCATAGACTCTGAACAAGCATGCAGCAGATCAGGCGTTTCTGACTTTGTCAGATCTGACAAGATTAGCTGCATGCTTGTTTCTGGTTTGATTTAAACGCTGCAGCAGCAAAATAAATCAGCAGGGCTGCCAGGCAACTGATATTGTTTAAAAGGAAATAAATATGGCCGCCTCCATATACTTCTCACCAGGGCTGTGGAGTTGGAGTCAGAGCAATTTTGGTTACCTGGAGTCGATGGTTTCATAAACTGAGGAGTCATATCAGTTTCCGACCAAATACACAGCCCTGGGAAGTATTAGACAAAGGAGTCTAATACAAAGAGCCATTTTTGGTACCTGGAGTCGAAGTTGGTGATTTCATAAACTTAGGAGTTGGAGTCGGATGATTTTTGTACTGACTTCACAGCCCTGCTTTTCACTTCAGTTGTCTTTGAACTCCTGGCTTGGAAGCTGTATACACATTTCTGTTCCTTCCATGCTGTGCTGAATTTTCTGTTTCCACACATATGTCAATGTTGGTGCTCTCTATTTAAATGTTGGTGCTCCCTATTTACATGTCGGTATTCCCAATTTACATGTCGGTTTGCCCTATTTAAATGTTGGTGTTCAGTTAATTCTGTTCTCATATTTATGGTGGAATCTGTGGGTTACGGTAACTGTCTGACTGACTTTGTCTTCTGTTTTTCATTTTACCCTTTTGTCACTCCAGACCTTTAAACGTCTTATGGTTGATGAGGTAAGTGTGGTTTGGTCTGCTGTGCCCTTCTTCTGCTTTTTCCTATTCTTTCATCACTAACTGTTCTGTTGCATGAAGAGCTTTGGCTGAAGTCGACTTCACTTTAATGATCACAACATGGACAAGTCAGATATTCCATTCTATAATGTGTGTAGTTAGCTTCCTAACTAGGGAGATAAATCAGACATATCTTGTGACAGGCACCTTTAGCACACCTTAAAGGTACTGCTAAATCTAGCCACTGAAGAGGGCACATAGTGGATTTAAAGCCAAATGCCAGATTAGTCTGGGCTGAGGTGATTGTTCACGATGGTCTTGGGTGAAAGTTTGAAAAGAATCTGTAAACTTAGAAATGTCCCATAGGGGGTACTTGCATTGGAGGGAGAAGCCTCTGGATCCTAATGAGACATCCCCTGTCCTCTTCCATCACATGGTGGCATCACCAGAAGCCCCCGAATGGAGGGCATGTAAATATTTACCTACTCCAGCGTAGGCGCAGTAGCAACCGAGTCCGCACTACTGTGCAGGTGCAAGTTGCCTGCGCAGTAGAGCGGACCTGATTGAGCTCGGATATTTCTGCCTGAGCCCGTCAGAAAGCCGCTAATGCGCCTGCGCTGGAGTCGGGGAAGGTAAATATTGCTGGCGGTGCTGCACCACAGCTGACGTCCAAATGTGGCTGTGGTTTGGGGTGGCGGGCAGCGCTGCCACCGTGGGACGGACGACGACTGGGAAAGCCTCGTTAGGATCCAGAAGCTTCCCCCTCTCAAGGTAAGTACCCCCTGGGGGACGTTTTTAAGTTTACAGTGTCTCGTTAAAGTGGGATTATACTCCCAAAATTAAAATTTCAGTTACTACTCTTAGTTACATAAAAACATTGAAAGCATTCCCAAGTATTACCTGTGTGTAAAATTGATTATTACTGCAGAGAACAGTACAAGCTTGCTTACCTCTGGTCATCGGCAAAGGCAAGAATCTCCCTGTGCCCGTGTCTCTTCACTCTGCCCCTCCTTTCTGCTGAAAGTGACTGCTGTTGCCAGGGCGATGTAAGTAAAGGGATGGGAGCAGAGTGAAAGCACAAGCTACAGCTGGCAATGATTACATTTGTGGATGACCAGAGATAAGCAAACTTCTACTGCTCTCTGCAGTGAAAATAAATGCTTTTACACACTGGGAATGAAATTTGTTTCACTTGCATTTGGTCATTTGAAAGCGTTATCGGGCGTGGCGGTCAATTTTCATTAAGTGGGCAGGAGATTGATGGCTGTATAGCTTTGTACTGCACCAAGCAATACTGAGCTGGCAGATAGCATTTCAATCAGTGCTCAATGTACTCTTTTTGCCTTAAAGCTGATTAAGTGGTGTGAGGTTGTAGATCAGTTGTCATTACCGGATTTATTTCCAATAGTGGAGTGAGTGATTGATCGCTTGCTGGATTGAGCTACTATTTACCCATGTAGCCCTAAGGGCTGGAACCCACTAGAGTGTTTTTTTTTATTGTTCGGGGAGCAATTTAAATGGCGAATTCCCTAAATTATCTGCCAATGTAAATTGATGGGGCAGATTCCACTAGAGTGATTACGATTGGGCAGCATTTTGGGAGCATTTCAATTCTAATGTATTGTATAAGAGCAGGGAAATCGCTCCCAGAATCACTTGCAAAGCGCTACCACAAATCGCTAGCGATTGTGCTTTGTGGTGGGTCCCAGACCTAATTCAGGACACTTGCAGGACTCTAAATATGAGACACTATGAAAGTAGCGAGGTTGCATAGGCTGTTACTAGTAGGTCGCGCAACAAACCTATTCGTAACGTTTTTCACAACTTACATTTGTGAGAACCAGGTAAGTGTATAAATACCTCAGCTTTTGCCTTGCCAGCCTACTGCTTTTTATAACACACTTACATTGCCTTTAAAAAATAACTTTAACCAAATACTGCACTTTAATATTACTAACCAGATGTACCTAACAATACTAAAAAAACGCCTGCACAAATGATTTGGCCTAATATGTTATTTGCGAACTACGGCTTTATGTATTACCTTTATGCAATTTTTTTCTTTGTTGCTCTCTACATTCTGTTTATTGCTGGAAATAATTTTCAAGATTTCATATTCCATATAATCAGAACACATGTTCACACTTCCCAAAGTATATGGCAGTGGACGGATATTATTATTATTATTATTATTATTATTATTATTATTATTATTATTACTACTATTACTATTTAGTAATTTATATAGCCATCTTCCATAGCGCTACACAGAGTATATTGTCTTGTCACTTAACTGTCCCTCAAAGGGGCTCACAATCTAGTCCCTACCACAGTCCTATGTCTCTATCATGTATTGTATGTATTGTAGTCTAGGGCCAATTTTTAGGGGGGAGCCCATTAACTTATCTGTACATTTTTAGAATGTGGGAGGAAATCAGAGTGCCCGAAGGAAACCCACGCAGACACGGGGAGAACATACAAACTCTGTGCAGATAGTGCCCTGGCTGTGAGACGAGCTAACCATTACGCCACCATGCTGCCCACAGTGCATAATGGACCCTGTGCTTTCCTGTCGTTATGCTTGGACCCATTAGCACATGTCTGGGTTCCCACTGGGCATATACACACCCTGTATGTTTTAAACAGCAGATGTGATGCCATGGGGTGGCATTTGCTTTCAAGTGCAGCAGACAATGACATGGACCATCAGAGTGAAACGGTATATCGGTTCTATACAGGTATGCTGTACCACTGTCAGCCTCTCTATGCTGAATGGATTGGGTCCCGGCTTGATGACGTCATCAAGTCAGGACCCGATTCATTCAGCATAATGAGGCTGACAGCGGGACTGCAGGGAGGAGATCACGATCGCCACAGGAACAAGGTCAGGTGAGAGATTTACTTTGTAATCCTCCATGCTGCCCGATTGCAGCATGGAGGGAGGGCATCGGAACCCCGGGCAAGGATGTCGGTATAATGTGGTTGGGGGAGGAGAGTTATAAACTTGCATTCAAATGTCCGCTGTTCTTTTGCAGGTTTGAAATTTCCCCTTATAATGGTAATTTCCAGGTTTCTTATGCTGTCTGCTATGTTTGCTGAACACACACACACAGTACACACACACAGTATACGCATGTACATCATCCAACATGGTGTATGCAATTAAGGCCCCATTCACACTTGAAAGCGCAAAATGTTTTGCGTGAGTGATTATCACTGGACACTGCAGCGATTTTCCCATGATCGCGTTTAGAGCTTCTATTGCACTGAAACGCGATCGCCGGGAAATCGTGAAAATGGTGCAGGCTACGTGTTTGCGTTTTGGCGATTTGCGTTAATCGCCCAAGTAAAAACGGGCCCATAGGGTGTTATAGCACTAGCGCTTTCAACAGCGCTAGCGCTTGAGCATTTTGCTGAAATCGCTGGCAAAACGCTCTAGTGTGAATGGGCCCTAAGTGCACGAAATGACCGGACAGAGTTCTATTGGGGAAACTAATCAAATGGTACAGAAGAGGCTAAATATGCACCGCTTCACAGTGTATCACACAAGGAAGGAAACCCCAATAGGAATACATTTTAACAAATGTGCCCACAGCATGAGGAAGCTGAAAATTACCATCCTAAGGGGAAATTTCAGGAGGAGATAATACTGTTACATCATAGCAGATTGAGCCGACAGAATCGTATATAAATGTAGTCATACATCCGGCAACTTGACGGCTGATCGAAGATCCGATTCAATTATTTTAATAGAATTGGAGGAAAATCAGTGCTGCCAAGTGCTTTCCCGACCAACAATGCGACCAATTTCGGCTTGATACATTTCAGCACGAAATCTATCAGGAAGCGGCCTGCAGTGTGTGGGCAGCTGACAGATCTCTCTAATCAGATTCGATTAATAGAGAGATTTCTCTTGGTCGAGTCTGCCCATCATTGCCTAATGTATGGCTTCCTTAATCTCTGTATGTTACATTTACTGTTGTACGGTTCTGATCTAGATCTGTATAATGCCTGAAGAAGAAACTTTCGAAAGTTTCGAAAGTTTGCAATAAACCGTGTATAGTTGGTCATTAAAAGTATCAGAATCAACATTTGTTGGTTTAATATCTGCTAGAAAAAGTATTAAATGTAAAATGTGCACATGATATGTACAATTTGTCCCAGAGTTAATACACTATAAATTGTTTCCTTCCTATATAGCTGTCACTTACAGCAGGTATTATAGTTACCAACTCTGATCCGCTTACTGACCACTTTTGGACTAGTCCGTTTCCTCATGGGAGATTCTTAGGATTCATTTTATTTTCATATGCACTTCTTGAATGGCGGAGTGTAGCCGGTGCTGCCAGAATAGCGCAAATGTGATTAGGCAGGTTGGCTAACATCTTTGTATAGGTCCTTTCCTGGGAGTACTTTTGAAGCCTCTTGTACACTTATACACTTTCTTTGCGTTGCGCTACCCTTTCTGCACGCAGGGTATCGTAACAGCAAAGAAAGTGTATGGGGCCCCGTACACTAATCGCATTGCCCCATTGCCGTTCGACTCCGGGGCAACACATCGTGGCGGAATGCAGTCATATACTTTAGACATACAGACATTTTAAATGTATTGGCAGCGTGTATGTGACTCAAATAGGACGGGGAAGCTGGAAATCCAATGGACATACTTCCTGTCCAGCAGGGAATACGTCACTGGGTGGGGGGCGGCGAAGGGCATGCGAGTGGCGTGGGGGGAGTTATGCATATCACCCTGTGGGCGACCTCTGCCTATGAATTTCGTTTTTGTTGATATGGGGGGGGGGGGTCATGTGTAAAACTGGCCTGGAGCAGTTACCATATTTGCTGCCGTATAAGATGCTCTTTAATATAAGACGCACCTAGGTTTAGAGGGCAAAAGCCAGGGAAAATAAAGATATATACTAAACCTGGTGCGTCCATGTTCCAGGAGTGTCTTGTTCATGTTCTCCCCCAAATGGTGTCCCCATGTGTCGTCCTCTATGCCCATGGAGAAGAGATGGATGTCTGCATTGATTGTGGGCATATGGACTAGGTAAGCTGCTGCTTCTCACACTACATCCGGGGCCAGGACACACAAGGGAGGGGGGGAGGCACTCGGGAGAGCCTGGCACACACAGGCAGGGGGTCCCCAATGTGTCCGCGATGTGTATCGGTGGCCTTTGTAACTCGGGGATTCCCTGCTTTTGCCATATAAGACGCAGGGACTTTTTCTCTGCCTATTTTTGGGGGAGAAGTGTGTCTTAAACGGCGGAAGATATGGCAAATTAAAATTTGAGACTCCCGCCATGATTAGATGGATTAATCCAAAATCTTTTGCAAGAGGTTCAGAGCTGTCAGATTATCATGCCCCCTGTAAATAAAAGCTATATAAAAAAGAAAAGTATTTAAAGTGAACACGAGGTGAGAAGAATATGGAGGCAGCCACATTTATTTCCTTTTAACAATACCAGTTGCCTGGCAGCCCTGCTGATCTATTTGGCTACAGTAGTGTCTTAATCACACCAGAAACAAGCATGCAGCTAATCTTGTCAGTTCTGACATTAGGCATGATTCACAAAGCTTGTTCACCTCTTTTCCTATTTTCACCTTATCTACGTTACGGGTTAAGCTCCCGAAGAAAAAAAATATAATGAAGGTAAGAAAAGTAATAGTGAAAGTTAATCAGGAACAACTTCCTTTGAGTGATTATCTTGCTTGTAAATGTGCTGAAAGGTTATTTTTATCAATTGGGTGAGAAGTCATTTATGAGAAGTTTAGTGAATAGAGCCCAATGTCAGAAACAGGGCTGTGGAGTCGGTCCAAAAATCCACCGACTCCGACTCCTCAGTTTAGGATTCCACCGACTCCGACTCCACGACTCCGACTCCTCTAATTTGCATATTACAATTTTGTTGATTAAAAGTATGTAACATGAAATTCGTCTCTTTTTTCCAAAATATATTTTTATTGAAAGTTTAAAAGCGTAACAGTAGAAAAAAATACAAAGTGAAATGTTACAAAGGTAATGTGTGCAACTGCAGTTACTAATTAGAACATATAGTTAGGCTTTCGGTAACATTATGAAAGAGAAATAGAGTGGCAGTCCGATGTGCTAGGTAAGGTTCCATGGCGAGAGGTAGCTGCCTGGATATGGACCAGGAGGTTAAATTACTGTTGAGTACTGGTGTCATTTAAAGACATAGACAGAGTCTGGTAGAGTACAACATTGAATGGATATGCATTACAGAGTAATCAACCTTTGTATACCGATAGGAATTTAGGAATAAGTACACATTTGGATATAGTTGTATTTGAAAGGAGACAGACAATAAGAGTGGACAGAGTAGAACAGGTAGAGCTGTAGGAGGAAAGAGGGGGGGAGGATAATGGGAAAGGGAAGGAGGAGGAGAAGGTTGCAGGAGATGTGTTTAAAGGGAAGGTCCAAGCAAAAAAAAAAAAGAGTTTCACTTACCTGGGGCTTCTACCAGCCCTATGTAGCCATCCTGTGCCCTCGTAGTCACTCACTGCTGCTCCAGTCCCCCGCTGGCAGCTTTCTGACCTCGGAGGTCAGGGCCAAATTGCGCACATTTTTACACACTCCCGCTAGTGCAGGAACATTAACACATACATTTTTACGCGTTAGTGGTGCAACGCGTACATTTTTGTTCCTGCACTAGCTAGAATGCGTAAAAATGTATGCAATGTGGCCCTGACCTCCGAGGTCAGAAAGCTGCCAGCGGGGGACTGGAGCAGCAGTGAGTGACTACGAGGGCACAGGATGGCTACATGGGGCTGGTAGAAGCCCCAAGTAAGTGAAACTCATTTTTTTTTTGCTTGGACCTTCCCTTTAACTCTAGGCCATGGTCGCTAAATGTTGTGAATTAGGTCTATTTATTATGGTACGTGGGTGTGGAAGGGCAGGGTCTCTGTGGAGAATAGTCCTAGCTTTATCTGAATCTCTAAAGTCCAACCAGATGGCCCACTTAGTGACAAATGAATTAGTGTTGTTCGGGGTCGGGGTAAAGAGGTCCTCCAAGCGCATAATCGTGTTAATCTCCTTGAATAAGTCAGCCATAGTAGGGATTGTGCTTGATTTCCAGCATCGGGCAATTAATAGCCTCGCTGTAGTGAGTAAAATTGGAGTTAATGATTTTTTGATACTGGAGGTTCTGCCTGGAAGCAGTGTTAAGAGAGCTGTTGAGGCTTTCAGTGGGAGAGGCTCACAGTATATTTGCTTGTGGACCTCGAATACCCCCACCCAGAACTGTTGTATCCTAGGGCAATCCCACCATATATGAATGTATGTACCTTTAGATTGTGAACATCTCCAGCATTGGTCTGAGCTCTCCTGATTATATTTAGACACCTGGGATGGTACCCGGTACCATCTAGCAAATATTTTAAAATTTCTCTCTTGGAAATTTAGAGAGACGGAGGATTTGTGCGTCAGCTCAAATATTTTTTCCCAATCTTCTGCGGGAAGAGCTTGCCCTAAGTCCCTGTCCCAGGTGTCTGTTAGTTTGAGTAAATCTTTTTCGCTGTCGGTGCACACCAGTAAGGAGTATATTAGGGAGATTTTGTGATTTAGAGATGCGGTCGTGGCACATAGTCGTTCGAATGGAGTTAAAGATCTATGCAGATTAAATTTAGACATCAAGGCGCTATAAAACCAAGTGAGCTGGGACCACATTAGCCAGTTCACTTTAGGAGGATTTTGGGGGTTGCCTATTGTTTCTTTGGGCATAAGTTTGTTGGAGCTAACAATATGCCTCACTTGGGGCCAGAATTCTCTGTTCCACCCTAGGAAAGAGGATTTCTGTATCCCTGTAGCAAGGGAGGGGTTGTCTAGGAGAAGAGTGAGGGGGCCGTGCATTGTGGAAAGTTTAAGTCGGTCTCTAATGTCGCGCCACTTTCTTATGACTATTTGTGTCCAGAACGCAGTGTCATCAGGGTCTGGTTTCAAGTCTGATGGTATCCATAGTAATGCTCTTGGGTCTAATTTGGAAGTGACTGATTCTAGGGTGACCCATTGTTTATTATGCCTATCTTGAAACCAGTTGAGAACATGGGTTAAAAGTGAGGCATAATAATATGTTTTAATGTCTGGCAAACCCATCCCTCCTTCAGATTTAGGTCTTATTAGAAGTTTAAATTTTGTCCGGTGTGTTTTGCATGTCCAGATAAAGTTAAGTATTAATGATTGTAATTTTCTGAGAAAAGGACCCGGAAGTCCAATGGGGATAGCTTGTAGCATATAAAGGATTTTAGGAAGGGTATCCATCTTAATCACGTTTATACGACTTGACCAGGTGAGTCTTAGGGTAGTCCAATTGTCTAGTTCTTTTTGTATTTTGTCAAAAAGCGGTGGGTAGTTAAGTTGGTACAATTTTCCGAGATCACTAGGAATTAACACACCAAGATATTTAATATGGCTGGGTTGCCATCTAAAATTAAATGAATTCTTGAGCGAGTTAGTTAAAGTTGGGGGGAGATTGATATTAAGGGCCTCAGTTTTGGAAATATTTATTTTGAAATTGCTGACTTCTCCAAATTTGTTCAGATCAGAAAGAATATGTGGGAACGCTATGTGGGGATTAGATATGTACAGTAACAGGTCATCCGCAAATAGTGAAAGTTTGAAGTGGTGATCTCCTATTTTTATTCCTTGGATTGAAGGATTCTGCCTAAGTGCAATCGCCAAATGTTCCATGCAGATCACATATAGTAATGGGGACAGTGGGCATCCCTGTCTGGTGCAATTGGCAATTTTGAAGGCGTCCGACAGGATCCCGTTAACTCGGATTCTGGCTGTGGGATTATGGTAGAGTGACATAACTTTGTTCATGAAAGTATCACCTAGGCCCAGCTGTCTAAGGGACAGCTCCAGGAACAGCCAGTGGACCCTGTCGAACGCCTTCTCGGCGTCCACAGATACAATGCATAGAGGTAGGTTGGACTTTTTAGCATAGTGTATCAAAGAGACTGTCTTCAGGGTGTTGTCTCTGGCTTCTCTTACGGAGACAAAGCCTGCTTGGTCAGTATGTATGATTGTAGGAAGTAAGGGTTTGAGTCTTTCCGCTAGTAATTTGGCAAAAAGTTTTAGGTCGAAATGGGCCTGTAATTTAGACAGTGATTTGGGTCTTTTCCAGGCTTAGGAATGACAGTAATGTGTGCCATAGTGGTTTGGGGGGTGAAGAAATGGGAGTCATCGATTGAATTAAACGCCTGAAGTAATACTGGGGATAAATCAGTGGAAAATTGTTTGAAAAAGGTTCCTGAGAGGCCGTCAGGGCCTGGACTTTTCCCCTTCTTAATGGACCCAATACACGTCAGTAGTTCGATTTCAGTGAAACTTTGGTCTAACTCTTTGATGATGTTAGGAGATAGTGTGGGTAAGGGGGTGGTAGCAATATATGCAGCTATTTTTTCCTTTAGTTTAGCTGGGTCTAGGTCGTGAAATTTGCCCTTAATGTTGTAAAGGGAGGTATAATATGTGTTGAATTCTTTGGCAATGTCGGATGTTTTGAATTTAGTTTGATTCTGTTTGTTCTTAATTGAGAAGATATTTGTATGGGAGGAGACTAGGTGTAGGGACCTAGCCAGTAAGGTGCCGCATTTGCCTCCTTGGTGGAAGAGCGTGCTCTGGGTTTTTTCTCTAGCTATAAGAGTAGTTTGGTCTATTAAGGATAGGAGGGTTTGTCTGGTGTTAGATAGTTTAAGGTCTATATCAGGAGAGTATTTATCTTTCAGATTCCCTTCTAGTTCCCCAATTTCGCGGAATAGTTTAGAGATTTGTTCGCTACGTTCTTTTTTAAGCCTTGAGCCATGGGAAATAAAGACCCCTCGAAGCACACATTTTAGGGCTTCCCACTTGATGGGAGCTAAAGTTTCATCATGAGCATGATTGAGGGAGAAGTTTTCGATGGTTTTTTTAATGTCGGCTACACAGGTGGGGTCTCGGAGTAGGTTGTCGTTCAATCTCCATTGATTTTGGGCTTTCTGATTTCTATTTAACATAAAGGAGCAGTATATTGGGGCGTGGTCTGACCACAGTCTGTTTCCTATGGACGCCTGGATATCCCTATTTAAGGAGTCTTTGAGAAGTGAATAGATAGTCTATTCGACTATGAGACTGGTGGACAGAGGAGAAGAATGTATAATCTTTGACAGTTGGATGGAGGGTCCTCCAGGCATCCACCAGGCACAGAGACTGCAGCCTAGTTTTAATTTTCATGAGGATGTGTTTGGGAATTGGTTGTCGTTGAGAGGAGGAATCTAACTGTGGGTTGAGACAAAGGTTAAGGTCGCCCCCAAGGATTATGGTACCTTCTGCAAATTGTGCGAGTTTAGATAGGTATGTAAGTAGGGTATTACCTGGGTTTCGGTTAGGGAGGTATATATTTGCCAAGGTATATTTACTGTCCTGAAACTGAATTATAAGGAAGACGTACCTTCCTTGTGTGTCTTTGTGATTTAAGTATATTTAAGCTAAGGTTTTTGTGTAATCCTATGGAGACTCCTTTAGATTTACCCAATGGGTTTGTGCTGTGAAACCATTTATTGTAATATCTGGATTTAAATGAGGGGACTTCCCCTTCTTTAAAGTGGGTTTCTTGTAAAAAGATGATCGAGGCTTTTTGCTTGTGGAGGTGGTATAGGATTTGGGACCTTTTGTTGGGGATATTAAAGCCCTTGACATTATAGGATGCTATAGAACATTTATCCATTGTTTAAATTATACTGAATAGTTAAGTATTTATTTTCAATCATACCATAAGACCTGGTTGTCGTGTCTTCTTTGGGGGAGCCGACACATCTCTTGCTGGGGAGAAACACATGGGTGGGGAGAAATAGAGATGTAGGAGAGCAATAAAGTAGCAGAGAAGTCAAGATTAGTAACATAGATCTCAGGCCAAGATAGGGCCTGAGCAACAAACTTTTAAATCTCATTGCACACCCCATATGAGGCCCAGGAGTAGGCGTCATCAGGGTGCAAGATTTGGTGGGAGATGGAAGCCAACCGCTTGGTCCAGTGACTCCCATCAGCCCAGAACTCAGTTAAACATTTTACAACACAATATATGAAAAACAGCAAACTTATATTAGGGAACTTTCACCCACAATTGTGGGGGCAATTAGGGGTTTATTTATCAAACATGACCCAAACAAAGTCCTGTGAGGCCATCTAAGGTGTTGCTATTGCGCCAATGGTTTGGTGTGTCTAGCACGTATTGGCGGGCGAGGGAGGAGGGGGGGGGGTGTGAAGTTGGAGAGGAGATAGGTGGTGAGGGGATAGGGAAGGAGGCACGGCCCGGGAGACTTAATATATTAACACAATTAATAAAGGAGAGCCTCCCCCTATACACCATTTGTACCACTTGACAAGCAAGGAGCCAGCAGCTTAATCTCTATATAGTCGCATACACCTTAAACAAGACTGCTGTCTCTCTGTACATACAACCGGGTTTTAATTACAGCCTTGGCTGCATGAAATTCACAGGACACAATTAAAAACTGTTAGCTTAAAAACAATCATACCTGGCCAGGATATGCGCGCTTTTATCTATAAAGGGACCAGATCTGGTTATCAGCAAAGTGTAATCGCCCAGCCGCAGCCTATGCAGAAAACACAATGCAACCAAGGTCTGTTTGTCCTCATCCACCACCTGTACACCACACACACTGTGTCAATGTGACTATGCCGGCTTCACTATGGCCACCATGCTAAATGACTACAGTTCTTAATGGCCTTTAACTTCCACAGATAAGGAGGGCCGCTATGGCAGACAACTTGCGGGCTGACGGATCAAACAAGGCATTAGGCGTGCAGGGACTTGCAACTTGGAGCAAACATTCAATCACTGCTTCAAGACTTCTTACAGCTCAACAGCCTGTTATACTTGCGCAGATAGACGGTAGGCTCCTGCCTACAAGACTTTCCCATTACCGCAGTGCACTGGGTGTTAGAAACTTCCTCTGCCGCTTGAGTTGGCTATTTCCTCCATCCGTGTAGGCCTCAGCGCTGTCAGCATTATGTTTTGCATAGGAGCTCGGTCAGTGTATGCAGCGTTTCATGTGGGGACACCGCGCGCGCACTCCGGCGGTAGCCACGCCCACCGACGCGTTTCGCCCCGCCCACGGGGCTTTCTCAAGGTGTTTGAGTGGCAGCGGCTTCAGTTCTTCCCCTTTTGTATTACGACATCCCAGCTCACGCCCACATATATCTGACAAGATGATATCTGAACACAGTGATGTGTCTTCTGAAATACATCTGGCCCCTCCGCTTTCATATGTGTGGAGTATACATGAAGCAAATGCAGCCTGTAAGCTGTGTGGGCGTGAGCTGGGATGTCGTAATACAAAAGGGGAAGAACTGAAGCCGCTGCCACTCAAACACCTTGAGAAAGCCCCGTGGGCGGGGCGAAACGCGTCGGTGGGCGTGGCTACCGCCGGAGTGCGCGCGCGGTGTCCCCACATGAAACGCTGCATACACTGACCGAGCTCCTATGCAAAACATAATGCTGACAGCGCTGAGGCCTACACGGATGGAGGAAATAGCCAACTCAAACGGCAGAGGAAGTTTCTAACACCCAGTGCACTGCGGTAATGGGAAAGTCTTGTAGGCAGGAGCCTACCGTCTATCTGCGCAAGTATAACAGGCTGTTGAGCTGTAAGAAGTCTTGAAGCAGTGATTGAATGTTTGCTCCAAGTTGCAAGTCCCTGCACGCCTAATGCCTTGTTTGATCCGTCAGCCCGCAAGTTGTCTGCCATAGCGGCCCTCCTTATCTGTGGAAGTTAAAGGCCATTAAGAACTGTAGTCATTTAGCATGGTGGCCATAGTGAAGCCGGCATAGTCACATTGACACAGTGTGTGTGGTGTACAGGTGGTGGATGAGGACAAACAGACCTTGGTTGCATTGTGTTTTCTGCATAGGCTGCGGCTGGGCGATTACACTTTGCTGATAACCAAATCTGGTCCCTTTATAGATAAAAGCGCGCATATCCTGGCCAGGTATGATTGTTTTTAAGCTAACAGTTTTTAATTGTGTCCTGTGAATTTCATGCAGCCAAGGCTGTAATTAAAACCCGGTTGTATGTACAGAGAGACAGCAGTCTTGTTTAAGGTGTATGAGACTTAATATATATTACATATTACGGTTGTTATCTAGGGCTTAGGTTAGGTTAGACATATTGCGTTGCAGCGGTGGTAAGGGCCTCATATAACCCACATCGTCTCATCATGACATTACTCTTATCGTTTTTATCACGATGTGGGATATAGCTTAGATACATAGGACTCTCCCCTCCCGCCTCCATCTACCCATACATATATTTAGTCCAATTTCTCTAGATTTCGATTGTGTATGAGTAATCATAAATATTGGCTACATCTGTTATGAAGTATATCTTAATCCTAGGATATTTCTATCTTATAGTATGGCCAGTTTTCATTATCATTGGAATAGAGGTGGGTCATATCAGTGTTGTCGCCTTCGGCATGAGTCACAGGTTTATTTGAGGGTAATAAGTGAAGAAGAGTTATCTATTGTTATTTGAACGATTTGGCCCACCACGATTAGGAACTCTTTTCCATTTCTCCCTTTGCGGTAAGGCTAGGGTGTCAGATTGAATAGGCCATTCCTCTAGGGTAATCCCCGGAAGGTCAAAGGTTTCCCGGACTTTTTGTAGGTCGTTGGGTGAGTTGAAAGTCGCAGATTTGCCATCTTTGCTGATGAAGATTGCAAAGGGGTATCCCCAACGGTATTTTATATCGCGTTCCCTCAGGGTTTCTAGCAGAGGTTTGGAGGCACTGCGTAGCTGGAGAGTGAGAGTTGAGAGATCAGGTAGTAAATGAATATTGGCCCCGTCAAAGTCAATATTTCCTTTGTTACGTGCCGCTGTCATTATGGCATCCTTCTCTTTAAAGAAATGGACTCTGCAGATAATGTCACGAGGTCTGGACGGGTCGGATCTTGGAGGGCCAGCCGCTCTGTGTGCACGGTCAATTTCAATCTTATTATCGGCCGGGGCACCTAGGAAGATATTGAATATTGCTTCCGTTGTAGCCATGATGTCAGGGGCTTTAGTTGTTTCAGGCACCCCTCTTATGCGTATGTTATTCCTTCTGTGCCGATTTTCCAAGTCGTCAATTTTCATGTATAATGCAGTAATATGTTTAGAGTGAGCATTAACAGTGCTGTTATGTGCTTTTAGAGAGTCAGCAAGTTCTTCCTGGCCCTTTTCTACCTCTTCCATCCTATGTGTTACGTGTGCAAAGTCCTGTCTGAACTCAGCCATATCTTGTTTGTAAGTTTCCATAATTCTCGTGAAGCAGCTCTCTAGATCTTGTTTGGTGGGTAGGGATCTAATGTATTCATGTAGTTCTACTTCTACAAAAGATTCTGCACTTTCTGAGTGTGAAGGAGAAGTCAGGCCTGCAGGTCGTTTAGGAGAAGGCAGGGTAGCCAGGTTGTGGTCCTCGCTTGCGGTGCCGTCATGGCGGGGAGTAAGAGCCTGGTGGGCAGGGGATGTAGGCCTACCTTGTATTCCTTTCCCGGCATCGGAGATCCGCGGGGAGGACTGGCCCGTATATGTTGCCTGGGCTGGACTTGTCCTTGGTGAGGATCTCCCGTTTACCGCTTCTCGGGATATGGAGGAGGTGCTGCTGCTCGGTGAGCTAGATGCGCTGCCATGCTGTCTGCTCTGCGGCTTTCCGGGTGTATCCCCCGGCAGTTGTGTTCGCTGCTTTTTGTCCGGAGGACTGTGTGGCTGGTCAGGCGAGCAGGCTTCATTGGATTCTGCCGTAATGGGCGAGCCTACAGCGGAGCTTTCTGCTCTCGGAGACTGAGAGCCGCGGCCCGCTTTGCCACGAGGTGTCTCCGCCATGTTGCTGATCTCCTGTTCCTGCAGCCTTCGTTCAAGCGGTCTCAGGAAACGCCTGATCTGGGATTGAGAGGGTGTGGTGTGGTGGGCTTTAGTTCCCTTCTTTCTTCCTCCACCCATGGGCTATTTTGGGTGATGAAAGGATGCCGTTTTCCGTGTGTTTGAGTCCGGGCTGTGGGAGCTCAGCGGTGGTGCGTCCTCACACGGCCATTAGCAAGCCACGCCCCCATGAAATTCGTCTCTTAACTGCCAACGCTTAGGAATTTTACAAGACAACTGAAGTGAGAAGGATATGTAGACTACTATATTTATTCCCTTTAGACTAAAACTAGTCCTTGGTAAAGCCCGGTTCACATTAGCGGTCGCCGTCCGGAATCGCCGTGCCGGAGCCGGACCGCATGCGGAACGGACGGAACGGACGCACGGCATAGCAATGAAAGTCTATGCGTCCGTTCACATGCGTCCGTTTTTGCCGGATCCGGACTCCGGCATAAGATCCAACATGCGCTATTTTTTCGTCCGGCTCCTCCGGCAGATGTATCCGGAGCAGAGCCGGACTGTTGCATCCGGCCAATACAAACCAATGAGAACCGGAGAGCGCACAACACACTGGCTATAAAAACCGGACGTTCTACCCCACTTCCTATGCTTTTTCTAGTGGCCATTTTGGATGGGGACCACATGGGCCCAGCGTTCACAGAGTGGAGCAGCAGGGATTTCATGCTGGAGCTCTTTGGCAGCAACATGTCTGATGATATGTCTGATAACGAGGAGGTGAGGCCTTCTCCCCACATAGTAGTAGGTGAACAACAGGAAGGAGAGAATTCCCAGGTACGAGTAAAAAATGACTGGATCCATGGTCCCAACTGCAGTCTCTGTATCCACGGATGGTCTCCACACGTCCACCTGTCTCCAACAATAACCCCAGAGCTTCTGCTGACCTCCCAGACCCCAGGTATTTACAGGTTGTTATCTCTTTAAGAAACCGGATTCGGACCGCAACCGTGTTCATACCGCACGGAAAACGGATGCAAACGGACCGGATCCGGACCTGATCTGGATAGGAACCGTACGGATTAGGTCCGGTCTGGATCCGGTGCGGTCCGGACATCCGTTCCGGTTTTTTGCAAAACCGCAAGTGTGAACCGGGCCTAAGAGTACTTGTAAAAGGTACAAACCGGAACAAAGAACATCTATCAGGCCCTAGGCAATGTAAGTGTGGGTACATGTAAGAATGATGTGCATGTACTCTGCAGGGGAATGAGAAGATTGTAAACATACAACACCTCTGTGTTCAATGTGCACAGCATTCTCAGTGGATTCCCTGCAGCTCTGTGGGGAGTGCATATGTAGAGTATAGTACTACTGTGTAACAAAGTAAACCTGAGACAGATGAAATTAAAGTTTTATACATACCTGGGGCTTCCTCCAGCCGCCTTCAGGATAATCAGTCCCTCGTTGTCCTCCTCCACCACCTGGATCTTCTGCTATGAGTCCAGGTACTTGAGCCAGTCGGGCGTAGTGCGCATGCACACACTCTGCCGCCAGGAGCATACTACACCTGTGCAGCACTATTGCGCAGGTGCAGAATGTTCCTTGCTGTGGGAGCGGCATGCGGCCGGACAGCGCTGACTGGCTGAATTACCGGGACTCATAGCAGAAGATCCAGGAGGTGGAGGACAGCGAGGGACTGATTAGCCTGAAGGGGGCTGGAGGAAGCCCCAGGTATGTATAAAACTTTACTTTTCATCCGTCTCAGTTACCCTTTAATTTGTAGTTGCCAAACCAAATTTTAACAAAATATCACATTATTTGATTTCATCAGCAAAGGGAGTGCATAAATCAGCATCAATGCAGAATTATTTCCATCTCGTTGACCATCTCTATTAGTGACACAGCTACACATCAGGCTTTATTCTTACAGCATAGATGTTATTTAGTATATATAAGAGATTCCTGTGTACACATCATATATACAGTCACAATCAGATCTGTATATCTGACCTTAAAAATACGGGGACTTCTTTATTGAAGCAGCACAAGTAACTAATTTTGATTGGTTTATTTCATTTTTGTGGACTAAGCACAGCTATTACTGTATATATACTGTATATATACATTATTTTTAATGACTATTATCTTAGAAATAGAACATTTTATCATATTTTCTATTTTAATTACAGTTACAAATTCATTAGGAGTCGGAGTCGGTGCATTTTTTCCCGACTCCGACTCCAGGCACCCAAAATTGCCTGACTCCACGACTCCGACTCCACAGCCCTGGTCAGAAACACCCGATCTGCTGCATGCTTGTTCAGGGTCTATGGCTGGAAGTAGAGGTAGAGAATCAGCAGGATAGCCAGGCAACTGGTATTGCTTAAAAGGAAATAAATATGGCAGCCTCCATATCACTGTCACCTCGGGTTCACTTTAATGCTGTCGAGACTTTAAAGAGGTGTCGTTCGGGTCACCCTGCACCCAACTCACCGGTGGCAAACATAGGCCATTGCATGTGTATGTATGTGTACGCATGCATTTTAATGTTTACAGTTTTTCGCTATAGTGCCCCTTTGAGCCATTTTGAAGATACAGCAAAGTCCTGGCACCAGCGGGTGCGATCGCCTGATGCCAAAAAAGCAGAAACCTTCCCCCCGCCCCCCTCAATACTTACCGAGCCTTCAGCAACATGTAGCAGCCTTTCTGCAGTGGCTAGCAGCTTTCCGGCTTCCCCCCGCATTGTCATGTGACACCCCAACTTGCGATAGGAGCCCACTAGCCACAGCAGTAGGGCTGCTACATGTCGCTGGAGGCTTGGTAAATATTTAAAAAGCCTCAATACCCACCAAAAGCAAAGACCCTGTTATCACTGAGGTTTGCCGGTTGGTTGAGACTTCTGGTTGCCTGAGATCCGGATAACGGGGTCGGGGACTTTTCTGTGTTAATCTTTTTTCACCGCCGGTCATTGGGAAATTATGTGAAGAGAGAGTCCCCAGCAAATACCACACTGCTTGACTTCAATCTGTCTTTCAACAAGCACCTATCGGAAGCCGAAAGACAACGATTGCCCTTTAGTGTCCACACCGTGTGCACAAGGCAATCTTTGGATACCAATTTACCACAACTCTGCAGTCTTGGTCCCAAAAGTCGAAATAATATTGTCCATACAAGGCAATCGTAATCTTCAAATAATTTTATGCCAATTATGTAGTATGCGAGATGTCTGCCAGCAAAGGGAGGAGTTGGGAACAAGTCATCTATACTCAGCTGCTGTCTCCTCCCAGCTCCTTCCTGGCTGCATCTTGTGTGTGGTGATTGGTCAGGGCGAGTAGTTAAGGCACCTTTCTATCCAGTGAAATTGCACCTCAGCAGGAAGTGGGACTACAGGAGCCAGTCATCCAGGTCATTTTAATGGCTTTATTGCAAAAAGTACAGGCATAGAGTACACACACAATACATCATTGCTAATTAGTGCAAATTACTATCATATGTATTAAGACAGGGTGGCTGGAGTTAGGCTTTTAATGACTCGTATTCTGTTTGCAAAACACTTTTTTTTTTTTTTTTTATATCGCGTTGTAGTCAATATAACGACAGCAGACGTGCTGAAAGGTTCAGGCGACAACAGAAATACAAGGAAAAAACTTAATTGAATGTTTCCGTTGCAGTTAATTTTAGCTTCTGTTTAGTTCAGTGATCTTGTACAGACTGACAGAGTATGACGTAAAAGCTGTAACTGTTGGAGATTAAATCAGAGCACCTTAGCAGCCAATACAGTTTATTGTATTTTTCCCCAGAGTCCAGGCAAATGAACTATAACTTCATTATGTCCTTTCCTTAATTGCTAGTGTTGTTTATGGCGGTTATCTCAGCACTGCTGTGTAATTGGATTATGTATGATTGATGTACCTGGCAGCTTATTTTCCTAAAATATTCCATTTATAGGACAGACCAGGTTTTTCTTGTTTAGCTAGCCCTTTCCTTATTAAAGAATACTTCCTGTAAAAAAAAGCTTTTCATGCCAGGCTCTGTCTGTATAAATGCTGCATGATGCTGGGGCGCAACCAACCTCTTACTACATACGCATACTCACCTGAGCCAGCATACTTAGTACACAGATAACGCTCCTCCCCCCACCTTGAAAATGCATTTGCGACTAGGTTTCTGAAGTCCTGCGCTGCTGCAGTCCTCCCCCAGCTTGGAAGCCAATTAGGTAATGCCTGCCAGGCTGGGGACAGCCCATGGTAACTTGATGTGCATGGCCAGAGCATTAGCAGAGATTCCAGAAAAAAAAAGACATGGCTGCAATACGGTGGTGGTAGTGGGGGGGGGGGGGGGGGTGTGCAGACTAGAGGCGTATGCGAAGTGCTCACGTTTGCATGGATGAATTAAGGACGATCGGGTAAGTATTTAATCCAATCAAAGCTTTTTAAGTCCTACTCCGTCAGTTTGTTGAAGTTCACTGAAATAAACAGAAGGTAAAACAGTTTTTCTTGGAAACATTGAATAAAAGTTTGTTGCATGTAATTATTTTTACTCTTCAATCTTTTGGTTCCTGTTATAATATTATTATTATGTTATTATTTTGGTTCCTGTTATATTAAAGCGGAATATAACCCTGCATTTCAACTTTGCTCTAAAACATTATTTACAGCATATTATATGCAAAAAGCATTTTTTTTTTACTAGACCAGCATTGGAAGGGTTAAACACAGAGGTTTTACGTTCCGTGCAGACGTTCAGATAGTTACATTCTATTTAGTTATATGTATATATTTACAAATGTTACACACTCTTTGGCTGTCCTCCAACTCCTTCTCAGTGAGAGAGATGAGTCACAATAAACACTTAGATACATTTGTGTAAACATAGTTTACCTACTGCACGTCGTTTTTTCGACGTGTAGTAGGTGAACTCTCACCCCCAGAAGATACTGGGACATCTGATGATGCCTCACCGTCAGACGGAGCCGGGCCCTTAGGTTGGCCTGGTTTTCCAGGACGCCTTGGTCTTTGGAAGGGAGGTCTCCTCTTACGAGCACTTGGAGCCTTCTGCCAGGCATATACAAAGCCCGAGGAATAATCCATTGCGTCCCGCTGGAACTTCATACGTTTCTCCTCTTCACCTGTATTTAGGTAAGTGTCCATACGGAGTTGTAATTGATCCTCATACTGAGTAAGCTCCTCAACAGGCAAAAGTTCCTCAAGGCTGGATTCGATCGTAGAGATCTTAGAATCGATCACTGGAAGCTCCTTGCGAATTCTCACCACAGTGTGCACCATGGCGTCGAAGGCCGCTTTATTCCAAATATGTTCCCATCCAACGCAGAAATCACCATCTCTAGGGAAGAGAAGTGGGGCCACATTTGCTCTCATCTGTCTTGGAATACGTCCACATCTGTGGTACTCAGCCAAAGTTTTGGCGTGCAAGTCGAGGTCAATGCGCCGACGCTTCAGCTGTTCCAGTTCTCTTTTCAGGGGCTTAGGATCCGGTTTTTGTAAAAAGGTCTCACCAGCCGCCTCTGCCATAATCTGTGCCGCCTCCTCAACCGCATAGGCAAGGGTGATGGCCGCCAGGTTGCGTTCATTACCACTCACGGTGCCAGCATCTCGGACCATATCCATGTTGCACCACAGTCGATAGGCACCCTAGTGAGGGTATCCGTGTGCTAGGCTAGTATGGCGCTGTGGTCCAGCAGCTCCCAAGACATCGGTTGAAGAGATCAGCAGCACCACGTGGATGTATTCAAGCTCTTTATTGCATAAAGATAGCGCTCAGGGACAGCGACAGACGCTGTTTCGGAGACAAGCTCCTTTCTCAAGCTGTATAGGCTCACTCAAAGGAGATAACAAACATAAAGGCATTTATATACAGTTTCAATAAGGTCACATGGGCCAATCAGATAACATCACAATACAAAAAAGCATAAGTATCCAATCACAGGGCAAAGCATAATGAGAGGACCTGATGGGAAACAGATATGTAAATCAGCAGCCGTTATCACAGCATGATTTGAAAAGTGTCATAACCCCAATGGCCAATCAGCACTTACCAAGTCAGGAGGACCTGATGGGAAACCACAGCAATGTCATAACGCTCCTCCCAATCTCCCAGGGGGCAATGCGAGAAGCGTACTGCTGAAAAACGGAACGAATGACGTCATCCGTTTCCATGCGTAAAAGCGTCCTAGCAGTGCGTAAAAATGTACGCATAAAATTCTCAATAGCATCCATGCGTAAAAGCGTCCTAGCGTACGCGTACGCTTTTACGCATGGATGCTATTGAGCATTTGAGCGTTTTTCAGCAGTACGCTTCTCACATTGCCCCCTGGGAGATTGGGAGGAGCGTTATGACATTGCTGTGGTTTCCCATCAGGTCCTCAAATCATGCTGTGATAACGGCTGCTGATTTACATATCTGTTTCCCATCAGGTCCTCTCATTATGCTTTGCCCTGTGATTGGATACTTATGCTTTTTTGTATTGTGATGTTATCTGATTGGTCCATGTGACCCTATTGAAACTGTATATAAATGCCTTTATGTTTGTTATCTCCTTTGAGTGAGCCTATACAGCTAGAGAAAGGAGCTTGTCTCCGAAACAGCGTCTGTCGCTGTCCCTGGGCGCTATCTTTATGCAATAAAGAGCTTGAATACATCCACGTGGTGCTGCTGATCTCTTCAACCGATGTCTTGGGAGCTGCTGGACCACAGCGCCATACTAGCCTAGCACACGGATACCCTCACTAGGGTGCCTATCGACTGTGGTGCAGCTCTTTGTAGGCAGCACTTACAGCTACAGCAGAGTCTCAAAATGCTACGTTTGCTGCAGCTGCAGTGCTGGCCATAGAAAATTAAAGGATATCTGAGGTGGGGGGGGGGGGGGGGGGAGTGGGAAGTTGTACTTGGGGCTTCTTCGAGCCCCCTGCAGTCTGTCCGGTCCCTCTGAGTCCTCCCGATCCCCTTCCAGTGTGCCGCTGTCCCCTCTAAAAGATCAGCTATTTGCGGGCTACAGCTTTTGCGAGGATCTGCTGGTGGGCCTCTTTATTTGCCCTCCTGCGGCAGGGAGCTTCTGTGCATGTGTAGTTCATAAAGATTCAAACTACATGCGCCGAATGCTCCTGGCCATGGAAGTGCAATGGAGTGGGCGTGATTTTTTGGAAGTGGACAACTGCACAATGGAGGATATTGGGAGAACTCCGAGGGACTTAATTCACTGCAGGGGCTGGTAGAAGCCCTAGGTAACTTTTTTCCCACCGCCTCTGGTTTTCTTTGAAGGTAACCTAAAGCAAGAAGCACTGTATTTTTTGGACTATAAGACTCACTTTTTCTCTCCCAAAAGTGGGGAGAAAAAGTCACTGCATCTTGTAGTCCAAATGCAGGCAGTTTCTGACTTGTGAAGGCCTGCCAATACGAACCTCCAACCCGCCGCAATGCCGGAGATTCCCTGTACTGTGCCCATGCAGAGGAGGATCCAGGGCCAGAAATGGAGGACACACAAGGGAGCATAGAGGAGGACACATGGGGGACACAGGAGGACACAGGGAGATACAAGAGGTACAAGGGGGCATGAGGTACAAAGGAGGCATAATCCACAAGATGCCCCATCACCATGGATGCACCAGGTTTAGTATATATTTTTTCCCCTGGTTTTTGTCCTCTAAACTTAGGTGCGTCTTCTGGTCAGGAGCGTCTTCTAGTCCGAAAAATACGGTATATGGAGGCTGAGATGTACTGTATTTCTTAGCTTTTAAACAATACCAATTGCCTGGCAGACCTGCTGATCTATTTGGCTGCAGAAGTGTCTGAATCGCACACCTAAAATGATCATGCAGCCAATTTAGTCAGACTTCAGTCAGAAACATTGGATCTACATGCTTGTTCAGGGTCTATGGTTAAACATATTAGAGGCAGAGGAACTGCAGCACTGCTAGGCAATGTGCATTGTTCAAAAGGAGATAAATATTGCAGCCTCCATATCCCTCTCAATCAGGTTCCCTTAACCTCCTTGGCGGTATGGACGAGCTCAGCTGTTAACCACTTCACCACTGAGGGGTTTTACCCCTTGAACACCAGAGCAATTTTCACCTTTCAGCGCTCCTTCCATTCATTCGTCTATAACTTTATTATTACTTATCGCAATGAAATGAACTATATCTTGTTTTTTTCGCCAATAATTAGGCTTTCTTTAGGTGGGACATTATGCCAAGAAATATTTTATTCTTAATGTGTTTTAATGGGAAAATAGGAAAAAATTATTTTTCAGTTTTCGGCCATTATAGTTTTTAAATAATGCATGCTACTGTAATTAAAACCCATGAAATGTATTTGCCCATTTGTCCCGGTTATAAAACCGTTTAAATTATGTCCCTATCACAATGTTTGCCACCAATATTTTATTTGGAAATAAAGGTGCATTTTTTTCAGGTTTTTTTTTTTTCAGCATTTATCCCTAATTACAAGCCCATAGTTTATAAAGTAACAGTGTTATACCCTCTTGACATAAATATTTAAAAAGTTCAGTCCCTAAGGCAGGGATCTCAAACTCAATTTACCTGGGGGCCTCAGGAGGCAAAGTCAGGATGAGGGATTTCACAAAAAAAAGTCAATCAGCAGCTCCCTCCCCCGTCCCTTGCATTGATTTTTATTTCAAAATCAAATTCACACTGAAGCAAACTATTTTGCCTATTTTACCTTATAGTTTGCTTCAGTGCTCCCATTACAAGTAATCCGCCGTGTCCCCGCCGCAAAACGAGGGCTGCAGAGCCCCCAAATCGTGCGGGGGGCAATCCGCCGGCATTTCCTGGAAGGGGCAGAGCTTTCAGCTTCAGCTCTGCCCCTCCTGACGTCAATCGCGGCACGGATCGCCGCCTCTCCCCGCCCCTCTCTGTGTAGGAAGAGTGAGAGGGGCGGGCAGAGGCGGCGATGCGCCGCGATTGACGTCAGGAGGTGCAGAGCTGAAGCTGGTTGCTGGTCTGCAGCCCTCGTTTAGCGGCGGGAATGCGGCGGATTACTTGGGAGCACTGAAGCGAACTATAAGGAAGCTTTTGCCGGCGAGGGCCACAAAATATTGTATCGAGGACCGCAAATGGCCCGCGGGCCACGAGTTTGAGACCACTGCCCTAAGGTAACTATTTATTTTTCTTTGTTTATTGTATTTTTGTTTTTTTAATTACAAAAATAAATAAATATTGGGGCGTGTGGGAGGTAATGAGTTAATTTATTGTGTAAAACGAATGTATTTGTATATGTAAAATGCTTTAGGTTGTAGTTTTACTATTTGGCCACAAGATGGCCACAGTGATGTTTTGTTCATGCGACCTGTAAGCATCCGGAAGGACGCATACAGGAAGCAGAATGAGGCTGGGTAAATCACAATAATCGCGCTGTTTCTCATAGAAGCAGCAGATCATTGCGGGGGCTTAGATCAACGAACGGGAATGGATTTTCCCGTTCATTGATCTCCGAGCGAGCGGCGGCGTGCACAAGCGGCGGGAGCACGCGTGGTGGGAGCGCGGACAGCGGCGGTAGCGCGGGAGGTACGGATTTCTCCGTCCCTTAGTTTTATAATGGTGGAAAAAGGGACGGAGAAATCCGTACCGCGGGGGGTAAAGTGGTTAAGGAACTACAAGTAACACAATGCATTTGCCTTTGAGTCATGCCTGTGGCTGTAAGACTTTTGCAATGCATTGTGGGACTTGTAGTTCCTTAACAGCTGGAGGGCCAAGTTTGCCCATGCCTGCCTTAAAGAGACACTGAAGCGAAAAAAAAATTATGATATAATGAAATGGTTGTGTAATGATAATTACTACGGTAGAACATTAGTCGCAAAAGAAAATATTCTTATTTTTATTTTCAGTTATATAGTTTTTTTTTTTGTTTTGTTTTTTACAACGTTGCATCATTCTCTAACATTTGCAGTTTACACACTACTCAGCATTCTAACTGATTTTACAGAGCAGGCAAGTGAACTTTTAAACCCTTCTCTGCAGAGAAAAAGAAAATACATTGGCAGACACTTGAGATGGCAACCCTCAGAAGACAGAGCTCTCTGCGGCTTTGGAAGTCATAGAGCTCAATGGCTCTTTTGCATAGATAACTGGAGTTTCTTAACTCTTCCTTTACTGGAAACAATATTAGACCTATGTCTCTGCTCTTAATGTTTTATTTCTTAGCTGTACTACACATACAATCATATCATAATTTTTTTGGGAGTCTGTGTCTCTTTAATAAGCAGAATAGGTGGGCAGTTTTGGATGTGTGCTCTTCAGTGTGAGCTACTCTCTCACTCTTCGGAACACCCTTCTTTCCTGGCAACTTCAACTTTTTGGGAATGTTTTCGGTCTCATGACTGACTAATTCAAAGGGAATTTCTTCTGGACAGCTGCCTCAAGTATGACAATTTTGTGGGTCATAGCATAGTCTTATTCACATATACTGAAAATCAAAAATACTGTAAGGCTACCTAATGCAGAGGTCAGATTTGAGGGAATTGATTGCGTCTTTCCATGATGCAAAATCACACGCAAAACCACACTTCCCTATGGACTTTGAGTAGCGTTAACTGTATATTTTTCCATGTGCAGTAGAAAAAAATACTGTCTTTCCACACACCGCGTGCGATTTCTATTGCTAACAGTCCGCTAGCTGTTGGCTAATGCTTGTGGTAACAAAAAATTGCTGAAAAATGTGTTTGTATTCCGCGTACTCAAGTGTGATCCTTGCCCCAAAGCAGACCTCAAGGCTCAAGTACAGTTGTAACTGACCTCAGAACGACCCCCCCCCCCCCCCCCATCTCTGTAATGCATGAAGCTCCTATACTTTTTTTTTTTCTCCTATATTTCACTATGTTCAGTGACAGAATTGCTGGATCTCCCCCTGTCCTAGAGGGACTTTTACTTTTTTTAAATGTAAATTCCTTCCTTAAAATGTAACATTTTGAGTGTTCCAGCATAAACTCTGAATGGTAACATTGTTCTCATTGACAGGGAGTCGGGAAATGTTTCTCCCAGATGTGTTTGTGTCTGGGAGTAGTCTGCACACTTCACTGCTTAGTACAGATGCTTAAAGTGAACCTGAGGGGAAATAAATGGATGAGATAAACAATTGGATCTGTCCTCCTACTCCTAAAAATGTCTTTTTAAAGATCTCCCTTGGTTTAATTTTATATTTAAAGGGAACCTAAAGTGAGAGTGATATATAGGTTGCCATATGTATTTCTTTTTAAAGAAAAAATATTGCCTGGCTGGCCTGATGGTTCTCTGCTTTTAATACAGTTAGCCATAGACCATGGACAAGCATGCAGATTAGATAGTCTGACTGGATTAGCTGCATGCTGGTTTCAGAAACTACTGCAGCCAAAGAGAAGCAGGATAGCCAGGCAATTGGTATTGCTTAAAAGGAAATAAATATGGAAGCCTCTCTTTAGGTTCCATTTAAACATTATTTAGATTGAATGTTGTCTTTGCTTTGTGGCAGTCTATTATGTGTCCCAGAGTTAAAATACACGAACTGTTGACTTTTTCTATCTCTCAGTTGTATTCTGCCAGGAACATTTTAAGGCAGTAATTTGGTTAGTGATGTTTACTATATACCATATTCTTTACAAGAGAGATGTCACTTCTCAGCCTGAAAATTTACCTTTTCAGGCAGAAAAATAAAAAAGATAAACAGCCTGGTGATTAGTATGTTTTGCACTGTACATACACGTTTATCTCATCCTGTCACATGTCTCCTCAGGTACACATTAAAGTATCAAAATAGAAGTGAAGGTCAGAATTAGGTTTTTCAGGTCTGTCTGTATTCTAGTCATCCTAATGAACATCATCTTTGTTTGTAGTATTGTGCAGGTCTGCTCCTTATTATGTAAGACTGGCCAGAGTGACGGGCAGAGAAGTCACTGGGAAACTGCTGTTAAGACTCTTTTGAAGAGGAACTGTAACCAAGGATTGAACTTCATGCCATTCAGTAACTGATACTCCCCCTTTTCCACAAGAAATATTTACCTTTTCTCAAATAGATCATTGGGGTAGGGGTCTATATGGTTAATATTGGGGTGAAACCCCACCCACAGTGTGATGTCACGATCAAGGTCCTGACATCACACTGTGGGAGCCTTGTTGCATTGTGGGAAATAATGGTGGTTTCCAACTGCCAAGCAACTAGTATCTCCCTCTGCATATGTGTCTCTATTAAAAAAAAAACAAAAAAAACCCTTTTAGTCTATTGCATTGTTAGGGGGTGTGGTTATAGGTAATGGCAGTTGGTACTGTCTGTCTTTTTTCATCTCTGCGTGTAGTAAAGATACTTTGCAATGTATTGACTTATTCTTTTCCCCTTCTCGCTAAAGTTCCTGTTTATCTATCTTACAGCTTGAGCGGTTTACCAGCATGAGGATAAAGAAAGAGAAGGAGAAGCCGTATGTGTCACACAGGAATTCTGCCAACTACACAGACAGTCCCCTGCAGACACTCCAGGAGCTCAATGATGAGGTTGTGCTGGAATTGTTTGAACAGATGCTGGTAGGTTTCCCATCGCTGTTTTTTTTTTTTGGGAGGGGGGGGGGAGAGCCTATCTAATTCCCCTGTCTAATTCCCCCTAATCTGTGCACTGTAATTTGATCTGTCAGCTCAGGAATCTCCTCTGCCACGGCAAAGCTGCTAATTTGTAAACACAGGATGTCAACAACATGTCTGCTTCCATAAAAGCAGGAAGTAGACACACTGCAGATGTATTGCAGGTTTAGTATCCGCTAGAAATGTTGTTGTTTATCTTATACAGTAGAGAGGAAGTTCTGAGTTCAACTCTGCGTTAATCGGTTTTCGTAACGGTAATGATTGGTACGTAACAGCTTGATTAAATAAAGCGTTCCTGAACATTCCAAATGAAATCAATGGCTGTGTTTCCTAAACTTTTACCCAACACTTGGGGTCATACTCGCATCCATTAGCTTGGCCAGTGTTGCCTCTTCCATGCGGTATGAGAGCTCTTACCTGCACAATCCATTTATAGCATTGAGACTCTTGGCCTTAATACAGCAGGGAAGTGGAAACATTGGTCAGTGATTGGCTATGATTTTCTATGATGATTTAATAAATTACTATTTTTATCATATTGAAGGAGTGTGGAGGATTTTGTTTAGTATGATTGGCCAATCAAAATTGGATGTGTATGCACCTTACAGATTTCAGTGTGCTGCAAGATCCCCTCTATTCCTTGTCCCAGCTGATTTTACTATTTGGCTACAGATCAGTCATATCTTTTAGTATGGAAACTGCTATAGATGAACGCACATAGGTTAGACATGCATGAGGTTATGAACCACATATGCCCAGTGAGCATGAACAAGTGCATTTTCACTGGGCAGATACCCAAGTATACTTTCCCTAATGGTTGTGGGTCAACATGAGCTATCTGGGTATTCTGTAGTACTGGTCCAAACTCTATCCCTTATATCCATATCAATCCCTGCCTTGCACTGTTGAGAAGCAGAAAGTCTGAAACAGGCTGTATGTATGTTGGATTGGTGTGGCTCCGTAAAATTCATTTTATTAACAATCGAGCCATCTAGCAGCAGCCAGGTTTTCCTAAATCTGACATTAGTGCTATAAAGGATAATGCCAATGTCGGGCTTAGGATTAGAAAGATTCAGTAGAAAAGAACAGCACTCAAACAGGACAGACCTCGTCACAAATTACAGCTTGGTTCACAATACATTGTGCCCCCGCCAGTGCAACATATCATACTTGAACAGAAAGAAGTCCAGGGCGGGCACCAGCGTTCCTTCCCCATAAAGCTGTGTATTGTACAGCAGATGGTATAAACGGAGGAGGCCCCAGATGTAGAGCGCTCCCCACTACAAGGATTAGAAAGGGTTAAGTCACTGGCCTAAAATGAGCATGCAGATCAGATGCTGTGAATCTGGCCTGACACCACTGGCTGCATGCCCCTTGCAGGTGTGTAACTCAAAATCATGACAGCCAGGCAAATGGCTTTGTTTCTAAGGGACTGAAGATGGCAGCCTCCGTATTCTTCTCACTTCAGGTTCTCTTTAACCATTTCAGGACCACAGGCTTACACCCCCCTAGTGACCAGCCCATTTTTCACAAAACACAGGGCTGTGCAGCTTTGTCAGGTTGCTGCACAGCCCTACAACCAAGCACACAAATGTCTAACCTCCTTTTATTTTTTTTTTATTTTTTTTTATTTAAAATTTTTATTGAGGAGTCAAAGCTTGGTACAATTCCAAAGGCACAGTGGTTCATAATAGGAGTCAAGCAGAATTACCAAATATAAAAAATAATATAAAACATACGTTAACACCTTAAAGTGATAATCTCACTGGGCCTTAGTCCAGGGCAACACGTATAAGTATAATAACAATTGCTGAGAAATCAGAGATTACAGGGACCCATGGTCGTCACTCCTATAATCTCATCCCAAAGTGTTTACTCTGGATTTGAAAGTCATGGCCAGGGGACTTCCCTAAAAATTTTTACTTTTAGTATCTAAAACTAAAGAGAACTGAAATAGAAAGAGAAATAGATAGAAAGAGAGAAAGAATTGAAGAGAAGAAGGAAAAGAGGGAAAGGGAGGAAAAAAAGAGTCTGGGCTAGCCTCTACCTTATTTATAACATAGTGCTAACCTCCTTTTATTGTCCTTAAAGGTACCCTGAGCAGTACATAGAATAAAACATTTCACTTACCTGAGGCTTCCCCCAGCCCACCATAGGCCGATACGTCCCCCGGGGTCCTCCTGGCTCCTCTCCGTGTACCTCTGGTGGCTTCCGTTACCGGCGAAACATGGCCGGGTGTCGGGCCGGCTCTTCCAGGGTCTTGACACTTGGTGTCATCACGGCGGCCGGCGTGACAGTCCTGCGCATGCGCGGTTTTCTAACTCTAAACCACGCATGCACTCATTCTGCTATCTTTTTGTTATTTTTTTCCATCAACTGGGCTTGAAATCACAACTGTGTAGTACGTGCATATGTAAGCAGCAATGATTATATAAACACAAAATATACACAGAAGCTTGCTTCTTAATATATGCAGTAAATTTCCTCTTTATGTGTCTCTAAATAAATAAAAAAAAGTAAACTTTACGGTTTTTCTTTAAGGCTGAACATGCAAATTCCTGTCCAGGCGTCGCTCATTCTGCCGCAGACAGAAAACAAATACAGAAATAAAACATCCTGGCAAATGGCGCTGGGCACAATCGATTTGCTTTCTCTTTAATGCCTTAAGCCGTATATAGTGAAGATAAAATATGGCCAGGACCCGATGAAAGCGCTGCTGTGTTACATTCATAACCACTGTGATTATTTCTTATTTTCTCTCCTAGAACGACATGAACCTCAATGAGGAAAAACAGCAGCCCTTACGAGCAAAGGACATGATGATAAAAAGAGAGATGGTCTCCCAGTATCTCCATACATCCAAAGCTGTGAGTGCACAACATTCAAAGTTTCCTCTATGTACAGCTGGAGCTCATAAGTCATTGTGATTGGTTGCTTGTGGTTAATGAGTAATGGCTCGGTCTGTGGGTTAGCCATTACTGCAGTCACACTTTGCCTGAAGCTATTGGTTACGCGTCAGCATTACCAAATCACGTCATTATTTTCAGCTTAAAATAAACCCCTCTTTCTTACCATGCCATGGAGAAACATGCCTGAAATTTTTCATGTTGAGGTAGTACTACATACAGGGGTGGTAGACGTGTGTCTCTTGTAATGAATGAATGTTAATGAGACACTAATGATGTATAGTAAAATGTAGTAAATTATTCAGGATACCCACTTTTATTGTAAGTTTCCTGGTTTCAGTATCATAAACACCACCTCTATCTATATATAGCTGTATAGTGGTATGTAGCCCCTCCCAGTGATGTCAATCCTAGGCTGATTATCTACAGTAGGTGTGCTTCTTGTCCCAATGCACTCTGGGAGACTGGGTATTGTTTCTGTTCAGCTCAAAACACCCAGCCATTCCTCAGCGATGCACCTTGCGAGCAGTAATTATGTCATTGCACCCCCAGTCACCCCACCCCCTCCCCCATCGTGATACAATTCAGAATGTAAATCAGGGGGAGGAAAGATTTTGCAATGGGCAAGCATGAACTAATTTTACATTAATATAAATAAAAACCCAATTTTTAGTCATTAGATTATTTTCCTCTCATAATTTTAAGCGGTAATCTGCTGTTTTATGAATGTTTACTCCCTGGGCACAGCAATATTACCGGCAGTCAGTGTATCAACCCCGTGGTGTTACATGCCTGCATGTCTCTAAACTAAATAGCTTGTATTTGGGGGTTGCAGCCAGTCTGGTACCCAAAGCCATTACAGAACATTGGCTGGCGATAAAGAAAATTTATCTAAACCAGCATCAGATTTACTCGAGGATAAGTGGAACAGATTCCTGGATCAAGGATTCTGATTGGTCAGTCCTAGTCTTGCTCCACACTTTGGTCAACTGTTTGCTTTAATTCTCCTTGCACTGGTTGGGAGAAATCTTCTCCAGAGATTTTATTTCTATTTAGTGCAGAAGTCTTCTGCAGCACTGTACAGATTATGTTATCTTGGCTCACAATCTAATTCCTACCATAGTCCTATGCAGGGTCGGACTGGGGCACTAAGGGCCCACCAAAAAAGTTTCAAAAAACTCATGGCTGAGTTCCCATACTATGCTAGCCCGGCCGGCTCTAATTGTTTGTTGAGGAGTCGGCCCTGGGGGAAATCGCCACCCGTCCCCCCAGGCCAGTCCGCCTATGATTGGCGCTGCCGCTGGCCTGGATATAGGAGAAAGAGGAGAGGGGGGCTCTCTGGTCATGTGACTGGTGACGTCACAGCTCTTAAAGGGGGCCTACCGAATTTTACAACAGTGGGGTCAGTCCGACGCTGGTCCTATGTGTATGTTTGTATCGTGTAGTGCAGTTAGAGGGAAGCCAATTACATTATCTGTATGTATTTGGGATGTGGAAGGAAAACAAGGTGTGAGCGCTAACCACTATGCCATGTGCTACCCTGTTTGCAGAGATCTGTATTTTCCCTAGAATAGTTGCTTACTGGGTAGTGTGAGCTGCAGTAGTTTTAAAACACTGGATAGAGTCTCTTGTATGATATGCATGAGGTCTCTTTTGCACTACATGCAAATCGGATTTGTGATTTTGATGCAGTTTTAGTCCATGCTGCTTTTTTACAGTTGTTTTTCTTCATGTGTCGCCAGCATCCAGTGAAAATCACAAATAGGAATTGCGATTTGCAATGTGAAAGAAGCCCGATGCAGCATGAACTTCCTCTGTATGCTACCACAGATAATTAAACCTGTTCTTCCTCTACCTTTTCCTACAGGGAATGAACAAGAAGGAAAGCAGCAGGTCGGCACAGATGTATATCCAGGATCTAAGATCTGGGATCGGCGAAGCCAACCTTCTGGCCTGCTTAGAGTCTCTGAGGGTATCTCTAAACAATAATCCTGTCAGGTAAGCAGTGACTGTTAAAAAATGCTTTCTCATTTTTAAAATCATTTTATTAAAGCTCAAGTCTATGTAGAAGTATCAGCTGTCTATGAATGGCTGGAGGAAACCCGTACCTAACAGATCTGTTACGAGCTCTCAGAAAACCAACTTATCACCTCAGTTGTAAGTCGTTATGCGTAGTGTGTGCACCAAAGAAAGGGGTTACAATTAAATTGCAGACTAATTATGTACACCATGCAATTAATTTGTGTATGCATGTCATGCTTATTTTTGGGAATCAAGGCCTTAAAGTGAATCTGTACTCTAAAATTCTTACAATAAAAAGCATACCATTCTAATCCTTATGTTCTCCTGGGCCCCTCTGTGCTGTTTCTGCCTCCCTGCTGCAATCCTGGCTTGTAATTGCCATTTTTATGCAGTGTTTACAAACAAAAGACATGGCTGCTAACCAGAGTGTGATAGGCTGAGAGGAGCTCAGTCTGTGACTCACACAGAACCTGCAGGGGGCGTGGAGAGGGTGTGTATAGCTTCTATCCCATCACAAGCAGACCAGCACATTCCTGCCTGAGTGCCTGAGCCCGACAAAGCGACAAAGCCGTCAGAGGAAAGAAGATTAGATTATATAACAGAGATAATACAGGCACTGTGCAACTAGGAAAGGCTGCAGTAAGACAGACCACATTAGAACAGGTATAGGAACTTATAGGATAGAAGAAATAAGGCTGAAAATTCTGTTAGAGTCTCTGTATGGGGTACTTACCTCGGGAGGTGGAAGCCTCTGGATCCTAATGAGGCTTCCCCCTTCCTCTTTACCCTTTGGGATTCCGTGCTGGCAGCCCCCGAACACCAGCGAGGTAAATGTTTACCTACTGTGATCCTGCACAGGTGCAGTAGCAACTTTCCAATCAGACGGAAAGTTGGAGTGGACCTCTTGATGCCAGGTGAAAATGTCCGCTATACAGTATATTGCCAATATTCAAATTATTTTTTCTTGTAAGTTTTCTCCTAGGAGAAATGTTTCTCTTTAAAATAACTTTTCGGCACTTGTTGAGGACAAGTCATTAAAATATCTTTTCAGCTCAGTTGAAAAAGTACCAAAAAGTAGATGAAAAAGTACCGCCAAAATTATTTTCTTGCTTGCTGGTACCTTAAAATGCTTTTTATTAAGTGTGAAAAGGAGAAAACTTAAGAGAAAAAGTGAGTTGAAGACCGGCATCGCTATGGCTCTCGAGGACTGTAGTTTGACACCTGTGCATTAGAGAATGCTGCCTAGGCAAAAATGCCAGGTCTGCCTCATGGTAGACATTTTGGGAGAGTGACATCATATGTAACCTATACATGTAGAACAGGTATAGTGGGCATATAGTAATGGCACTATGGGCTTGATTCATTAATGTTAGCGTGCTGAAGGAGTGTGACTTAAAGTGTACCTGAAATGGGCGATTACTAATAAAATATACATACCTGGGGCTTCCTCCAGCCCTCTCCGGCCCAATCGCTCCCACGCCATCCTCTGACTCTCCGTTAGCCTGCAACTGGCCCCGCAAAATCCTCCGGTCCAGGGCCAACTGGATGCGCTGCCCGGCCGTGCACTCGTTCCCTCCCGCCGTGTTCGTTGCCTGGAGTGTTCTGCGTGTGAGAGACAGGGGAGCGCGCCTGGCCGGACTGCGCATGCGCCAGCTGGCCCCGACTGATGGCTTTTCCGGGACCAGTTGCGGCTGAATGGAGAGGGAGAAGAGGATGGCATGGGAGTGATCAGGCCAGAGGGGTCTGGAGGAAGCCACAGGTATGTATATTTTATTGGCAGTCGCCCATCTCTGGTACACTTAAAATGAGCTTACATGCCCTAATAATATCAGCGCAACTTAATAACAGGGCAGGCGCAGTACAGGCAGCGTAGCTTGCACTCCTTAGCAATGGCCGCTTGTTGTGAAGTCCCGTGTGATAGGGCTGCTGCTATATTTATTATCGTTTGGGTACTATGTTAATTATCGCTGTAGCCATACGTCATTATCGAGCAGGACTTCACAATGAATGGCCATTGCTAAGGAGCACAAGCTACGCTGCCTGTAGCGCGCCCGCTCTGTAATAAAGTTTTGCTGATATTATTAGGGCACACAAGCTCATTTAAGGCACACTGCTTCAGCATGCTAACATTAATGAATCAAGCCCTATCACTTTATATAAATGCTACTTTATGTCCTGCAGGCAAAAAAAAAAATGCACGAAAGCCACATCGTGGAGTAGTCACAAAAGTGATCAGTTCATGTTGGTGTCAGAATTATTCTGCAATGAAACTGAGCACTGTGAACTGGCCCTCACTGTTTTTAGCAAATTTAACAGCTATCTCAAACGTTACTTTAGTCTCTCTTTTTAACAGATTTGGTTGTTATGTTTGCTAATGCATTTTAAGGTAATGTTGAAAGTAACAGTGACTGTGTCATTCAGTGAAAATGTGACCCCTATGGAGGCCAGTTTTAATGGGAAGATGTCACAGTATGAATGGATGTGCAGGCTTTTTGACATGCACAATCTCTGCCCACCTGCCTTCGCCATTATGATCTCATTTATTTTACTCTGGATAAGAATGCATCAGAAGGATTCCGCTTCCATTGTTAGCTGTATAATGGTTACAGCAGGATAGCAGAGCTTGGAGCCCTGTCAGAGGGAGATCAGCAGTCATTTGAATGACAGATAGAAGAAGCCTTTTGTGTCTAACCTGAAATAATCTGTATTAGGTGGACGTACATTTTTACGTTCATCGTTTTCCTCTTAACACTGTTATTCTGTTATTGGTACTTTTAATCTAGCAGTGTGGGCAGGAAAATGGTGTGGCTGTTGCAGGTGAGTTACTGAATAAGCATTGATACATAGAACAAAAAGGAGTTAATAGTGTTTAAGGGAACCTAAACTGAGAAGGATATGGGTTTTTCCTTTTAAAATAATACCAGTTGCCTGATTCTCCTGCTGATCCTGTCTCTCAAATACTTTCAGCCACAGCCCCTCAACAAGTATACAGATCAGGTGCTCTGACTGAAGTCAGACTGGATTACCGACATGCTTGTTTCAGGGGTGTGATTCAGCCACTATCTGCAGCCAAAGAGATCAGCAGGACTGCCAAGCAACCGGTATTGTTTAAAAGGAAACATCCATATGCCTCTCAGTTAACCTCCATAGCGGTAACCCCGTGTGTGACACGGGGTAAGCCGCTGGAGGGTGCTGCTCAGGCCCTGCTGGGCCGATTGACATAATTTTTTTTTTCAAACACGCAGCTAGCACTTTGCCAGCTGCGTGTTTGGTCTGATCGCCGCCGATGCGCCGCTACCCGCCGCGGATACAGCCCCCCCCTCCGCATACCCCTTGCGCAGCCTGGCCAATCGCCGCCAGGCTGCGCTATGGGGTGGATCGGGCCTCCCTGTGACGTCGTTCGTCGCCATGGCGACGGGGGAAGCCCTCAAGGAAATCCCGTTCAGAATGGGATTTCCTTATGGGCAAGCGGCGCCGGCGGCGATCGGAATATACGGGGGAATGCCGCAGGGAGGGGGGAAGCATGTAGCTAGTGCTACGCTAGCTACATGCTGAAAAAAAAAAGTTGAAAAAAACCCTTCCCCGGCCGCGCAGCCGCGGGAATTAAACAGACAGGGGGGTTAAGGTTCCCTTTAGTTATCCGCATGTTTAATTTCTCAGATTTTAGGAGAATTAAGGTGGCCATACATTTATCGATTTTTCTCATTCGATTCATCTGCTGGCAATCGATTCCCCAAAATGTCAGATCTATCGGTTTTTGACTAAAAATTGGTTGAAAATAATGCTTGAAGAGGTCGGGAAATTTAAAACAATATGACTTTCAAGAGATGGTGCAAACCAAGCACTCTCCGCACTCACCAGGATCTCTGGTAAACGCACACTGTGTGTATATAGGTTTCCAATAATAATACTGTGCCTACAAGTAACAGTCTATTTGCCACAAGAAGAGTCCAGCAGAACATGTGGACACAAGCAAGATAGCCTATATTTATTGCACATCAGTGTAAAAACAAACAGCAGCATTTGCACATTAGGTATTAAAAACCGTTGTACATCACCATCAGGATGTCCCACACACAGTAGCCCTCACGTCCTACAATTGTTTCGCACCATCCCGGTGCTTGTTCATGGACTCCTGGTCTCCCATGGCGGAGATGTAGTCCAACAAACGCCAAGGAGAAGGCATGCACATAAAGTATTACCCGTCACGCCTATTACAGGCGGGAACCAATGAATGGCTGACCCTCTCAGGGAGACGTGGGTGGGCCAAGATAATTCTTGTTCTATACTGATTATCCACATTATCATTTCTCCAAAAATTCCCTTAATTCATCTTTGTCATTAAAGCCTAGAGGGCCCATAGCTTCAGTCTTAGATGTCCAATACGCCTCTCTCTGAGAGAGAAGTTTCTGTCTGTCCCCACCTCTTCTTGGGACCACAACAGCGACGAACACCACCATCGGCAAATGGGAGGGGTCGCTCCCGTGGACCAATTTGAAGTGTTTGACAAGTCTGGGAACCCCTCCTTCCCCCTTTATCACAAACCGTATGTGTTAATCCATATGCCGAGTAGTCATGGCAATGTAGAAATGGGAGCAGGGACAAAGAAGTGCATACACGAACTTGGTCCTACATGTTATGAAATCCCTAATCTGGAACTCCCTCAATCCTAGTCTGACTAGATTGGTTTTAATGAAATGATTGCACGTGGGGCAGTGACCACAAGGAAAACAACCCCTAACTCTCTGTCCATCTAGCCAAGTCCTATTCTGTGGTCCTGTCGTGAGCTCCAACCAGTCATTCATTGGTTCCCGCCTGTAGTAGGCGTTTGTTGGAATACATATCCACCATGGGGGATCAGGAGTCCGTGAACAAGCACCGGGTGGTGCAAAACAATTGTAGGACATGAGGGCTACTGTGTGGGGTACATCCTGATGGTGATGTACAACGTTTTTTAATGCCTAATTTGAAATTGCTGCTGATTATTTTTACACTGATGTGCAATAAATATGGGCTATCATGCTTGTGTCCACATGTTCTGCTGGACTCTTCTTGTGGCAAGGAAAATTTAAAACAATCGGGGGCGGGGCAAGAGCATTGGCGGATCAATGGCCTATAGCTTTGCAATGCATTGAACAGTGCAACTCTGCAGTTAGATCATTTTTCTATAGATTCCCTGCTGGAATGTATTGAATAGATTCTTTTCAGGAAGGAATCAATCATTTTATAACATTGGGTGGAAATCTATAAGTGTATGGCCAGCTTTATTCTCTAATTGGTTAAAGTGGACCAAGTGTAGAAAAAAAGTGACAGAAGCTGTAAAGGCTGGTACACACGATGCAATTTTCCCGGTAAGATCGGGCATGTCTGACCTGCTCTCGATCAAGAACAGGATTTGATTTTTAGATCACTTCCACACACAATTGACCTCGTTCTCGATCCGGAGCAGATACGACGTGCCGGAAATGATCCATTGCCCCTTCAATTTGACAGGAAAATGACAGTGTGTGCAACAGCCTTTAATATAAGGCTCTGTGTGAATGCTGCCGTGATTGGCAGGTAGTGGGGTTAATAACCCTCTGCTCTCCCATAAATCATTAGATATCCGGAAATCTACGTTCGCCTCGCTGGATAAAGTATTCCAAAGCCAGATTACTATGCTACTATTTCAGATATTGCGTACATTAAAGGACCACTCCAGCTAACAAAATAAGCTATTAACCGACAGGTTTTGGACTATTCCTCATGGTGGATTCTCTGGATTTTCTTTGTTTTCAAAAGCATTTCATGAACTGCAGGTTAACTGCCAAAATGGTAAAATATCAGCAGCCAACCTCCCTACTAACCTGCTCACTATTTTGGCAGTTAGACTGAACTGAACTGAAAATAAAAAGTCAAAATAACCACACACATGTCATACTTACCTCCTGTGTAGTCTAGTCGTCAATCTCTTTCTCCTCTCCTGCGTCCCTTTTGTCCACTGTGATTAATGGTATTCTCCATCCTCCATTTAAAAAATGGTTGTTACCACATAACAGCTTCCTGGTCAGCACACTTAAAGAGAAACTCCGACCAAGAATTGAACTTTATCCCAATCAGTAGCTGATATACCCCCTTTTATATGAGAAATCTATTCCTTTTTACAAACAGACCATGAGGGCGCACTGTATGACTGATATTGTGGTGAAACACCTCCCACAAGAAACTCTGAGGACTGTGTTACTCCTGGCAGTTTCCTGTCTGTGAACCTTTTTGCATTGTGGGAAATATCTGTTCACAGCTGTTTCCAACTGACAAAAAAGCATGCAGCAGCTACATCACCTGCCAACAGTAAACATGTCACCATGTAATTAATGTCATAATGTAAATCGGGGATTTAACCACTTCGCCGCCTGGGTACAGTATATCTACGCTCCTTTCGAACTTTAGTTCCCCATACGGAGCGTAGATATACGCACCTCCCAACGCTGCCGCCGATGTCCGCGCTCCTGCTCGCACGTGCCCGTGCACGCCGCCGGCCGCTCGCCCAGGGATCCATGAATGGGAAAAACCATTCCCTTTCGTTAATCTCTGCCCCCCAGCAATTATCGGCTGCTTCTATGAGAAGCAGCGCGATCATTGTGAAGAAAAAAAAAAAAAAGTTTCCCAGCCTCCCTGAACTTCCTGCAAGCGTACTTCTTACACTTGCAGAACTCATTCACAAAAATGTACTGTGGCCATCTTGTGGCCAAAAAGTAAAACTACACCCAAAAACAATTTTCCTATACAAATACATTATTTTACAATATAAATTAACTCATTAACTCCCACACTCCCCAATTGTTACTATTTTTTTAAAATAAAAAAGTAAAAAAAAATGCAATAAAAAACAAAAAACAAATAGTTATCTTAGGGACTGAAATCTTTAAATATGTATATCGAGAGGGCATAACACTGTTACTTTATAAATGATGGGCTTGTAATTAGAGATGGATGCAAAACTGAAAAAAAATGCACCTTTATTTGCAAATAAAATATTGGCGCCAAACATTGTGATAGGGACATAATTTAAACGGTGTAATAACCAGGACAAATGGGCAAATAAGTTACATGGATTTTAATTACAGCAGCATGCATTATTTAAAAACTATAATGGCCGAAGACTGAAAAATGATTTTTTTCCAAATGTTTTCCTATTTTCCCAGTAAAACACATTTAGAATAAAAAAAATCTTGGCATAATGTCCCACCTAAAGAAAGCCTAATTGGGGGCGAAAAAAACAAGATATAGTTCATTTAATTGTGATAAGTAATGATAAAGTTATAGGCGAATTAATGTAAGGAGAGCTGAAAGGAGAAAATTGCTCAGATGCTGAAGGGGTAAAACCCCTCAGTTTTGAAGCGGTTAAAAGATTTTACAATGGGCAAAAAATGACTAAAACATTTATACATAATTATTGTAGAAATGTAGCACTTTATTACATTATTTTCACTGGAGTTCCTCTTTAAACTGTAATATCACCCACTTGAGCCATAGGGCAACATGGACATTACCTTGCACATTCAGTTGTAACTGACCGCTGCTGATATATAACTGACAGCAACTGGTATATTTCAGTTGTGACAAAATATTGTCAGAACTGGAAGGGATCACTGTAAGGAAAAAAATGTGAAATTCTGAGAGGAACTGAAGGTGAGGTAAGTATGTAATATTCATTTGCAGCTACGTTATGTGTTTATTTTAAATAATTTTACTCCCTTCAGGTTCCCTTTCAGGAAATGGTTTTGAAAACATAAGAAACCCAGAGGCCCCCCCCATAAGGAGATGGACTAGTCCATAACCTGTCAGTTCTACCAGATTTTAACTGCTAATTTTTTTAACGAAAAAGTATTGGCTGGACACACCGGATGTACTAAATCTAAAGTTAACATATAGCTCTAGGTGGATTTACTGTTGTAAATGATATTTTAGGGATATGTTACAAAACAGCTGTTTTTACAATATAACCTTATTGTTTGCAATGCTTACATAAATTTTTTTGATGTTTTTGTCTTAGTTGGGTGCAGAACTTTGGTGCAGAAGGTCTTTCCTGCCTCCTTGAAATCCTAAAAAGACTGCAAGAAGATCAGTCTATGTAAGTATGGCTGCCTACAAGGCTTTAGGCTATCCTTTGCTGTGTAATTTAGCATGGGCAGCACTAATCCTGCAAATAATAGATAGGAAGCTTACGTAAAGTTAGGGCAGCCTTGCTGTTTGACTAGAAAATATATTTTTCATGTTGCTTATGAGGTGTTACCTTATTGTACATCAGTTGGCATTAAAGCCCAGTTTGGGGCATTATATTTTACACTTCCCTCATTAATCTAAAAGCGAACCCTCTAGTTGCCAAAATCCTCCAAGCCTGGGCTAAAGGGCAGTGACGTAACTAAGGAGCTCTGGACCCCAGTGTGAGTTTTACATGGGACCCTAAGCACTGTATTGATATGGAGCCCCAAAACCTGCCGAAGGAGATGCGTCATCGAAAATAGCTTGTTAGTATTACCACTATTCAATTAAAATATAGGGGTGTTAGGGCTCGTTCCCACTGTTGCGACGCGATTTCGGCCGCATTCCGACGCTTGTAAAAACGCATGCGGATGCGTTTCCACATGCGTTTTTACCCGCGATTTCGCATGCGATTTCGCATGGCAGGGTGCCATGCGAAATTAACCATGACACTGCCAGGGCTAAATAAAATTGAAAAAGGTGCGAAATCGCGGGTAAAAACGCATGTAACAAACGCATGCGTTTTTACTATTAAATACATTAGCGGCGATTCGCACGGATTCCCGACGCAGGCGAAATCGTTGGCTCTTTTGTGCGTTTTTTTCACGCTGAAAAAAACGCACCTCAACAACGCTACAGTGGAAACAGGCCCATCCACTTGTATTACATGTGCGGATCTGCATGCGTTGGACGCATGCAGATTCGCGATAGTGGAAACGAGCCCTTAAAGAGACACTGAAGCGAAAAAAAATATGATATAGTGAATTGGTTGTGTACTAGAAGATTAGCAGCAAAGAAAATATTCTCATACTTTTATTTTCAGGTATATAGTGTTTTTTCTAACATTGCATCATTCTATAACATGTGCAGATTACACAACACTCAGCATTCAAAATGAGTCTTTCAGAGCAGTCTGTGAAGTAATGACCTCTCCTCTAGCAGAGGAAAAGTAAACAATTCACTTACAGTTGAGATAATAAAAGTCAGATAACAGCCCTCTCCATGACTAAAGGGGCCCATACACTCAGCCGATTTTCTGGCCGACCGATCGATCCCGATCGATCGATTGATCGTTTGCAAATCGGTTGGCCAATCGACCGATCGATGGCCGATTTTGATTGATTTCGATGGATTTCCATCGAAGTGGCAGGGTGGAAAATTTAGGTCGATCTGATGAGATTGCTTATCAGTTTGCATTGGCCTTAATGGAAATCTGATGGCAAAAAAATGCCATCAGATCAAGTTTCAATAGATTTCAAACTGAAATCTATTGGAATTCTATCCTGGTAAAAAAATGTTCTAAACTGCATCAGATAGATCATCAGATGCATTTCTTATCTATCTGCTGCCAATCTGACGAGTGTATGGGCAGCTTAAGACTTAGGCTCAACACACACCATACAATCTTGGTTGTACAGATTTACCAAATCTATGTAGTACAATGGCCAACAGATTGAAAATACCTTGAATGATTGATTGTATAAGCTCTTATACTACATGAAAGTGGTAAGATTGAACAACCAAGATTGTATGGTGTGTGTTGAGCCTTAGTCGGAGAGTTAATGGCTTGTTTGCATAGAGATAACAACTGGAGTTTCTTAACTCTTCCTGTACTGGAAACAATTAGACTGATGTGTCTGATCTTAATGTTTTATTTCTTAGCTGTACTACACATACAAATCATAATATCATCATTTTTTTTTCGCTTCAGTGTCTCTTTAATCTGTGTTGCTGGCAACATTTTTGCCGAAGTGATTTTCACATTGAAAATTCTGTTTTCGATTTCGAGAAAATATTCAGGAAAATACATCATATTTTCGCAATATGGCCAAAGGAAACCACTTTTTCTTTACTATACAAAAATTAGCCAAAGTGTAAAAAACAAAATGTTATTTTACCAGAGTCTAGGGGCCCCGATGCAGTCCCAGCCTCTGCATCCCCTATTGCTACACTTCTGCTGAAGGGGTAGGCCTGAGAGGCACCCACCCGTCTGTTGTATGGTTTTTCTTTTCATTGATGAATTAGTGGCATTACTTGACCGTAATGAAGAAGTTTATCAAAGCCATGGCTTTCACTTTCATCTGGTCCAATTGTAATATTGATCAATTTTGCTGCCAGTCGATCAAGTAGACCATCGATGTGGCTCGTTGTGCTATAGATTTCCGATCAGGATGATCAAATCTGTCTGCGACAACTGAAGAGTGTATGGCCTCCTTTAGTTAGTTTAGCAAGTTACCACTTCAGCGAATGTTATTCAAGTCAGAATGAGTTTTTGGACATTTGTGTTTTATTTCATTCCAGGTCTCGGGATACTAGAAGTGAGCATGAAATCATCCGCTGTTTAAAGGCTTTCATGAACAATAATGTACGTATAATAAATGGCACCTGGTGTAACATTTATTCGTTTTAGTTTTAATTGATATCTCTGTGGTGCAGCCTGATTAAGGCCCGGGTCACACTGGCATGGATGGAAAACTTATCCGTGCTTCAGTTTTTCGTCTGTGACCCTCCATTCCACTAGAGCATGGTCAGTACGATGGATCCCTCGATTCCTCTAAGTATCTCTCCAGTGGCCGCCGGAAATATACGTAGAGGGTGCACTTTTCTTACACAGACTGGCCACAACTGGCCGAAGTTATCGGACCAGGTATCGGCGATACAGAAGACTGAGGACAGCGGCGTGGGAGCAATCCGTGTGCATGGGGCTGGAGGAAGCCCCAGCTATGTATAAAACTCATCTCTGGTTTCCTTTAAGGCCAACTATTGGGCTTGCAGCAGGACAAGCTCTGTGCCTGTTTATTACTGATCCTCTTACAAGATTTTTGCCACAAATATTGCTGCTGGTGAATGTACGATCTCCCCTAGCAGTATTGACGGTTATACACGTCAATACAAAACGTGCTGTGAACGGTATTGAGGTGCATACACGTTAATACTCTCCTGCACTGTATACTAGACCCTTGCTTGACACATTATGGCAAGTTACAGGGAAAAAAGGTTATGAAAATAAATTTAGATCACTTTTTGCACAGAAATCCTGAATGCCAGGGAGGTTAATACAGGTCCTTCTAAAAAAATTAGCATATTGTGATAAAGTTCATTATTTTCTGTAATGTACTGATAAACATTAGACTTTCATATATTTTAGATTCATTACTCACAACTGAAGTAGTTCAAGCCTTTTATTGTTTTAATATTGATTTTGGCATACAGCTCATGAAAACCCCAAATTCCTATCTCAAAAAATTAGCATATCATGAAAAAGTTCTCTAAACGAGCTATTAACCTAATCATCTGAATCAACTAATTAACTCTAAACACCTGCAAAAGATTCCTGAGGCTTTTAAAAACTCCCAGCCTGGTTCATTACTCAAAACCCCAATCATGGGTTAGACTGCCGACCTGACTGCTGTCCAGAAGGCCATCATTGACACCCTCAAGCAAGAGGGTAAGACACAAAGAAATTTCTGAACGAATAGGCTGTTCCCAGAGTGCTGTATCAAGGCACCTCCGTGGGAAGTCTGTGGGAAGGAAAAAGTGTGGCAGAAAACGCTGCACAACGAGAAGAGGTGACCGGACCCCGAGGAAGATTGTGGAGAAGGACCGATTCCAGACCTTGGGGAACCTGCGGAAGCAGTGGATTGAGTCTGGAGTAGAAACATGCTGAGCCACTGTGTACAGGCGTGGGCAGGAAATGGGCTACAGGTGCCGCATTCCCCAGGTCAAGACACTTTTGAACCAGAAACAGCGGCAGAAGCGCCTGACCTGGGCTACAGAGAAGCAGCACTAGAGGGTTGCTCAGTGGTCCAAAGTACTTTTTTCGGATGAAAGCAACTTTTGCATGTCATTCGGAAATCAAGGTACCAGAGTCTGGAGGAAGACTGGGGAGTGGGAAATTGCAAAATGCCTGAAGTCCAGTGTCAAGTACCCACAGTCAGTGATGGTCTGGGGTGCCATGTCAGCTGCTGGTGTTGGTCCACTGTGTTTTATCAAGGGCAGGGTCAATGCAGCTAGCTATCAGGAGATTTTAGAGCACTTCATGCTTCCATCTGCTGAAAAGCTTTATGGAGATGAATATTTCATTTTTCAGCACGACCTGGCACCTGCTCACAGTGCCAAAACCACTGGTAAATGGTTTACTGACCATGGTATTACTGTGCTCAATTGGCCTGCCAACTCTCCTGACCTGAACCCCATAGAGAATCTGTGGGATATTGTGAAGAGAAAGTTGAGAGACGGAAGACCCAACACTCTGGATGAGCTTAAGGCCGCTATCGAAGCATCCTGGGCCTCCATAACACCTGAGCAGTGCCACAGGCTGATTGCCTCCATGCCACGCCGCATTGAAGCAGTCATTTCTGCAAAAGGATTCCCGACCAAGTATTAAGTGCATAACTGAACATAATTATTTGAAGGTTGACTTTTTTTTTGTTTAAAAACACTTTTCTTTTATTGGTTGGATGAAATATGCTAATTTTTTGATAGGAAATTTGGGTTTTCATGAGCTGTATGCCAAAATCATCAATATTAAAACAATTAAAGGTTTGAACTACTTCAGTTGTGTGTAATGAATCTAAAATATATGAAAGTTTGTTTATCAGTACATTACAGAAAATAATGAACTTTATCACAATATGCTATTTTTTTTTTTTTTTAGAAGAACTGTATTGTAGAAGTATATTTGGATTGGTGAGATAATAGAAAAGTCAAAAATGAATTAGATTTTGAAGGACTCTGTGATGTCATTGAGACCTGTTATTGAATAAGATTGGCTCATTTGTGGCAGCGAGTTTTCCTGGCCTGTTCCATAGCACATGCAAATGATGGTTTACTGTATGTAGGTACTTAGGAGAGAGTAAATGAAGTGTGTAGAATGGGGTGAGAATGGTTCAGCGACATGCGGACTGTTACCGTGCACAGTTATGCATTTATTTGTTAAACTCCGTTTTTATTCTGTCCTTGTGAGGAGTATGGATTGTTCCGGTGACACTTCTGAAAGTCACGGGCAGAAGACCGGATTGCGGTGCGGCATGGCGGCATACATTCATCTGTGTAATCCCTACAGCTTCACCAATCATGGAACTTCATAAGAAAGATCTATCATAGTTAGAGATTGATGGGGGTGGGAAATTCTGCATCAGAGGAATCAATTATAAACAGAGCAAGGAAGTGAATCATCCAGCTGCAGATGAACTACAAGTTTCAGCACAGCATGTGACTCATGTGCTGAAACTTGTAGTTCATCTGCAGCTGGATGATTCACAAGCAAGTAGGGAGGCTGGTCGACATCTTTGTTAAGATCCTCTCCAGGAATTGCTTTTGTAAAGATTAAAGGAAATGTAGAGAACCCCCCCCCCCATGAGGAGATGGATTAGTCCAAAATCTGTCAGATCTGTCTGCTCTTTAAAGGGAACCTTAACTGAGAGGGATATGGATGTTTCCTTTTAAACAATACCAGTTGCTTGTCAGTCCTGCTGACCTCTTTGGCTGCAGTAGTGGCTGAATCACACACCTGAAACCAGCATGCAGCTAATCCAGTCTGACTTCAGTCAGAGCACCTGATCTGCATGCTTGTTGAGTAGCTGTGGCTAAACGTATTAGAGATGCAGGATCAGCTAAAGAGTCAGGCAACTGGTATTATTTTAAAAGGAAAAATCCATATCCTTCGTTTAGGTTCCCTTTAAGGTGGCCACTACCAATCAAATCCACTGGACGATTGATTGTTTCCATTTCCCACTATAATCAATCAGAAATTAATAATCGTGCACACTAACAAACAAAACAGTGCTATTAGATCAGATTAATGGGTTGGAACCAGTCGATTGGAAAAACAAACAATTGGATCAGTTTATTGAGATTGATTGGAAAAATGGATTGGTCCACTAATCTGATTTGATCGGTACATTTTTGTTCGTTAGTGTGATTGATTATAGTGGTGATTAGAAACCCTTGATCGTCGGGTGGATTGGGTCGTTAGTGGCAACCTTTTCAGCAGCATAGGAGAAAGGTAATTTATGGTACACTTTACCCTGGAAGAAAGGTACATTTTATATGCATGTATTTTGAACGTTACTATTTTTTGGCGATAGTGGTTCATAAATATTTTGCCCAAGATTTGTTTTGGTGTTTTATCGTGTACTCTCTTGTCTCTGTTTGCAGTTTGGAATAAAGACCATGCTGGAGACGGAGGATGGAATCTTGCTTCTGGCCAGAGCTGTGGACCCTTCCGTTCCTGCCATGATGATTGATGCTTTGAAGCTGCTGTCTGCTCTCTGCATTCTGCCACAGCCAGAGAACATGTAGGCCCAACTCTCTTATTCTCTGTCAAAAGATAGCCATTGAAGTAGAATTTTTTATATTTCCCTTTAAAGAAGTTGAAGTGAGAAGAAAATGAAGGGTTTGACTGCCACCTCTTTTAAAAATTGAAAAATTGCCTGGCGGTCTGTCTTCTTTGGATTCAAGTATTTGAAGGAAATATGTTACAGGCAAAGTGCAAAATCCATTTGTTCTATAGAATGCCTAAACCACTTCCGGCAAAGTACAAAATGTGTTGGATCGTAGTTAAAGGCAAAGTATATTCGAAAAGGCAAACCTGTTGTTATTAGTTTCATCTACTGACTAATGCGGTACCCTTTATGGCAATCTTAATAATATCCCCTACTTTTTTGCAAATGGACTGAAGCTACACAAAGATCAAAACTGTTCTGAGGACCCTGTTGCACCAGAGAGCGTCTTTTGGGTCGTTTTTTGTTTTTGAAAACACGCATCCATTGACTTGCAATAAAATTGTGGTAAGACAGCGATTTTGTTTTTGAAGAGATTTTCTTTTCTACGATTTCAATGCAAGTCAATGGGAGCAGGTTTTTTTTACGAAAATTGCCCAAAAAACGCTCTGCAGTGTTTTTCAAGCCTGAAAGCGATTGATCAGAAAGAACCCGATTGTAGAATTGTAACAGAACAGCTTCCAAAAAATGGTTACAATGAGCGGCAAAGAATAACTGTGCGTGAAGAAATGCCAGTCCACGACAAGATATCCTTGGCCACAAACTGTTTCTCAACCTTGTGTGGCAGTGGATGCCACCGGTCATTGGAATTGCTGCCTTTGGATTGGCAAAAAGACCAGCACAGCCAATAAATTATTGAATAACCGAGCAAGAATGAATCAGAATGCGAAGCAACGTTCTAGTCTTTTAGCTTATGGTTCTGCCCTTGTTCTTGTTCCCTTCTACGCAATCGTAACAATAAACCCAAAATGCACTTAAAGAGGCTGTAGAGTCAAAACTATTTAAGCAAATTATCATGAAAACAGTACCCAAAAAAGGCCCTTTATTAAGAATAACATATTTTCAATTATTAAATACTATTAAGTCAAAACTAAAGATGATATACATGAAGTTCTTCAAAACAGTTATACCAACTTATATTACAACCTCTGTAATATGAACACGCTGACACATCATTGCATTCTGAAGGCGTGTTTAGCTATCAGGGAGAACAGAGATGATTTGCATATTCAGCAGTGATGCATTGTGGGACACCTCATATGCTCACTTCAACCTGAGTAACCGCAATACCTTCTGTTTTAAGAGAGCAAATTTCTGGGTCTTTTCAAAATACAGCAAGGGCTGCTCAAAAAAAGAGTACATTTGTTTGTGCAATTGCAGTTGCTTGCCTCACCCATGACAAGAGCTTTAATACATCCCAGACAACATGGATTTACTTTAGAAAGCTCTCAAAGTAAAAGTGTGCGCACACTACAACAACCAGCATACCAACCTTTCTAAAAATCCACTGTATTCAGATATGACCCAGGTGAGAGTAGCTGTGTAGCAGACCTTCCTTTTTCACTTCGTGTTCTCCAATCGTAGTAAACCAACCTCAATGTCCATTTAAAGAAGAACCACTTTTATTAAATGGTTTAAAGTAATCTCATAGATACCCAATACAGAGGTATATTTGCCCCTTGTCATACCCTTTACCAAGGCAAGAGCAGCCATTTTTTTGTACTTGTGACTCCGTAGAGAGTAGAAATATTGCAGGTGAGTCACAGGAAGTGAAATCCTTAAAGGGACTCCAAGCAGTGCAGAAACTATAGAAAGTTGCATATCATTTTAAAGCTCTCTTTCTCCTCTTTCCAATGATATATAAAACGTCGCCCTACGCCTTTAAGTTTTTGCTATTTTCGCGATTGAAATTGCCGCGAAAAGGCGTAGGACGACGATTTAGGGGTCGTCAGAAAGAGGAGAAAGAGAGCTTTCCATAGTTACATTGTATTACACAGGGCGACTTTTTCTGCTGAATGGAGCTGCTGACTTTGAAAAAAAGTCGCCCTGTGTACTGCAATGTAACTATGGAAAGATGGATGTCATTTTAAAGCGCTCTTTCTCCTCTCTCTGAAGACCCCTTAACCTCCTTAGCGGTAACCCCGTGTGTGACACGGGGTAAGCCGCCGGAGGGTGCGGCTCAGGCCCTGCTGGGCCGATTTAAATAATTTTTTATTTGCTGGACGCAGCTAGCACTTTGCTAGCTGCGCCAGCACCCCGATCGCCGCCGCGCGCCCGATCGCCGCTATCCGGTGCGGCGCGCGGCCCCCCTCCCCCCCCAGACCCCGTGCGCTGCCTGGCCAATCAGTGCCAGGTAGCGCCGAGGGTTGGATCTGGAGTCCCAATGACGTCCCGACGTCGCTGACGTCATCCCGCCCCGTCGCCATGGCGACGGGGGAAGCCCTCCAGGAAATCCCGTTCTTTGAACGGGATTTCCTGATCGGAGATCGCCGAAGGCGATCGAAGCGGGCGGGGGGATGCCGCTGAGCAGCGGCTATCATGTAGCGAGCCCTGGGCTCGCTACATGATTTAAAAAAAAAAAAAAATTTTAAAAAAATGCTGCGCTGCCCCCTGGCGGTATTTTTCATACCGCCAAAGGGGTTAATCGTCGCCCTACGCCTTTTAGTTTTCTCTATTTTCGTGATTGAGATCGCGGCCGCGGCAATTTCAATCGCGAAAATAGCGAAAACTAAAAGGCGTAGGGTTCCGGTTTATATATCATTGGAAAGAGGAGAAAGAGCTTTAAAATGATATGCATCTTTCCATAGTTTTTGCACTGCTCGGAGTCCCTTTAAATAAGATCAGAAAAAGCTAAAAGGGTGATCCAGCAGTTATTTCCAATACTGACAAAAATGTAAAATAAAAATTCCTGGGATCTGACTTAAAAATTCTTGTTCATCAAGTAGGAAATGGGCAGTCTATACTTTTTGTTTAGAACCCTGTTACAGTTCTGTGCTTATGATTTTTTATATTGTTTTTTTTTTTTTTTCTTTTTTTTTTCTTTTACCTTTTTCTTTAATACCCTTTTTCTGTGACTTAGAAGGTTTTCCTATTTGTTGTTATGTTTGCTTTTGTTGCTTTTAGGCATGAACGTGTGCTGGAAGCACTCACTGAAAAAGCTGAAATGGCTGAAATGGAACGGTTTAAACCTCTCTTGGATGGGTTAAAAAGCGGAACTCCTGTAGCACTTAAGGTATTAATAACACTTTTTTTCTGTTTAAGAACATCATGCATTTGTTTAGACAAGGGAGAAGACGCATTTATATCATGCTTTTTTACTTGGTGGACTTAAAGGGAACCAGAGACGAAGCCTATGTAAAAAAAGAAAAAAGATGTTATACATACCTGGGGGCTTCCTCCAGCCCCATAAGCCTGGATCGCTCCCACGCCGCCACCCTCTGCTGCCTCTATCGCCGGTACCAGGTCCCGTCACTTCCGCCGGTCACGACCAGTTGTACGCATGCGCAGGGTCTCCCTCTGGCTTTGTACGCATGCGCCTGCGCAGTACGGAGGGAGCGCACTTCGCTTGCGTCGACTGGCCGAAAGTATGGGACCCGGTACCGGCAGACAGAGGCAGCGGAGAAAGGCAGTGTGGGAGCGATCCAGGCTTATGGGGCTGGAGGAAGCCCCAGGTATGTATAAATATATTTATTCGTCTCTGGTTCTCTTTAAAGTGCATGCCACAGGTGACCAGGATTAGTTAAGGAGCCTTGTCCAAAGACCCCTTACTGAGTTCTTTTTTTAAAGTGTACCTGAGATGAAAGCCATCTCATGTTCTTTACTTACCTGGGGCTGCCTTAAGCTCCCTTGAGGCCGCTCAGTCCCTCGCTGTCTCTCCAGGTAGCTCCTGTCCTCCGCAATAAGGCCCGAAAGCCTGGCCGTGTTTCGTTGTTCATGCGTAACCCAGCTAGGCACACTCCCCCTCTGCGCTCCCGTCCCTGGGAGGGTTCTGGGACTGCGCAGTAGGACTGTGCAAGCGGAGAACGCTCCCAGCTGCTGGAGTGTGACGGGGGAGCACGCTCGACCAAGCGTTCAGTGCTGTATTGCGGGGGATAGGAGCTACCCGGTGAGACAGCGAGGGACTAAGCAGCCTCAAGGGTCTTAAGGTACCCATACACATATCAATAAACCCCCACCCCGATGTGGTGCAGTAATCAATTCTTTACTGATCAGAATCGTATTGGAGAGGGAACAAAAAGATTTCAGCTGGTACTGTCTTGAGAATAGATTGAACTGCAGTGTTCAACGCAATGCAAAAGTATGGCTTATTAATCTATTGCCGTTCCTTGCTCTGCTTCCCCCGATTGACAGAAATTTTCCATCCTGTCCACATGTTGTGCGATAAATTGAAATGTGCAAAGTATCGAACAGGAAAATTGATGTGTGTATGACCTTCTTTAATCTGAAATGTGGCAGAAATAAAATGGGTACTGTGAATATGCTGCTTTATTAACCAGTACCTTATTTAAGCACACTCATGTATAAGTACGCACTTTAAATAAATGCTGTATTAGAATAATATAAAACAGGCCCATAGCATAGAGGTCACTTAGCCAAACTAACCAGAGCCTTGTTAATCATCTGCATAAAACAGCTGGTCTCTGATAGCCACATTAGTACCCTCCATTTAAGCTATTTTGTTTCCCGTAGATAAGTCCCACTTTGAGAGTGCCGAGAAGTCCGTAATATATCATAATTACCCTTGTTACTTACATGAAAAAGAAACACTTTAAAATAGGAAACACCCAGAGATCTAACAAAGGATACATTGATTAGTACAATTTCACTGCCACACTGCTCCGCCAGACTGAGTGATTATAGACTGAAATGAGCCCTCATTTATACAGGCTTGTAAAGGGCAGCTCTATAAATCTGATGTTTCAATGGAAATGCATAAAACTTAAACCCATAAAATAAAAAATAGCCCGCCAATCCACAAACTAATTAAAAAGGCTATCTTTCATTTGAGAGAGAGATATGCCATATAAATGTTCTTATTTTTTGACTTTCTAAACTTGTAACCACACTAGAGAAATCAAGAGCCCACTATAGTGTAGTATTTTTTGCCCAATATGGTAAAAATAAACAATATAAGATATACTCACAAAGGTAGGTTTCTGACAAGCAACCACTTTCGAGGTGTTAGGGGATGTTGACCCATCCCTCTCTCTGTAGGCAGGAAGCAGGGCCGAGGCGAGAGAGGCTCCAGCCTCAGGGCGCAGTGGGGGGGGGGGTGCACAACTCACTCAGCTATCAGTCCCCTATTGTGTTTGAAGCAAAGATAAATAAGAAAAGGGGATACATGGCAGTGACTGCAAGCCAGATAACTAGAGATTAAGGTGTTGGGGGCCCTGGGTGGCCTCTTCGTCTAATAGCAATCAGTGTGGGACAGCTGGGGTAGGAGGGATTGGGGGGGGGGGGGGGCGCACTTTGGTGTCTCAGCCTTGTGTGCTGGAGGACCTTGTCCTGGCTCTGGTTTCAGACCACTTTAAAGTGGGACAAAACTATGACATAACATTCAACAAAGATGTGTTTTCCTACTTTTTGTTACCCATACAGTTGCCGTATTTGCTTTCGTGCACAAATAATGCAGTCTGTTTACAAATGACACGGTCCCAAAGTACAGTTTATCTGCACTGAAAGCTGCCATTTTCATTTACTGCATAGCTGCTGTATTTATATATTAAAATCTATCCAGTGATCACTTCTCAGCTCTTTGCTTCTACAGCAGAGAGAGATAATTTTCAGCATAGCTATGAATGTATACGAATTGTAGCAGACAAAGCAATGTAAGCAAAAGATAATATTCTCACCTCTTTGGATGCTGCAGCGAGTTTTTCATTGAAGAAGAGCTGTGTTTAACTGTTTGAATGGGTTTGGTAGTAGATTGTATGTTATAGAGCAAAGAAGAAATGCTGAGTTGCATACCACTTTAATGCCAATGTGTGCAGATTAGAATTGGGCCAATCAGATGCCATTCCTGGCGGTTTGAATTGGCCCAAACCCAAGCTGCTCACAATCTGCATTACGTTTGCAAGCAAGCTAGAATAATCCTATTAACAATACCTTTTTTAACCTTAAAACAGTTTGTAAATATGTAACATGGGACTAGGGACATAATATTAGACCACCGCTATCATAGTTGAGGGGAGGCTAGGAAGGCCTGGCCTGCTCAAGCACAATGCAACCAATCACTATGTGGCTTCTGACCCTATCGCGTGACGTGACATGCTGACAGACCTCTTTTATTAAAAATAACAAAAAAACAAAGCTAATAAGTAAGAAAGAAAGGTGATAGAGATGAAATTAGTTATGACTGTTTGTATTTTGCGTTCCTCAGGTGAGCTGTATGCTGCTAATCAACGCCATCATCATCCAAGGAGACGAGCTGGATTTCCGTGTTCACATCCGCAGCGAGTTGATGCGTTCTGGCCTGAGCCAGTTGTTGAAGGTACGTGGATGTCTGTAAATTGGTCCCAGTCCATCCTGTTTAGAATTTATAACATTAGAGGCATATTTACATGTAGGTTAGCACATTACTGAGACGTACATGAGGACGGCATTGAAAGTAATGCTGATCAGGTCATAATATTTTGATGATGGACACCTGTAACCAGCAGGGGATGAAATTGGAATAATGGTTAAAGCTAATGGGAGTCTTTTTAAAAAAAACAAAACAGATACTTGCCTAAGGAGAGAGAAGGCTCTGGGTCCTAATGAGCCCTCCATCTCCTCTCCTGGTGCCCTCTGTGCGACGCTGGCTCCCCCGCCCACCGAGGGGGACTTCGGAAGTTTTCGGGAGCAGGTCCTCCCGAAGACAGGTGGATCCATACTGCACATGCTGAAGAGAGGGCGCTCGCACGTGTGCAGTATGGAGCGTCCCGTCTTCCCGAGAACTCTGCTCCCGAAGACTTCTGAAGCCTCCCTTTGGCAACGGAGACAGCAGTATTTGACTAATTTAGTCAAATACTGCTACAGGGGAGCCAGCACTGAACTGAGAAGAGAGGGAAGGCTCTATAGGACCCAGAGCCTTCCCTCTCCCTAGGTAAGTATCTGGCTTTTTTTTAAAAAAGGTCCCCATTAACTTTATGGTTAGCAGTTAGGGATTAGCAATTATACTTAGGCACTGATGTTAGGATAGTTCGTGTGAGGGAATAGGGTAGAGCAGGGATGTTGAACTCCAGCCTGCGAGGTCCGCACACATTTTTGGTACACCTTAAATTAATTGATTAGACTTAATCAGGGATGGTGTTGTTCATCAAGTAGAACACACTTCTCAATTTCTCAGTCCTAAACACTGGCATGAATATGGACTGGAGATCGACACCTGTAGAGGGATGTCAGTATTTGGTTCCATTAGATAGGGTTAGGAAGCAAATCACATTGGACAGGAAGGCCAGGTGTCAGGAAAGAGATAACTTTTAGGGCGGAGGTTAGGACAAGGTTAGGAGAAGAGGTGTGGCTGACATATGTCTTTCCTTTTAAACAATGCAGATTGCCAGGCTGACCTGCTGATCATCTGCCTCTAATACGTTTAGCCAAAGACCCTGATCAAGCATGTGACTAGCTTGGCTACATGCTTGCTTCAGGTGTGTGACTCAGACACTACTGAAGCCTAAGAGATTGGTAATATTGCCAGGTAACTAGTATTGTTTAAAAGGAAATAACTATGGCAGCCGCCAAATCCCTCTCACTACAGGTTCCCTTTATTTTTAGGCACTAGGCATGGGGTGCAGGGGTGGGGGTGGGGGGCTAGGGCTCGGTGTGGAGAAGGAGATTGCGTGAGACAGGGAGGTTAGGATTTGGTGTCAGGAATGCAATTTATATACAGCCTTTATACTGTTTTCCACATGTAACTGGCGGGCATGTTTAGAATGTAATGACTCTGAATTTATCAAGCTCAGGCAGCAGATAGGGACACCTCTTAGCATGGCACTGAAAGGCACGCACTGCCTCAGAGATGAAAAATGCAAGCTTTCAATAAAATCAATGTACCTCAGCAATTAATCTTCAGTGCTTTTGGTGAAAACCTGGCTTCCGATACCAAAGTTACACGGGTCTGTGCTAGTGCATACACCCTGGTGGTTGCAGGCTTTTTACATCATCATGTGTTGCGCATGTGCACAAGCAACATCCATCCGAGAACAATTATGCACATGCGCAAGCTACAGTCTTGTACCAGCTTGGCCTACAATAAGGTCAGTCCTGGTAGCAGGACATAGCTGTAGCTTCTGAAGGGAGGAGTGTGTCTATACCTCTGCTACTTGCATCTTTTTATTGTATTTATGTTCCCATTGTGACCCGGCTTGTTCCTGACTTAATTTTACTGCTGCCTGCCATAACCTTTTGGATTGTTAAACAAAGTCCCCAGACCTTTTCATGCAGTTTAAGGGAGAGTCAGTGCACAGGACCGTGAAAGGGGAGTGCAGTAGCCCAGTATTAGTCCACACTATATCCAAAAAAGAAGAAAAGCAGGCCTGCACATCTAATTCAAAAATTCAGTTTCATTTATTAATTAGAAAAAGTTAAAGGTACAGTTTCGCGCCACACACTATTGGCGTGAAACAGCTGTAGACCTTTCCCCCACTGATTTGTACTCTCTTCAGCAATGGTACTGTACCTTTAACTTTTTCTAATTAATAAATGAAACTGAATTTTGCATTGGATGTGCGCGCCTGCTTTTCTTCTTTTTTGGATAAAGTCCCCAGACCTGTCAATCCATGATGGTACCTCCTGTTCTCTCTGTCACTGATGGAGCAATCCCAGGGGTCACATCCTGGTAGCTATTAGGCAGAAGTGTATTCTGTCACCCACAAGGCATGGTGGCCCATAATCCCTTGCGGGGTGCACTGATGAAACCCCATAGTCACCTGGAGTCTGCATCTTGGGAGAGCCTAGGCCTACTGCCAGTGCAGGGGTCACATCCTAGTTGCTGTTAGGCGGCAGAGTATTCTGTCACCCACAAGGCGTGGTGGCCCATAATCCCTTATGAGGTGTGCTGGTGAACACCCATAGTCGCCTACAGTCTGCATCTTGGGAGAGCCTAGGCCTACTGCCAGTGCAGGGGTCAACAATATGCCTGAAGATTTATAGCAAGTGCATTGTGACATGTGTTGGCACTTTATGAATAAAAGATAACAACAATAGCATGAGGGAAGGAATTGACATTTCCAGAAACGCTCTTTCATGACAGAGACTCTTTAATGTACTTTTCTTTTAGAAGAGCGGGGATTGTGCAGACTTTGTATAGCCACTAATGACACCATTTTTTCAAGGATCTGCAAGAAATGGAGAATGATGAACTGAGGTTGCAGATTAACGTATTTATGGAGCACAGTGAATACGACGCTGATGACTTGCGGGGGCGGTTAGAAGACATTAAAGTGGAGCTGGAATATCCTTTACTGTGTGTATAAAAGCCCGCTGTGGTATGAGGAGCTGAAGGGAATTATTAGGCTGAATTGTGTTCTGTGATGGGTGGAATCATTAAAGAATCCCACAAAGTGTTAAAGCATTCTCCCTAAACTTATAACTGTTCTTGCAACTTCTTTTTCAAACCGGTTTTGTTTTTTCACTTATAACCTACTTTGAAGGATCACTTAAAGCATACCTGCCCTTTGTATGTGTATATATATATATATATATATATATATTTATATCTATCTCAGCCTTTTAGCCTATCATATTGTTACTGAGTGTGTTTATAGATAATGGCAGTTGGTGGTGGTGTGTTTTTTTGTTTTTTTTTGCCTGGCAGTAGTAAAGGTGATGACCTGCAGGCTCAAGATGGATCAAATCACATGATGAATATCAATCATATGTGGTTCTGTCTTCTATTTTTAACTTCTCATTTTGCAATGAATTCACTCCACCACTACCACTATGTTTTGGTAAAGTTTCTCTTTGAGAGGAGGGAATGGGAGGGTGAGAGGAGGGAACATCACAGGGAATGGGAGGGTGAGAGGAGGGAACCTCACAGGGAATGGGAGGGTGTGAGGAGGGAACCTCACAGGGAATGGGAGGGTGAGAGGAGGGAACATCACAGGGAATGGGAGGGTGAGAGGAGGGAACATCACAGGGAATGGGAGGGTGAGAGGAGGGAACATCACAGGGAATGGGAGGGTGAGAGGAGGGAACATCACAGGGAATGGGAGGGTGAGAGGAGGGAACATCACAGGGAATGGGAGGGTGAGAGGAGGGAACATCACAGGGAATGGGAGGGTGAGAGGAGGGAACATCACAGGGAATGGGAGGGTGAGAGGAGGGAACATCACAGGGAATGGGAGGGTGAGAGGAGGGAATATCATAACAAGCCTGTCTCTTGTCTGAAAATTTGACTTGAGCCATAAGTCAAATTTTCGAACGAGGGATTACGGAGACCAGGGGAACGAGGAGAGGAACAAACCACTTAGTGAGTTTTGTGGACCCAGCAAGGGACATACTTCTGTGCTTACCGTAGGTAGCTTTGCCTTGGGTCAGTGGTGCTTTAAAGAGAGGTTGAGGTGGGCTCATAAAATGAAAAAAAAGTAGGCTACCTGATCTGGGGTGCTGAGCTGCTCCTGTGGGTCGCACTGGCCCACTTTCACTTTTGTGACCTCTGGGTCTTTACTGAGAGTAGTAAAGGGTTGATCAGAGTTGCACCACAGCAGATAATGGCCTTTTAAAGAGAACTTGAAGTGAGAGGGATATGGAGGCAAAAAAATCATCCGTCTCCAACTTCAACTCAAACTCCTCAGTTTGAGACCACAGACTCTAACTCTGACTCCAGGTATCCAAAATGACTCCCGACTCCTTAGTCTAATACTTACCAGGGCTGTGGATTTGGTACAAAAATCATCCGACTCCTGACTCCGACCCTTCTGTTTATAACGCCACCGACTCCAACTCCAGGTACTCAAAATGACTCTGACTCCTCGACTCTGACTCCAACTCCACAGGGCGTTCTAAATAATGCTAATCACCTGGCTCTCCTGATGATCCTCTGTCTCTAATACTTGTATCCATAGACCCTGAGCAAGCCTGTAGATCAGATGTTTCTGACTGCAGTCTGACTGGATTTGCTTGTTTCAGGTGTGTGATTCAGACACTACTGCAGCCAGAGATCAGCAAACTGCCAAGGCAACTGGTATTGTTAAAAAGGAAATAAATATGGCAGCCACCATAACCCTCTCGCTTCAGATTCCCTTTAACTCTTTTTTGCTGACTCCATAAGTGTTGCTGGAAGAGGTAAACTGCTCTAAACCCACACAGGCCAGAAAGTTAAGATGACTTTTCGTGTTCAGAAAGTTACTCGTTCATCATTTAGAAGTGCAATGGCTTTCTTTTGTGGAACAGGTTTTTTTTTTACACTTGTGTTCTTATCCTTTAAACTTTCAGCAACAACGAGTTTTGTTGAGGCTAGCAGGTTGTCCCTCTGCCCTTTGGCAGAAATGCTTTGTCAGTTGCCCAGTATTACTGGCAGCAGTGTGGCTCCCTGACCTCACTTTGCTTTCTGACAAGCCCCTATGAAGCTTCAGCCTTCCTAACCACGTTGTCAATCTGTTCTAATGGTGTCTGAGGGAGGTTTCCTCTGGTGAGAACTGGATTAAAAAAAAAAAAAACTGCAAAGTTTACGTCACCTTTAGTAAATGTTTCCAATAATGATACAATTTTAACACTTTCGTGTAATATGAAGGATAACCTAAAGTATCCATTCAAAGTATGTTCTCTGTTAATGGACAACTGAAGTGAGAAGAATATGGAGGCTGCCATATTTATTTCCTCTTTAACACCAATACCAGATGCCTGGCAGCCCTGCTGGTCAATTTGGCTGAAGTAGTGTCTGAATAACAGCAGAAACAAGCATGCAGCTAATGTAGTCAGATCTGACAATAATGTCAAACACCTGATCTGCTGCATGCGTGTTCAGGGTCTATGGCTAAAGGTACTGAGGTAGCCATACATCTAGCGATGTTGGGCAGATTCAACGAAGAGACCAATCTCTTGCAGGCCAATTCCTGTTCAGTTTCAACACAAGATCTCTTGTGAATTGGCCGAGCTCGCCACGTCCGCCACCTCACCGACCTGATGCTGTCCTCCTAATGTATATTTTGCCCCTAGTGCACTATATATTACCTTTTAGCTCCATGCACATGCCTCACGTGGTTGAAGGCCTACATGCAGGTGCGTGTGATGTCACACATGCACCCCTGTTACTCCGACCACCACGTGGGGGAACAGTGTTGGGGTTTCGTCGTGTTTATTGCTCGTCCCGATATCGCTTACCGTTACCTCCACGCACCCGATCGAGCAATTAGGCCCTACTTCTTGCAACATGTCCGACCAAAATAATGTGTCCAATGTCGGTCCCAAATTGGTCACATAGACGATCGGGCATGCACTTGGCGGCTCCAATTTTCTTTCGATTAAAAAATTAAATCGGCTGGTCAATCGGCCACCAAATCGCCTGATGTATGGCCACCTTTAGAGGCAGAGGATCAGCAGCACAGCCAGGCAACTGGTATTGTATATAAGGAAACAAATATGGCAGCTTCCATCTCCTCACTTCAATTGTCCTTTAAAGCACACCTGAAGTGAGAGGATATGCTTCTTTCAAGTGTGCGATTCAGACACTACTGATGCCAGAAAGCTCAGCAGTATGCCGGGCAACTGGTAAGTAAATATGGCAGCCTCCATATGCCTCTCACGTCTGTTGTCCTTTAACCCTTCTACTACATAGACTTTGGTAAGATTGCACAGTCAGGATTGTATCAATGATTGGCACCTTCCAAACAGATTTCCTGTGCCCTTTAGAGATTAAAAACATGAATTATAAAACCTACCGCCCACAGAATAGAGGACAGTCAAAGGAACAAAAATCCTGTAACTAACATTTGTTGTTCTGTAATGTGCACCGGCAGCCACATGGTGGCAGCAGGTAACTGTGTACTTGCTATTTATACTAGCAAGGCTTGAAACTAAACCATTAGTTCTGTTTCTCTGCCTCTACTGTATAGCATTATAGATATACCTCATCCATTTGTCCTCCACTTTCTGGGCTTTTTGCTGTGCAGTACATATTTTTAATTAAGATGAAGTAAATGTTTAATGTACATATTCTTGGCGAGAAAATTAATAGATGCATACAACAAAATTATATATCCAAATAGGCCTCATACAGGCCCGAAGTTACATCACAGGAGCCTATAGGCACAGATGTCCTGGCACTCTATACTTCAACCTCCGTGAACTTAAAAATCCCTACCGAACTACACTGCAAGTGTGCTGGCTGGCCCAGCTGTCACTGCTTTCTTACTTCCCTTGCCCGTCATAGGTAGCTACAGATGCACCTGAATACTGAGGGTACCTTTGGCTACCTAATACTTAGTAGCTAGTGGTGCCCCCGACTGAAGGAAGATCTCGTCAGTGGAATGCCAAGACCTGGGTGAGTAACCTCTCATTTACACTTCCATCAGGACTCTGCAGTAAAGCAGGGAGGGAGGGACTCAAGGAGGGGAATGAGCCGCCTTTTCCTCATCAGGCGCCTGTAGGCACGTGCCTACAGTGCCTTATGGAAAAATCAGGCCCTGGCTTCATTGCAATAACACGGTGGTTCTGATAGCAGGTATAAACCAACCATCTATAAAATAACCTGTACTTGATGTAAGCAGCGAAATATGCTTAGCTTAAACTGCAGTTAGATTTGTTTGTTCCCAGGACACTTAGCTTTAGTATAAGATCGAGTTAACCTGACAATATACTGTAGAATTGTCAGACATGTTTAAACTGTCGTCTTTTAGGTATTTCACAGGGCTAAAGTTGGCTGTACGTGCATACATTTTTACCAACCAATTCGATCACGCCGATCGAATCTGGCGGTTATCTATGACTCCACAAGCTACATTGATTGCAATTTTGATCCATTTGCTGGAAAAAATCAATCAAAGTTATGACTTGATGATCAATTTTAATCGATCGGAGGCGGCGGTAGAATGACGGTCCATAGCGTTGCACTGTAATGTAAAGTTTCGCATTGGCAAGGGGCTATCTTTCTGACAGATACAATCAGCATCGAATCTTTAAGGTGTCCACTAATGGTATGATTTTCATCAAAGAATCACCCAAGCGATCAGATGTCCCAAATCAACTGTGAATGACAATTTAGTTGATCGGAAAAAAAGTTTTCTATAATCGGTTATGATGGATAGGAAGAACAGATTGGATCGAACTGACAATCGTGCCATAGTGGCCATCTTTGTACAATGCAAAATTTTGTAAGGATACGTCATCTATATAAAAGGACCACTATCGTGAAATGCAGTAAAAGTTAAAACCCTAAAAATTATTGTTACAAATTACTGATATATAAGAGAAAGTAAGTAGCAGGAAGAGTAAGGGTTAATAGTTTCATCATAAATCACTCCTACAGTGTAGATTAAAGAGGAACTCCAGCCTAAACAAACATACTATCATTAAGATACATTAGTTATGTTAATTAAAGAGAATCTGTATTGTTAAAATCGCACTAAAGTAAACATACCAGTGCGTTAAGGGACATCTCCTATTACCCTCTGTCACAATTTCGAGGCTCCCCGCCGCATTAAAAGTGGTTAAAAACAGTTTTAAAAAGTTTGTTTATAAACAAACAAAATGGCCACCAAAACAGGAAGTAGGTTGATGTACAGTATGTCCACACATAGAAAATACATCCATACACAAGCAGGCTGTATACAGCATTCCTTTTGAATCTCAAGAGATCATTTGTGTGTTTCTTTCCCCCCTGAGGGGGGAGTGCATAGCAGAACCACAACACTGAAGAACTTGGCACCCTTCCAGACACAGGCTGACAAGTCTGACAAGGGAAAGATACATTGATTTATTACAGAGACTGTGATAGTACAAAGTGCTGCAGTAAGCCAGAACACATTAGAATAGCTTTTGGAACTTGTAGGATGATAAAAAACAGGATGCAATTTTTGTTACGGAGTCTCTTTAAAATAGATAGGTAATATAATCTCTTACCCACCCTGTTTTAAAAGAGCAGGCAAATGTTTGATTTCATGAGGGCAGCCATCTTTTTGGTTGAAAGGAGGTGACAGGGAGCATGAGACACAGTTCCAACTGTCCTGTGTCCTGATCACCCTTCCCAGTTGCTAGGCAATGAGAACATCATCATCAGAAATCCCATCATGCTTTGCACAGCATCAGGGGAAAAAAGCCCGGGCAGTTTTCTTTGATGGGGCGGAGCTTAGCTAAAAATGCAGCTAAAAATGAGACTTTGGTAAGAAAAACAAAGTTCTGATGCTGTGAAACTGTTAAAGAAACACCAAGCCTTTTCAGTGCTGCTGAGTAGATTTTAGTCCGGAGGTTCACTTTAATATGACATTCTGCATGAGATGCTGTTACCAACAGACTTCTGGGATGCTTTAGTGCCTGCGGTGGAGAGCAATTAATCATCCTTTTGATGCAAGAAAATATTCCCCTCTCCTTGAGCTGGTAGTCATTGGACCATCCCAACGACATATACAGCTGCCATTAGCACAGTAGTAACTGTCATCTGCTTTTGTGAAGAGATGCAGAAACATCATAGCAGCTGAAGGACCTCTTTCCAGTTTCAGATAGGCAGAGCAGAGGACAACCCTCTGCTCTGACTGTCTGAAACTACCAACCCTTAAAGGGGATATGGATGTTTCCTTTTAAACAATACCAGTTGCTTGTCAGTCCTGCTGATCTTTGTCTGCAGTAGTGTATGAATCACACACCTTAAACAAGCATAGAGCTAATCCAGTCTGACTTCAGTCAGAGCATCTGATTTGCATGCTTGATGAAGGGCTGTGGCTAATAGTATTATGCTGGGAATACACGGTTCGTTTTGAACCGTGTAATCGAGCCTCTGATGGTTCGATTGATCATTTCCGACCTGTCCTACACCCCGTCGGATCGATTCCCCGCTCGATACCATGGGCAGGACAATAGTAAAAAACGAAAAAGAAGATAAGAAGCCACCCGTGGGGACGAGCGGGGACGCGCCGGAATCTATCGAGCGGCTCGATACACTGTTCAAAATGAACCGTGTATTCCCAGCATCAGAGACACAGGGTCAGCAGGAGAGTCAGACAACTGGTATTATTTTAAAAGGAAAAAGCCATATCCTTCTCAGTTCAGGTTCCCTTTAAAGGATTCTACTACTTTTTTTTTTTTTTATACATTTCACAATAGGTGATAGTGGTGCTGTAATGTTGTTTTTTACTTCAAAATCCCTCGAACAGGCCCATAGGATTGTATGGGCAGTGAGCTGACATTCACAAGTATTCTGCAATGCAACTGAGCACTGTGAACTAGCCCTAAGGTCAGGGCATGTCGCAAAGCTCCATACATCTCACTTATGGAGTTGTCTGTAGTCAATTTTAAGTGAATAGAATTTATCTGGTCTTTATTTCCACCTTAACACTGATTCTACTGATGTACAAGAAGTTTTCCAGCTACTGCAGAACACAGTGAAGGACTCCAGCGCAGAACAGCTATTCCTCTCCATCCTGCAGCATCTCCTTCTCATCCGTAACGACTATGATGCAAGGTAGGCAGGAGGCAATCGCTGTAATACAAGAGATCTGCTCACAAAACTACAGGTGGACGTTTCTCTGCCAGCAGGATGCACTCAAACAGGAAATTGAATGAAACCACCAAGCTTTTGTGATTTTTGTCAGATACTCGTGGCATGATTTACCATCTCTGGGCTGGAGGTCGGAAGTTACTTTAGAAAGCCGATTTTATATTTGTTAAAGGACAACCGAGGTGACATGTGACCTAATTTGATAGACATGTGTATGTATAGTGACAAGCACACAAATGACTGCTGTGTTCCTTTTTTTCTTTCTCTGCCTCAAAATGTTAAACATCAAGTATGAAAATGACAGTTTCTGTCCGGGTCGGACTATAGCAATATCCCTTACTGATAAGAAATTACAGCCATAAAACACTTTCCTGTCAGTAAATGGCCTCTGAGAGCAGAAAAGAGATAAAAAGGGTCAATCGTTCATAGATTTGAGCTCTGGCATACTACAATGCATGCAGTAAAAATGTAAAAACTTGATATAAATATAAAATAAAAGTGCAGGATATATTAAAAAAAAAATTAATGAGGACGAGGATAGAGACAATTGTTTATCTTATCAGTTCATTTTTACCTCGGATGTCATTTAAAGCACCCAAGTTCAGGTCTAGTTTTTTTTTTTTTTTTTAAATAATATCCATTTATATTTACTGCATTATTTTAGGTTAGTTTTGTATTGCTAAAAATGAAACTGCTGTAATGATACTTTTGCCTGTTCACCTCCTTTCATCTGCAACAAATTGCTGTATTCAGCAACAGGGAAAGATTGCGAGAGCTATGAAAGGCCTCATAGTGTGACTGGCGCTGTTACTACCGTCGCTGGAATTTCCTTCTCTCTTTCTCTAAGAGGCTGGCTCTCACACATGCCAAATATATGTCACCCATAAAGGGAACCTGAGACGGGGGTATATAAAAATATTATACATACCTCCATCAGGCTGATTGCTCCCTCACCGTCCTCCTGCGCCGCCTGTATTTTCCGCAATTTGGCCCGTAAAGTCTTCGGTCTAGGGTGTACTGCGCATGCCCGACCACACCCCCATTAAGCTCCTGTTGCTGAGAGTATCCTGTGCCTGCATAGTACTACTGTGCAGGCGCAGAACGATTCCTATAGGGTGGAGTGCGCTGCTGGACTTTGCATGCTCCGACTGAAGGACTTTATGGGCCGAATTGCAGAGGACCCAGGTGATGGAGGAAGACGCTGAGGGAGTGATCGGCCTGGAGGGGGCTAGAGGAAGCCCCACCCGTGTGTGTGTGTGTGTGTGTGTGTGTGTGTATGTGTATGTGTATGTATATATATATATATATATATATATATATATATATATATATATATATATATATATATATATATATATATATATATATATATATATATATATATATATATATATATTTTTTTTTTTTTTTTTTTACCTTTTTTTTTTTTTTTTACCCATCTCATGTACACTTGAACAGAAAAGCCTAATGGTGGCCACTAATGAATCTTTGTCATCCAATGTTACCATTTTTATGTAATACTAGTTGGCCTACGCCCGTTTAAAAACGGGTTCTAGGTCTCTTCACGCTGCCAGTCAGTGTGCGCTCACCCGCCCGGCTCCCTGTCCCGTCGTCCTGTCCCAATGGTTGTCTGTACCGCGCACATGCGCAGTACGAACAACCCACGGACACACAGACAGGGACAGGAAGGATGACGCAGGGACAATTAGGTTTTATTGTATAGGATAAGGGACCTGCCTAAATTAGCCATTTAGTATATTCATTTAATTTACCCTTCTACTACATAGATTTAGTAAAATTGGATGAAAAAGATTGTATCATCCACTGCAAAAGAATGTATATATGAGTGTATATAGCTGCTTTCTTTGCATTGAGCCTCAGGTTTTTCCCCACAGAGACAGACTGTAGGTTCAGATTGTGCTGTGGCACACGAGACTGACACATGTCTATTTCACTCTTTAGCAGCAGTAAATCAGGTCTGTCTGTGATTCCATCTGCCTCAAGCAGTAATGTGATGGCGCAGACAGATTTATTAGAATCTTCCTTCACATGTGTCCTGCAAGGTCCTCCCATCTAGGCAAAGACAGCGATTCTGTGTCTAAAGAGGTCATTTATAGGAAGTGATAGATGGCAGTGATTTGACTCACTGTATTTGTCAGGGCGTGCTGTGTGTTGTGGCCTGCTATTCCTCTAAGTTGCCAGCAGATGGCATTCTTACTCCACGAGGAGTCTGTTGGCTTTTTTTTTTTTACATTTCTTAATCTTCTTTATTTTATTTATTCATGTGCAACAGTACCCTGAGCTGGTTATTTACAGAATAGCCTGACTGTCAAAGGCCCATTACTTTTCAGATAATACTTAAGCTCAGACGAATCCGCTATCCAAAGTGGGTCTTGCTTGATTGCTAATGGTCGGACGTTAATTGCATTAACTGTGGTCCCTTTTCTGAGCTGCAGCTTGAGAAGACATAATCAGAATCAGATTATTTATAAACTGGATAGAGATGTGCTGTTCTCTGTGGTCCTATCCCTTTATCATGAAAGTTTACTCACAAAGGGATTTTACATGTTGTGCACCAGCAGCCATGCTAGTAATACAGAGAGCTTATCCCTGCAGATTCCTGACAAAAGGTGTTACAGTAAATCCCCAGAGCCTGCCAGAGCTCTGTGTACCTGCACAACCCCACTTGTGGATGCTCCACTTGCTAATCCAGCCATGTGTTCTGGAAACCAGACAAAAACATCCAGGGCTGGATTTCTGGAAAGGCAACAAAGGCCCGGGCCTTGGGCGGCAACGGCCCTAGGGGGCACCTGAACATTAAGAGTTGCTGCATATGAAAGAGGAGGCTAAAAATGGGGAGCAACCCATGAAAAGGGGATGCTGTTAATGAGAGGGGCTACAGTACATTTATGCTACACAAGGAATAGGGGGATACACATGAAATGGGAGAGGCTGCATACCGTACATGGATGATGCACCTGGAAGAGGGGGCTGCACATGGAGTGGGAGGGGCTGCATACCGTACATGGATGATGCACATGGAAGAGGGGGCTGTACATGGATTGGGAGGGGGGCTGCTGCACATGGATGAAACGCATGGAAGAGGGGGCTGTACATGGAATGGGAGGGGCGCTGCTGCACATGGATGAAACGCATGGAAGAGGGGGCTGCACATGGAATAGGAGGGGCACTGCTGCACATGGATGACACACATGGAAGAGGAGGCTGCACATGGAATGGGGCTGCTGTATGTGGATGATGCACATGGAAGAGGGGGCTGCACATGGAATAGGAGGGGCACTGCTGCACATGGATGATACACATGGAAGAGTGGGCTGCACATGGAATGGGGCTGCTGTATGTGGATGATGCACATGGAAAAGGGGGCTGCACATGGAATGGGGCTGCTGTATGTGGATGATGCACATGGAAGAGGGGGCTGCACATGGAATAGGAGGGGCACTGCTGCACATGGATGATACACATGGAAGAGGGGGCTGCACATGGAATAGGAGGGGCACTGCTGCACATGGATGAAACACATGGAAGAGGGGGCTGTACATGGAATGGGAGGGGGGCTGCTGCACTTGGATGATACACATGGAAGAGGGGGCTGTACATGGAATGGGAGGGGCGCTGCTGCACATGGATGATACACATGGAAGAGGGGGCTGCACATGGAATGGGAGGGGGGCTGCTGCATGTGGATGATACACATGGAAGAGGGGGCTGTACATGGATGATGCACATGGAAGAGGGGGCTGCACATGGAATGGGAGGGGCACTGCTGCACATGGATGGTACACATGGAAGAGGGGGCTGTACATGGAATGGGAGGGGCACTGCTGCACATGGATGATACACATGGAAGAGGGGGCTGTACATGGAATGGGGGGGCACTGCTGCACATGGATGATACACATGGAAGAGGGGGCTGTCCATGGAATGGGAGGGGCACTGCTGCACATGGATGATGCACATGGAATGGGGCTGCTGTATGTGGATGGTGCATATGGAGGAGGGGGCTGCACATGGAATAGGAGGGGCACTGCTGCACATGGATGATACACATGGAATAGGGGGCTGCACATGGAATGGGGCTGCTGCACGTGGATGATGCACATGGAAGAGGGGGCTGCACATGGAATAGGAGGAGCACTGCTTCACATAGATGATACACATGGAAGAGGGGGCTGTACATGGAATAGGAGGGGCACTGCTGCACATGGATGAAACGCATGGAAGAGGGGGCTGTACATGGAATGGGAGGGGGGCTGCTGCACATGAATCCTACACATGGAAGAGGGGGCTGCATGTGGAATGGGAGGGGCGCTACAGTACATGGATGAAACGCATGGAAGAGGGGGCTGCACATGGAATGGGAGGGGCACTGCTACACAAGAAAGTGGAGTCACAACATTCTTGGCCTAGATGCACAAAATGTATGAGTCCGGCCTTGGAAACATCCACAGGAAATGTCTGTATATCAACCTCTAGCATCTACCTGCAGTAACCTGGATACTAATGTGCTTTCAAAAGAGTCGTTATATACAATGTGAATGCTTCAGTTTGGTTTATGTTGTCTGTGCAATGACTCTATATACAGTATCTCACAAAAGTGAGTACACCTCTCACATTCTCCAAAAGGTTTTTCTATCTTTTCATGCGACAACGCTGAAGATTGAGGCTGTGATGCAATGTAAAGTAGTCAGCATACAGCTTGTATAATAGTGTAAACTTGCTATCCCATCAAACTAACTCAACACACAGCCATTAATGTCTAAACCACTGGCAACAAAAGTGAGTACACCCCTAAGTGAAGAATGTCAAAATAGTGCCCAAAGTGTCGATATTTTGTCTGCCCACTATTATTTTCCAGCACTGACTTAACCCTCTTGGGCATGGAGTTAACTAGTGTCACAAGTTGCCATTAGAATCATCTTCCATGCCTCCATGATGACCGCATGAAGCTGGTGAATTTTAGAGATCTTGCGCTCCTCCGCCTTCCTTTTAGGGATTCCCCATAGATGATAAAAAGGGTTTAGGTCTGGAGACATGCTTGGCCAGTTCAGCACCTTTACCCTCAGCTTCTTAGCAAGCAGTGGTTGCCTTGAAGGTGTGTTCGGGGTAGTTATCATGTTGGAATTCTGCCCTGTGGCCAAGTTTCCGGGGGAAAGGGGGGCATTCATGTTCTGCTTCAGTATATCTCAGTACATGTTGGCAATTACGGTTCCCTCAATAAACTGTACTTCTCCAGTGTTGGCAGCACTCAAACTATAACCCTCCCACCACCATGTTTCACTGTAGGCAAGACACACTTGCTTTTGCACTCCTCACTTGCTTGCCACCACACATGCTTGACATCATATGAATCAAATACTTTTATCTTGGTCTCATCAGACCAACCACAGGACATGGTTTCAGTAATCCCTTCCTTTGTCTGCTTGTCTTCAGCATACTGTTTGCGGGCTTTCTTGTATACAATCCTTCTGGGATGATAGCCATGTGGACGAATATGATACAGTAGGCAGCAAATGATCTGAGCATTGATAGGCTAAACCCCAACCCCTTCAACCTTTGCAGCAATGCTGCCAGCACTCACACGTCTCTTTGAAAAAGCCGATCTCTGGATATGACGCCTAGCATGTGCACTCAACTTCTTTGGTCAACGATAGCAAGGTTTGTTCTGAATGGATCTGTCCTGTTAAATTACTGCATGGTCTTGGCTACCATGAAGCAGCTCAGTTTCAGGGTATTGGCAATCTTCTTATAGCCTAGGCCATCTTTCTGTAGTGTAACATTTCTCTACCAGGAGGTGTCATGGTGGGAGACTGTGAGAACGCCAACACCAAATTTAACACACTCACTCCCCATTCCCACCTGAGACCTTGTAACACTGAGTACCATGACCCTAGGGAGGAAAAAAAGTTTAATTGGGCAGAATTTTGACAATCTTCTCTTAGGATTGTATTCATTTAGTTGCTAACGGTTTAGACATGGACTGTGTGATGAGCAATTAAATGGGACAGCTAATTTACACCTTTATACAAGCTACACACTGAAGTCCTGACCTTCATGGCGCTCAAATAAAGCTTCCTCAGAAAGCTGGGTCCAGGACATTGTACGCTTTTTTTGTTTTTTTTTATATTTCTAATTCCAAGTTTCTAGCAACATATTCTGCTTTTGAGATGTTGCATTTCTACGTAATTTTCCTTCCTCATGATGCCATATATTTTGTGAAGGGCAGAAGTTCCTCCTTCAGCAAGGCACCTCCATGACATAATGAACCCACCCCATACTTAATGGGGGGGTCCTTTGACTTGTGAGTCTCAGGCTTTAGGAAATTATCCATCCCTGCTCGGCATTCTAGGACCTGTTGGATGCTGGAAGGTTGCTCTCCTAAATTTGTAGTTTTGAAAAAAAAAAATATATATATATATTCTACAAAGGAGGTCTGACTGGAAATTTGTGGGGATAGAGGCACCCAAAATTTGAAGATATTGTTTTAATCTATTGACATCTAAAAGTTCAACAAGAGGCATTCTCTTACCTCTCCGGAAGATAGGACACCAGTTCAGCTGGAAAACCGATAGACAACGCATTTCACGGGCCCTTCCAGACTAGATGAAATTTCTACAGGAAGTGCGATCTCTGTCCCCACATGCCCTGCAAACTTCAGTCTCGCTTTTTGTGGCTGCTTTGAAGCGGTGACTTCTTCCTTACTGAGCAGCCTTTTAGGTTATGTCGATACAGTTCTTGTTTTATTGTGGCTATAGATACTTTTCTAGCGGTTTTCTCCAGCAGCTTCACAAGGTCCTTTTCTGTTGTTCTGGGATTGATTTGTACTTTTCGTGCCAAAGTACATTCTTCCCCAGGAGACGGAACGCATTTCCCTCCTGCGCATCATGACAGCTGTGTGGTCCCATGCTGTTTATTTTATACTTCTACTACTGAAATCCAGAGAGGGGTTATAAAGTGAGTTTTTTTAAAAAAGCACCCTAAATGTATATAAACTTATAACTTAATTTAGTAAAGAAAACCTGCATAATGCATAAATATGACTTTCAGCAACATATATTCTCCTTGCAGAATTTATTCTCTGCCTTTACTTTCCAATAGCTGATTTCTACAGTTTTTATTATGTGGCAGCTACTGTTTGTCAGTATTATCCACTGAACTACAGCATTTTTGGCCTGTAATATTTGTGTCCCCTGTTTGTCAGTTGAAAGAGTTAAACCTAAAATCCCTAAAGCAGGAGGATCATCCATACTATGCCAGGGAAAAAAACATATGTAAGTAGATCAAGTATCTATCTACTTATATAACACATATATTGTACTGTCCACGTTTTGATTTCAGTGAATGTTATATAGTAAATGAAGAGAATTGTGTTCCTGGTGGGGGCCATGTCTTGAGCACAGTTTAGGCTAAATCCTGATGTCATTTCTGCCCTTTACTTTTTTCTTTTCTCCTCCAATCGCTGAGTCACCTCAGCCTTGCTTGTAAACACAAGTGAGCAGGGGATCGTGTTTCAGATAAGCAGCTAGCAGGGAAATAAGGGGAAAAGGAGGAATATATTATAGATAAAAAGAACCCCCAGCATGCAACTGTTTGGCACTGACTACTAAAGGGCCAGTGCTCCTAAGGTATGTGATAACTCCAAATCATAACAGCAGAAAATGTTTTGAAAGTTTTGAATGCAGGATTAGCATCTTTATCACTTAATACACTCAGACCAGTTGCTGCTGAAATTTGATTTTTATGGTGACACCCCCACTTTAATGCAGTATCCCTACATATAAAGTAAGGTCAACATATGCTAGAGTCTGTAAATCCAGCAGCAAAAAAGTAAAGCTATGTACACACCTTGGAACTGGAAATGTAAAGTGTGTACGGGAGCCCCTCAACATTGCTGGCCTCCCTAGTAGGTTGTTCATCTGCCTATTGATCCCTGTGGGAACTCCATAGAGCAGTTTCATTTGCTCAACTGTGAGCAGAACAGCATGTCTGCATAACGATTGTTCTAGATCTGCTTCCCTAAACAATCTCTTAACATCAATATTTTTTTTTAAGTGCTCCCGTGGCTTTACAGACTTTTTTTCTTCTTATGTTTCTTGCCTATTTTATCTGCAAATCTGATACGAGGGACTCAGACTGCCAGCTTACATTTGTGGTCACTGAAGGGGCTGCGAGGACAGGAGGGGAGTGAAAATCCATAAAGCATGAATCAAGTCTCAGACTAATGGCTAACATAAGAAAATCTATAGTGTGTATGACTCTGGGAGAAATGTACATCTTATATATATGTGGGGTAGTGGTTATTTGTAGTAGTGGTTAAAAGCACACCTGAAGTGAGAGGAATATGGAAGCTGACATATTTATTTACTTTTTTTCCTTTTAAACCACACAAATTTCTTGGCTGTCCTGCTGATCCTCTGCCTCTATCATTCATTTAGCCATAGACCCCGACAATCATGCAGATTAGCCACATGCTTGTTCCAGGTGTGATTTAGACACTACTGAAGCCTAGGAGATCAACAGGACTGCCAAGCAACTGGTGTTACTGGTATTTAATAGAAAATAAATATGGCAGCCAACATACCCCTCTCATTTATATGTGTACAGTAAGGTTAGGCATGAAGAAGGACATGCGATTTTTGATAAGGCATAAGGGTCCATCAGGTGGGATGGTTGGAGTTAGATATCAGCAGGCTGGTTAAGGTTCAGAGTATGAGAAACATATAGGGTTGCTTATGTTGATAGCAGTACTTAAATGACCCCATATATTCCCAAGTACTATGACATACTTACTAATAGTAAGTGATGCCCTAATAGCATTTGATTGTTTTCCACTACTATTGTTTACTGGTGTATGGCAATTATTATAGGCAAAAGAAAAGCCTCCAAACATCCTTTTTTATAGTTGTCAGTAATGTCATTGGGGCTCTTTCATTGCTTCTGTGAAAAGGACTGAGGGGCCCATTTGGAAATAATTATAAATAATAACAAGGTTTCTTAATACGTTTTTTTGTTAGTGTACATAGTCCTACAACAGTAATCCATACTTTTTAGAATTTTTTTTTCTTTTGCTCATTTACTCCTAATTCATTGCTCATAGATACTAATAAAAAAAAGCTGCTATACCCCTGATGACCACTTGTGGGCACTTTCCCTGCATAGCTATTGCTTAACGAAGTCATCAGGCGAAAAACACTTCCCCCCCTCTACTTACTCGAGGCTTCCTCCAGCCCCTTGCTGCTGACATGTCCCACACCGCCGCTCCGCTCTCAGCTGACGGCCCATGGTCCCCGCTGGTGCAGAGGCCGACCTCGAGGTCGTCCTCTACTGTGCCTGCGCTAGCGCCACTGTCAATCAAGTCCATGTTCTCCGGACTGTACAGAACTACTGCGCCAGCACAGCACAATTTGGACAACGTGGACTTGATTGACATAGGCGCAGTAGAGGACGGCCTGGTGAGACACCATCGGGGACCCCGGGCCGGAGACTGAGAGCAGAGTTTCGGCGTGGGACATGTCAGCTGCAAGGGGCTGGAGGAAGCCCCAGGTAAGTAAGGGGGAAAGTGTTCATTTGCTTGATGACTCAAGCACATGCATTTTACTACTTAGAAGACAACGAATTACAACAGGAGTTCTAACACCAATTTGACTTTTATAAATAGCAGCCTCCATTGACATCAATAAATAGCTGTTTCCAATTGGAATTTATTCAAAATGCATTTGGTTTCAGTTAAAATCCAATTAGTATTATTCTAAATGGGAAAATCGGTCCAGAGTGCACACTTATATAATCAGGAACTAGCCAAATTCATGACATTAACTACACAGCATATGTTTTTGTATAAAATTATGATTTTAAGATAAATAGGCTCCTTTGTGTTGGGGCCACATGTCCCCTTCTGCTTTGGCTGTTTGATACTGAATATGAAATTAACCAATGATGATGTTAAATCTCCCACGTGTGGACTCTTCACCACAGTAGGTTATTATTATGGAATTGTCAATTCAACATGTTGGCTCACGTGTTGTCACCCCTCCACAGGATGTTCCCCAATCCCTTACCTATTAACCAGTTTCCATGGAATGTAGAGAAGGCATGAATGCACAATACAATACTGTACTGTTTACTTTGTATGCCTTAATCCTCCTTTTGAGCCCCTTGTTTTTGCCTGGTGGTTTTCAGTCTTTGTACTAGGCACAGTGACTGTGGAATAATAAAAATTATACATTTACACGGTGCCAAGAGTTTTTTCCACAGAGCTTTACAGAAAGCCTTGAACAAGGCTCCTCAGCAACCGCTCCTCAGCAGGGCTCACAATGTAACATACAGTTCAACAGGACCATTCAGTACATAGAAAAACATCTCTATGTGCTTTGTACATGAGCTGGGGATGTTGATGCTTGCAGTATGTTTAGTAAACTACAATACTGCCGGTTACAAGAAAGAAATGTAATCGTGAACGGGAATACATTTCCAGTGAGCACTTTACGTACATATAACACCAATCCTCACTACGCTGGCTACCCTGGGCCATTGCTGCTGAACCTTTGATTTCTCCTTAGGGAAAACAGTTGATGCAAAGTGAGACTGGTGGCGCCGTAGTATGGCAGCCTCGGCTCTTGGCTTTCGGACAGTATCCCCCCATCCTTCCAGAACCTGTATGAGCCAAAACCAATTCCGGGTACATCCCCCTCTTGTACTTGGTGCAACAAAAGATTCTGATTCTGATAAAATGGAGAATCTTTTTCAAAATTGTCATGCTAACATTCAAACCCCTACACAGCCTAGGTCCTGGATACCTGGAGGATTTGTTGCAACTGAGTCACACCTTCCACAACCTCAGATCAAAAGGATCCAATAACTTGACCAACCCCCAGAGTTCTACTAAAAGCCTTTGGAGCCAGAGCTTTCTGTCATGCTGCCCCTACCCTGTGGAATGCCTTGCCAAACATAATCAAGACAGTTCCAACCCTAAACACGTTTAAATTAAAACTGAAAAGCCACCTGTTTAGTCTGGCATTTATGATCACATAATTTTTTCCCTTGTACACATCACTATGTATTGATCTGAAAAAAGGTTATGCGCTTTGGATCCTACAGGAGAAAAGCGCTTTACAAATATTTTGTTGTTGTTATTGCTTGATTGGTATATTATCTTTGTATTCCAAAAAAAGGTGCTGAAAAATCAGACAAATGTTGTTGACTTGAAAAATGCCCTTTTCTATTTATAAAAACTGTATATTTTTTTAATATCAAAGTTTCTGCTCCACTTAAACTTTCAAAACACAACTTCAAAGCAACCTGGTCAGCGAACTTTCCTGAGCAGCCTTGTACCACGCTGAGACGCCTCTGCTGTAAAGACCGTCACAACAGGCGATTTTTCAGCAGGTTTCCTTATTTTTCCTTGCTTCTGCTAAGCTGAAATTGCTATGTGTCAAATTAAAATCGCCTCACTGCGGCATCAGATCATGTCAGTGCCTTTAAAATAAACCTCAATACTTGCATTATGTTTTTCCCGTTTTTCTTTATTTTATTTCCTCTCCCTCCTTTGCTTTGTAGGCCGCAGTATTTTAAGCTGATTGATGAAGTCGTGTCTCAGATCATCCTGCACAAAAATGGAGCGGATCCTGATTTTAAATGTCGACGTTTAAGCATCGATATCGAAGGAATGATTGGTAGGAGCGAGTAATATCTGTTTGCTTTACTGTGTTGTGTGTGTGATAGTGTGATAACCTTAGACTTGAACTGTTGTTTTTATGAAAACCACAAAAGTCAAGGGCCGTTCTCCAATTAATTTTTTTCCAGAATTTTCTCAGTGTCGCGAAAATCTTGAAATTTTAAATATATGTATGTAAACACATACAAATCAGAAAGCATGTTTCATCCAGAGTGAAATGAGCCATAAATTACTTTTCTCCTATGTTGCTGTCACTTACAGTAGGTAGTAGAAATCTGTCAGTTCTCTCAGGCTAAGTTCACAGTGGGACGTTAAAGTCGCGCGTTAAAACAGCATTTAACGCAGAATAACTCACTGCAATGAAAAATCAATGCCCTGTTCACAGTGCACACGTTGCGTTGGTGCCTAACGCTGCACGTTAAGTAAAAGTACTGCATGCAGTGCGTTATACACGTTATTAGCTGCGTTGGACTGTTTGCACATGCTCAGTAATGACTTGGAAGCATACTTTTCATTGCCTGTATTTTTTACTGTATCTGCTGTATGCGACGGTAACGCTGCGTTGCCACTTTTTGGGCGCGTTGCGTTGTAAGCTTGCGGTGCGACTTTAACGTGGCATCAAAACGCAACGTCCCACTGTGAATCTAGCCTCAGATTTCTACTACTTACTGTAAGTGACAGCAACACAAGAGAAAAGTAGTTGAAGGCTCGTTTTACTCAGGAAGAAACATACTCCTTATCTGTATATGTTTACATTTATTTTAAACGTTATGATTTTCACGATAGTGGTCCTTTAATGGATACAAATAGGTAAAAATGTAATACCAAGCATACTTTGAGTAATTTATTGCTTTACAGTTATTTGATTGAGAAGTTTGTAAATATTTCCTTGGCGAAAACTCAGGAGAATAGTTACTAGGATATGGGCCAAGGTATTTAAAGGGGGAACTAAGGCCTCGTTCACATCGCTTCAACGCAGGTGGCCATGCGATCGGAACGCAACGCGTATGATCGCACGCCATCTGTGCCTCTGCCCGCTGCGTTGCTGATCCCATCCATTGACAGTGATGGGATCAGCTCTGCGCTTGCGGGCAAAATGCAGGCAGCAGTACGCAAGCGCTTCCTAGCGCATCATACTGCTGCACAGCGCAGTAGATGTGAACGGTAGAAGGGCTGTCTATGCTCTTCTGCCGTTACTGCGTTTCAGCACATCATACGCGCTTCCAAATGCGCATTGAAGCGCGTATGATGTGAACGAGGCCTAAGCTCAGAATTTCCTCTAACAGCATAATAAGCTTTATGGGGAAAAATTATTATAATTTATGGAAGTCTTAAAGAACATCTGTCGCGAAAATCTTAAAATTTTAAATACATGTAAACACACAAATAAGAAGTATGTTTCTTCCAGAGTAAAATGAGCCATAAATTACCTTTCTCCTATGTTGCTGTCACATACAGTAAGTAGTAGAAATCTGACATTACTGACAGATTTTGGACACACCCATCTTCTCATAAGGGGGTTCTTAGGGTTTCCTTTATTTTTAAAAGCACTTAGTGAATGGCAGTTGCTCCGTCCAGCTGCCAAAAAAAATTGTACGGTGAACAGGAATGCTGTCCAGCATCATTGTATAAATCTTTTTCAGGGAATGTCTTTATAAAGAATAAAGGCCACGCTGAGAATCCCCTGTAGAGAGATGGACTAACCCAACATCTGTCGGTAATGTCAGATTTCTACTACCTACTGTAAGGGACAGCAACATAAGAGAAAAGTCATTTATGGCTCATTTTACTCTGAAAGAAATATACTTCTTATTTGTATGTGTTGTAAATTGTAAGATTTTTCGCGACCATTCCTCTTTAAAAAGGACACTTTTCAGGGAGTGCTAAAAGGGTTAAAGTGAATCTGAGGGGAACCTTATCAGCAGCTGTAAATAGACTGCAGAGAACCTCTGCCCTATACATTAAACACTGAGGTTTAAAATGTAGGCAAGGCAAACCTCGGGTCAATAATCAAATACTTACCTAAGAAGAGGGAAGCCTCTGGATCCTCCAGAGGCTTCTCATGCTGTCCTCCAGACCACTGCCACTGCCCAGGACACTCCTGCACATTTGTTACTGTGCTCCTCCTGAAGCACGAGCATGGCTGTGCAGTAGCACTGCTTGTGAGCTTGAAATCAGACAAGCTCTTGTTGGAATTTTTGGGAGGTTCCACGCTCGGCAACAGTGGACTGGAGGATGGCATGGAAAGCCTCTACAGGATCCAGGGAATTCCCTCTTCTTAGGTAAGTATTTGATTATTGACCCGAGGTTTTCCTTGCCTACAGTTTAATGTATAGGGAGATGGCAGAGCTTCTCTGCAGTTTATTTGCAGCTGCTATTTGGACACTTTGATATGGCTAAACAAACACATAACACAGAGCCCTGCATTTTTTTTCAGCAACTATATGTGAAGTAAAGACTTTTCATTGTGTGCTGTGAAAGAGTTTAGATCCGCTTTAAAGGCTTTAGGTCACCTTAAAGTTATACTTCAGTAATAAGCTAGGCAAGTTACACCAGGTGCTGGACATTCGCACGATAAGATGTTCTTTTGGAAAAGAAAAAGTGCCTCTATGGTTCGAGAAATACGGTTAGCAGTTTTCAGCTCACACCGGGAAACCTTTGTGTACTACAGGTTTTATCCTTTAAGTATCATAAGTGAAGCTTAAAGTGTTTCATAAATGGAGGGAATTTGGGAGGAGACAGAAATCTTGTAAAGAGGACCAGGTGCAGAAGAAAAATAGTTTCCTCCATCTTGTGTAGTTCTTTTATGTCCTTTTAAATGTGATCTTGCATTCCCCATCTCTGCCGTGCCCTTGGCAGCTGCCATCTCCCTGGTTACCTGTCGGCGATGAACACATCTTCTCGCCCTCCTGACACAGCTGTGTCCCTGTAAAAAAAAAAGTTTTCAAAAGATGATCTGGCGAGTGCTTTTCATTTAGAAGTGAGACTACGCCTTTGACAATCCTATCTACTGAAAAGGCCTGTTATTTAGAATAAATTCCCCCTTTGCCTGCCAGCTGCTTCTTATTCTGAAAAAGCAAAAGCAAAAAAAAAAAAATGCTGAAATTCATCAGTGAAGGTTAGATAAGGATCTTGTGTGATACATAAAGAGGAGCTTGATAGAGATGAGCAGAGGTGAATAGGGAATGAATCTTGAGATGAATGATGATAATCAAGCCTTGCTGCTGACAGTGGAATGCAGAATACAGGCAGAAGTCTATTAATTCAAGTAGGGAGTCTTCTGCAGAGTGTTATTGTTGGGCTTCTAGAGATGGAGGCTATGCAGACACACCGGATGAATGGGTGAGCTATGCTGAGCCCAAGAAATGAAGATGTCAGATATTTAACCTGAACTCTGAATGAGCAGAGAGAGAAACCAACAAAGATGTAAACTAACTGAGAACAGTGGGAAGGAACTTACTAAACAAGCAGATGTAAACAGGTTTGCCTTGTACTACACTCTCTTGATGGAGTTTGTTATACAAACCACATACCAGAACACCTTAGAGGAAAATGACTAAGGCTGCTTTCACAGTTAGACGTTACAGGCGCATGTTAGTGCAGCCTGTAACGCAGCCCACCGCACAGCAATAAAAAATCAATGGGCTGTTCACAGTGCCCATGTTGCGTTACATTGTAACGCAGAAGGCAAAAACAAAGTGCTGCATGCTATGCGTTATAAGCGGCTAAGCCGCGTTAGACTGTTTGCACATGCTCCGTGATGTTGGAGGAGGAGGTCTCCCCTCCTCCTCGGCCAGGCACATGGCTAATTAATATTCACTGCACGGTGTGACGTGCAGTGTTTACTTCCTGGAGCGCCGCTCTGTGCGGCGATTGGCTGGCGGGACCACGTGATGCCACATGCGTCCAAGAGTACGCATCACGGCATCACAGGACGCATGAAGAGCCGCATAACGCGGCTCGATCTGGCGTCCAGCTTCAACCCCACTATGCGTTGCGTTAGGTGCACGCTATGCGACCTTAACGTAGCACCTAACGCAACGTCTTAGTGGGAAAGAAGCCTTAAAGCATATAAATGACAGTAGTGACAATAGACTGATGGGATAAACAATTGTATCTTATTCTTAAAGAGAAACTGTAAACAATGATTGAACTTCATCCCAGTCATTCGCTGATACTCCCTTTCACATGAGCAATTGTTTCCTTTTCTCAAATGGGTCATCAGGAGGCTCTGTACAGCTGATATTGTGGTGAAACCCTTCACACTGCGGGAGCCTTGTTGCATTGTAGGAAATAACAGCTGTTTCCAACTGCCAAAAATGCAACCTCTCTTTCCACTGACATCACCTGCCAGCAGTAAAGATGTCGCCATGTGATACATGTCAGAATGTAAATGAGGAAGAGGAAAGATTTTACAATGGGCAAACATTGACTAAATCCTTTATAAATAATTGCAATTACCGTAAGCACTTTATTTCATACATTATTTTCACTACAGTTCCTCAATTGGACTTTCATGAAGTACATTGTTGTCCAGGTTGAAAACAACCTTTGAAGTTTTAATTTGTCTCAGGTACATGAAGGTATTTGTATATGTTATCAGGCTCCCATACAGACAGATCTTAAATTATTAAACATGTTATCTGTTTAAAGTATACACGAGGCGACATGTGACCTGATCAGATAAACAGGTGTATATAGAGGGCAAAACATATTAATAACCAGGCTGTTTTATTTGCTTTATTTTGCTACTTGAAAGAGTTAAATTCTAGGCATGCAAGTGGCAGCTTCTGCCTTGTAGGGTAGCTTGTCTGGAATATAGTAAACATCACTGAGAAGCAAAGTGCAGCCATAACATTTTTCCTAGTAGAATACAAATTCAGAGCTCAGGGGAGAGATCTAAAAAGGTCAGTAGTTCATGTATTTTAAATCTGGGACACCTAATAGGCTGCCACTAATTAGAGACAGTAAAACATTAAACCTATTTTGTTAATGTTTAATATAAAAGAAAAACATGGGATACTTAAAGTCATTTTTAGGTGTTGAGGGATAAATATAATTGTTATAATCTCATCAGTTTATTTTCACCACGGGTTCACTTTAAGATGTTTTTCTCTCAGCCATTCAGAGTTTTGCAACCTCCTCCTACTGATCAGTGAGAATTGCATGACTGCAGTTCGGGGAGAAAGTCATCTAGTGATGTATGGACAGATCAACCATGATACAGATCTCTGTCTGATCGAATCTGTTCGGAGAGAGATCTGTTGCCTTCCCATACACAGCAGACCTAGTCCCAATAATTTTCAACATGAAACCTACTCGGAATGGGCCTAGTGGCGCCACCTCTGCAGCCTCCCTGGCTTCCTCCCAAAGGTAAAATGTTCCTCTCCCCCCCCCCCCCCCCCGCCCCCACCCCACCAGGTGCTCATGCTGTGTACATTTTCACCTGTTATGTTGGCTCGACTCCCGGACTTATCCGACAATACCCCCGTGTGCATCAGTACTGCAAGTGCCGCCACATATTGTGTGACATCACACGCTCACCTTGTGCCACACGGGGTGACGGCAGAGGTGGCTTGGAGTTGCGCCAGTGGGACAGCTGAGAATTTACACTGCACAACCGGGGGGGGTGTCTATAATGTACGCCGGTCATATCGATATCGCATTCCATTACCGCCACATACCCAATCGACCACGTTGGACACAGATTTGGGTGTTTCAGGTCTCTTATGATTTTCCTGAGAGCCACACGCTCTATCGGATACCTCTGACTCTGAATACCGGTCATGTGATCAGTAGCTGGAGGTACGGAAGCACAGAGTGGTTGACTACTAGTTAGAACATAGTAAACACAACGTATTGCTGGAAATGGTAGATATTGCACCTGCCACACTGGGAAGGAAGGGTGTTGGGAGTGGCAATATGTAAAGGTGAAAAAAATAGAAAAAACTGGCACCAGTATGCGACAGGGATGGAACGGCCACTGGTGGGCTTACCTGCAGCGTGCTCCGATGTAACACTGACGTCTTTGGAAGGAGGAGAGAAACGGGCACTGCTGCATAAAAAGTCCCTTTATTGTGGCCGGGTTACACAGTGGTTAGCAGTGGGGGGAAAAGGATATGCCTGACAGCTGTCTCGCAGATATGCAACCTGCTTCTTCAGAGGCCACAATAAAGGGACTTTTTATGCAGCAGTGCCCGTTTCTCTCCTCCTTTCAAAGGTGTTGGGAGTGGGTCACATGCTGGGGGGGGGGGGGGGGGGGGTAGAAACACCTTGCCTGTGAGCTCCTCTGGATGGAAAGGTGGTATGTTGTTCTTTTACTGCTTACAGTCATGCTTATTTCAAGGTCTTACCTTTATCCTGAATGAATTACTAGCAGACCAAGGATGCTATGGGCCGCTTTCTCTACTATAAGCAGCCTACAACGGCATATTTTGTGCATGTGGCACTAGTTTGCTGAAGCTCTTTCTCTTATGAATTTTGTAGCTTGGCTTTATTGAATTCCCATCCGAGTAAATGGCACTATTTGTATGGTCAGGCGCCATGACCTCTGCATACTTAAGTGGTTTGTTTCATTTCAGATCATTTGATTGACAAGCAGAAGGTGGAATCGAGCGAGACCAAGGCTCGGGATTTAATGAAAAAGGTAAATAAAACAAATATGTAGTGTTTTTCGGTTCCCCCCTAATGGTAGCTATGGGTGCGCTTCCATAAAGCGTAGTTTTAATGACGCCTCAGGGGTTTAGGTGTCCTGACCTGATTTCATGAAAAATGGCCGGGTGAGAAAGACAATGGGCTGCTAGGCTCCCACACCAATAGGAAAATACATCATATTTTATTGTCCATTCCCCAAACATTCTGTATATAGGCCACCGTTTATCAGCTTTAGGCTTCATACATGCCGGATTTCTCTTGCTGTGACTATTCAGTGTTACCAAGTTTAATAGCATGGCATAAAGATGAATACAATACACAATACAATAACATTTGTAAAGCACTTTTCTCCCATAGGACTCAAAGCGCATAGTTGTGACCTGTAATCAGTCATAGGACTGGTTTACGCACCTGAACTCAACTAATAAAGCCTGACAGGTTAGTGGGGATTATAGGACAACATTGCCCTTTGCTATGTGCTCAGTTAATGGATGAAACCATTATGTGAGATGGTCCTGCTGGTATTCCTGTACTGAAAATTAACTGCTGTATTATTCTCATTGGACTTTTAGATGAAGCAGTTGCATTTGGTGCATGGCGCCAGCCGCGTAGGGCCTGATTTAGACACTGCAGCACTAGTACTATAGTGTGCGCCCCGCGTACGGGTGATACAGGGTTCTGGTAGTGGCTGGATAGTGTACTAGTTAAGGGCTCTGCCTCTGACACAGGAGACCAGGGTTCGAATCTCGGCTCATCCTGTTCAGTAAGCCAGCACCCATTCAGTAGGAGACTTTGGGCAATACTCCCTAACACTCCTAACATACTACTACACCTTTTAGATTCCTTTTTTAGATTACTTGTAATCTGGTAACAGACAGCCACATATTTAGTAAAATTTGCCTCTTTTATATCCTAGTATTTCTAACAGGGGGGGTGTCATTTTGAACATTGTGGTCAGTAAATTTAAAATGCACCTGATCTGACACATGACACGATTAAATAAACACGAGTACATAGTATACTAATCTTACTAAGAACTTGTTTGAGGTCCCTTTTTTTTATCAAGTGTTAATAAACCCTTGTTTTTTTCCCATGCATATGAGTCAGTCAGCCAATGCAGCCACGGATTTCCTGAAAAATAAACAGAAACCAAAACACTTCTATTTGGCAGAGGAAACACTGCTGATAACTGGACTGTGTTCAAAAGGATATTATTTTGTTTTTCAGATTGTTTTGTTTTTGAAGCAGATTCTACATCACACTGACATGGCTGTCGTTTAGAAATCATTTTTAGAAACTGATCCCTTAGTAAACATGATTTTTATAGTCCTGATCTGCAGTAAATTGTCAAACCGGGACTTTGAATTAAATTGCACTTCTCTCCATTGTAGACCATTTCCTTCTACTTTCTTAGGCTAAGTTCAAAGTGTATGCAGTAATCCACTGCGTGTGAAGTGTTGGGATACTGGAATCCATTGGATCGTATCCAACTGGATACACTCTGAATGTGGCATAGACTTCCATTACAGCCCCCCTCGGTGAATGTAGCCTTAAACTGGCAAATGCTATTTAGCAACCTATAAGTGTATTCTCTATCAATTTTGTGATTGTCACTACAATGGCTTTTAATATTAACTGTTTTGACAATCCAGCATGAAAGTGTTGATCCTTTCAGCGTATCACCACTTTTATAAATATGGAGGAATGTAAACCGATGCAATGCTTTTTTTTTTTTTGGTGGGGGGAGGAGTGCCTGTTGTCCTTTTATAACTGGGCTTATTTATTTTAAGTGAATTCGAGGATATGAGGATAAATAAAGTGAACCTGAATGAGGAACATTTTGGATACCAGTAGTTAAAAACAAATACAATAGTCTCGGTAACTCGGCACCAACGGGGATGAGCTGATGCCAGATAATTGTGCTTTCTGGCTGCTTGTGACTCAATGTTAAGAAGAGGCCTAGATTACACAGTACTATACCATACCTATATACAAACCATAAACTCTGTATTAAATGTTAAAATACAGTCATTGAAAGTATATCAACTTTGGGGGAGCCATGGAGCCCACCCAGTCTTTAACTGGCCACATAGGCCATGGCCTAGGGCACCACAAGATCAAGGGCGGGTGGGCAGCAGGCTATACTGGGGTGGGGGGTCACCTGGCTGCCTATATTGGAGGGAGGGGTGTCATCAGGCTATCTATGTGGAAGAGGAGGAAGGTCACCTGGCTTCTTATACTAGAGGAAAAGGGGGAGCAGTCATCTGACTACCTATACTGGAAGGAAGGGGGTTCATCAGGAGGAGGGAGAGGAAGGGTTATCTGGCTACCTATACTGGAGGTGGGGGGGGGGGGAGCGTCATATTGCTGCCTATACTAGAGGGAAAGGTCAACGGACTACCTATAATGGAGGGAGGGGAAAGGGTCATCTGGCTACCTATACTGGAGGTGGGGGGGGGGGGGGGGAGCGTCATATTGCTGCCTATACTAGAGGGAAAGGTCAACGGACTACCTATAATGGAGGGAGGGGAAAGGGTCATCTGGCTACCTATACTGGAGAGGGCGGCTGCTGACAGTGGCCTTGGGCGGTAAAGAGTACAAATCTGGCCCTGACCACATCACAGCCCACAAACTGCTTAAGAAGTTGGCCTTCGACACGGTGAGTACTGTCTGGTATTTGTGCTGATTGGTTGGTTGAGACTGCCGGTTAGTTGAGTTCTGGATAAGCGAGACTCTGCTGTACTTTTATTCGTGACTCAGCAAAGCTTTTGTCCTCTGTTGCTGTAAGGAGGTATCCACCCATCTACGTCTTCCCATTCATCTTTGCTTTTTCATATCGGCAGAGATTTTAGTTGGGCTGTTCCCCCTCTTTCCCAGTTGCCCTGTGTTTGCCATTACAGTTGTTGCTAGTGCAATGCGCAGCACGTTTCCTACAGAGTCCAGCGTACAGTAGCAGTCACAACTTGCAGAGTGCATTGTATGACCATTTTCAGTTTACCACTTGTTTTATTTACTTAATTTTGTTTTTTTAGAAATAGGGTTATTTAGTTATTTTTCTGCTCAGTACACTTGGCAAGGATCACAGGCGCCCAGCGTTTATTAGTCTGGCAGCTCAGCATTTTTGACCCTTATCAGCCAAGCGAAGCCCACATGTTTACTTTTTCAATTTAAAAAAATAATTTAGCTGTCAGCATGAGAAGAGATAGTGCTGTGGTCGAGCTGTCGGGTGGCCTCACCCTGGAAATTTCATTCCCAAGCACGATGGGGCTGATAGGATGACCTCCAGGCCCTGGGCTGATAGGGGATAATTGAAGTTGTGACTGGGATGTAATTAGAGGAGCCAGCTGTATGTCAGAAAAACCTCTCTGGTGTTTCTCGTGTCCTCCGACTTTCGGACAAATTATTCCTTTCTGTTTGCAAGCAGCTTAGTGCAAGCTGTAAATTGCTTTTCCGCCAAATGTGCATCTCTGCATTGAGGCCGGGGCGGAAAACCTCATATTACGGCAATTATGGGACTCAAATTTAAAGCCACTACATTGAGGGCAAAGCTTGTGACGTGCCGGGCTTTCCTCTCTCCCTTCACACGGGCTTTATCCAGCAGAAGATAAACCAGGATTAACGACGTACTGTTTTTATGTAAGGGCTGGTGTCAGAATAAGGAATTTGTTAGTGGAGGAGTTTCTAATCTCCCCAATTTCTTATCTCTCTAGTTCAGTACAGGACATTACTGTCACCTAAACTTTGTGTTCCACAAAAGTTTTTATAGCAAGCACGTTGTGTTTTAGTATAAAGGGGACCTGTTATCCTGTCATAAACTTAGACCATACATGTCAAACTCTGGCCCACAGGCCAACTCTGGCCCTAAGAGCCATTCAATTTGGCCCTCAAGTGGTTTCCCCACTTTGCATTATGTTTGGCCCACTCTAGACCACCAGGGAAGCTATATTGGAAATGAAGCCTTAGAACTCCAGGGAAGCCATATGGGGAGGGGGAAAGCCCTAAGCACGAGGGAACCGTACAGGTTAGGGGGCCCTCTTGACACCAGGGAACTATGTAGGGGAGGGCATGGGCCTCTAGACACCAGGGAACTATATAAGGATAGGAGGGGTGCCATTAGACACCAGGGAACTTTATAGGGGTTGGAGGAGGGGCCATTGGACACCTGGGATCTTTATAAGGTGTCCAGTACACATTGAGGTTGGCCCGCGACTTGTACAATTTCGGCCCACTTTTTATCCAAGTTTGACACCCTTGATTTAGACCGTGCAGGTGCCCCTTAATGATACAAGCTTGACCACTTTTATGTGCGTAAAGTGCCTAAAGTATCCATTGAAAGTATGTTCACCCAGTTTACCCTTCTACTACTTATATTTGGTAAGATTGTTCATTCAAGATTGTATCATTAGTGGGCACCTCAACCAGTTCCCCGTGCGGCGACAGTATATCTATGGCCCTTGAGACTTCATCTTAGTTTCAGGGGCGTAGCTATATGTACTGAACCACAATCGCCCTCTATGCACGCTCCCATTAGTACACTGAACAGTTAATGGGAACATGAGTTCCAAAAGCCGATCAAAGTGCTTGTAACGAAAGATCACTGGCATCAGCGAGATGCTGGTGGTCATTCTGAAAATGAAAGTAAAATCTCACACATAACACTTCCCGTGTACTGTTCACAGTACATAGGAATAAAGTGTGGGGACATCTAGTGGCCAAAAAGTAAAAATACACCTATTAAACACCTATTAAAATAAATAAAAAAACAAACAAACATTAGTTATTAACCCCTTACCCACCCCCAATATGTATGTCATGAGGGGTATATTACGGTTGTATTTGCAAATAAGGGGTTGTAATTCGTGATCTAGTATAAACGAATATGAAAAAAAACACAGGAAATATGATCGGATTTCCTGGGACAATTGATCATATTTATCTAATTCGTGTAAAATTAGATCTTTTAACTTCTTAAATTCTTAATTTCTTCGATGAAACAAATTAAATAAAAAAAAAAAACAATTCTTTAGCACTTTTCTCCTGTTTTACTCAAATTGCTTGAGAGCTGCAGCCTCTGTGGGCATGCTTAGTTGAACATCCTGCGGTGTTATGGAGTCTTGCCTAAGGACTCCTTACTGAATAGGCACTGGCTGAAACCAGGATTAGACCCGACCTCCTATGTCAAAGGTGGTGCAGGGTGCATTGTTTAAGTAAAATTTAACTTTTAAGTCATACCAGTCACATTGTCAGTTTAATGCTGATTCATGACAGCTGTATTTTAAGCATAGTTTTGCATTGTACCCTAGCATGCATCTCATCATGCGTATGGTGGGTTATCTCTTATTTAAGTGACTGTTCAACTAGTTCCTGAATAATGAAGTTTACAGAAAGATTCTGTCTTGTATACCCCTTCCATTACTAAATTGTTTGTTTGTTTTTCATTCTTGCGCTCCTAAAGCTGGATTCAGAGCTGACTGCAAGGCACGAACTTCAAGTAGAGATGAAAACAAAGGAAAGTGAATACGAGCTGAAATTAACAGATCTTCAGGGAGAGAAACAAACGCTAGACTCTCAAAAACAGCAAGTCACCACGGAAAAGGAAAAACTAGAGGCTGAGCTAACTCAGCTGTCTACAAAGGTGAGTTCTGTGTTTTATCTGTATGGCTCAACTCAATAAAACGTTTCCGAACCAGAATGACTGAAGACCTGGTTAGAGGGCAGAGTATCATGGGTTAACTGCAGTTTATTCCTGGCTTCTGTTCAAACAATTTACACTTAGGCCTTTCAGAACAAGAAGTGTAATGTCTTAATATGTTAACGACGCTTTATACCGTATATACTTGAATACAAGTTGACCTCGTGTATAAGTTGACTCCAATATTCAACCTTCCTAAGCTGGAATTTTCTATTGACTCAAGTATAAGTCTACCCAGCAAAGTTAATGGCTGCACTTGGGGCTCAAGAGGGGTTAATGACTGCACTGCATACAGTATTGCAGCCATTAACACCTCCTGTCCCTTAAAGAGAACCCGAGGTGGGTTTGAAGAATGTTATCTGCATACAGCGGCTGGATCTGACTATACAGCTCAGCCTCTGTTGCTATCCCAAACCCCCCTAAGGTCCCCCTGCACTCTGCAATTCCTCAATAATCACTGCTGTGCTGCTGACACACAGCTTGTCAGAGCAGGCTGTATTTATCTCTATAGTGTCAGTCTGCTGCTCTCCCTGCCTCCTTCAGAACTCCGGTCCCCGCCTGCGTCCCTTCCCTCCCCGTAGATTGGAGGGAAGGGATGGGGGCAGGGACCTGAGCTCTGCAGGAGGCGGGGGAGCAGCCGAGACTGACACTACAGATGTAAACACAGCCCGCACAGCGCAGCTGTGATTTATAAGGGATTGCAGAGTGCAGGGGGACCTTAGGGGGGTTTGGGATAGCAACAGAGGCTGGGCAATATAAGTAGACCCAGCCAATGTATGCAGATAACATTCTTTAAACACACCTCGGGTTCTCTTTAAGTGCAACCAATACCTCCTCCAGGCCCCCAAGTGCTGCAATTATTCACTCCCTTTTATGCAGCCTAGTATATCCCCCTACCCATTTCCTTGTTAATTGTTGTGGCCAGGACTTTCAGGCCTGTTTTTTTTTTTTTTTTTTTGGGGGGGGGGGGGGGGTTCATTTCCTCAAAGTGTCACTTACCACTGGGTAATTTGCTGCAAAAGGGAATGTCACTGTTTGAGCACCACTGAATAATGTGTGTACTGTGTTGCCTGTGGCTCGTGCATAAGTCGACACCATACTTTTATGAAGCAAATCAGCCCTAAATTTCTAGACTTGTACTCAAGTATATACAGTAAATCAATCAAAAGAATAACCTCCTTGACGTTAACCCCAAGTCAGGCTCTGGGTGGAAAACCGCCAGGAGTCGTAATCCCCAGCCTGACTTGGGGTAGCTACTGGGAGGTATGCAGACACAGCGCAGCGTGGCCGTGTTTCTAACTGCCTACCTGGGATTCAGACGCTGGCAGCTATTTTTCTTCTGGTCCTCGGAGGCTCTTGATCCCTTGGGTGAGATCGCAGTTTGTTGCCATGAGACAGACAACGATCTCACTATAGGGGTACAGCCAGAGGATGGAGGGAGAATTGCAGCGCTGGATTCCAGGGAGGTGAGTCTGTTCAGGGGGCTGCCTCAGATCCCACTATATAAGTTTTTTCTGCTTTTAGGGCCTAAAAGCTAATGAAAAAATTGCACTGCTTTTAGACCCTACAATCCGGAAATAAATGCTAGGGAGGTTAAAGGGATACTGTAGGGTGTCAGGGGAAAATGAGTTGAACTTACCCGGGGCTTCTAACGGTCCCCCACAGACATCCTGTGTTGGCGCAGCCACTCACCGATGCTCCGGCCCCGCCTCCAGTTCACTTCTAGAATTTCAGACTTTAAAGTCTGAAAACCACTGCGCCTGCGTTGCCGTGTCCTCGATCCCGCTGATGTCATCAAGAGCGCACAGCGCAGGCCCAGTATGGTCTGTGTCTGTGCAGTACACTCCTGGTGACATCAGCGGGAGCGAGGACACGGGCGTGCAGGCGCAGTGGTTTTCTGACTTTAAAGTCAGAAATTCCAGAAGTGAACTGGAGGCGGGGCCGGAGCATCGGTGAGTGGCTGCGCCAACACAGGATGTCTGCGGGGGACCATTAGAAGCCCCGGGTAAGTTCAGCTCATTTTCCCCCAACCCCCCTACAGTATCCCTTTAAGGAGAGGAAAAAACAAGGACACCGAGAGCCCAATCTGGTGTAGTATGTTAATATAAGCTGAGGGTGGAAGAATTAATAAGAATATATGTTCACAAGGTTGGGTTGTTCAAAAAGCAACTACTCAATGCGCATGAGGGGAACTGCTGTCCCCTCGCCGTCCCCTCTTGGCCTTTGGTTGAAGAGGGTGGTTGCTTCTCCCAAGAAAAAACAACTCCATGGATTACTCCAATAGTGGGTGTCCCTTGCTAAAAGGGATAGACTATGAAAGACACAGGTGGGAGGCACCCAATACTTTGTGAGAAAATAAAAAGTGTAAAATAAGTCCTACCTTAAATGTGGACTCACTGTAACTTCAAAACAGAACTTTATTTTATGTGGAATAGGCACCCAGGACTAATACACTCCACCGATTGACATTACTATTAATCCAAGGAAGCTTCTTGTAGCAGCAAAATGCATGTACTGCTAAAATAAAGTTATACATCACACGTTTCTGACTGAAGTCTGACTGGATTAGCTGAATGCTTGTTTCAGGTGTGTGATTCAGCCACTACTGCAGCCAAAGAGATAAGCAGGAATGCCAGGCATCTGGTGTTGTTTAACCACTACCACTAGTTCTAACAACTATGCACAGTGGCATAATAAGTGGCATAATAAGGCTTTGCTCAGGAATCATTATAACTGAGTCATTATAGCAGAGCCAGAAGGGGGCATCCTTGGGCTTGAAAAGACATCAGAGAAGACAGACTCAGCTATAATGATTCCTGAGCAAAGCCAGACTGAATGCTCAGTCGGGGGATTTTATCAGGGCTGTTAACAAGCAGGCTGAGCACTGAAGGATGAAACAGAGCAGGGTAGGTGTTGTCTCTAATGTTCCTACTGATATATATGGTAAGATACATGAAGGGGCTTAATCTCTGGTTCACTTTAAAGACAACTCAAGCAACAGAGATATGGAGGCTGCCATATTTATTTCATTTTAAGCAATACTAGTTGCCTGGCATCCTGCCGATCCTCTAAATTCCTTTAACACTTGTAGCCATAGACCATGAACAGCATATCAGGTGTTTCTGACATTGTCAGGACTGACAAGATTACCTGCATGCTTGTTTCTGGTGTGATTCAGACACTTACTGCAGCCAAATAGATCAACAGAGATGCCAGGCAACTGGGATTGTTTAAAAGAAAACAAATATGTCATCCTCCATATACCTCTCACTTCAGTTGTCCTTTAACTGTCCTAGAAGTGTTTCCTTCCTGCTCCCATCTCTTGTTGGTGATCTGAGCATACCCTGCAGAAAAGCGTTGACAGATAGGCTGCACATTTCTTAGCCAGGCACAGCTGACCAGCACACACTGTTCACACACGGTAACGATGCAGTATAATGTCACCTTAACCTGTTCACTGCTGATTTTACTGCTAGATTTTCCGATGACAGACAGAGGCTTAACAAAAGCGCACACAGTAAATGAGCTGCACATTGAAAGGCCCGCTGGATTTTCCTGCTTTATCCGCAAAGCTTTTATTAGCCTTTGTTCTGTCAGCAGCAAAGAAAAAAAGAATGTGAAAATGGAAATCCGACAAGGCTCTCACCTCTGCCTGATACTTAAGCCACACAATGAATAATACAGTAGTTAAAAAAAATATAATTACAAAAGATGACTTCGGATGAGAACTCCAAGAGCACCTTTTCCAAAGCACAAATCACCACGATAGAGTATTTTTACATCTGCAAGGGAAAGATACCGGCTCTCCAGAATATATTTACCTTTGTGCTTGCCGGCATTGAAAAGCTGTAATAGCAATTATTTCAGTGGGCTACAAAGTATGAAACTTTAATGGGCCCAGATTTTATGATATAACAATAAAATGTGAAATTTCCAAAGAGTATAGGAAAAAAAGGGGGATGTTTGCCAGGACAATGTGCGTTTTCAGATCTGCATCGCCTAATGTGCTTTACGTCGGAAGCTGTGTTGATCCACCGTGCTGCAGAAAAGCAAACATTGAAATGGAAACGGAGCATATATAATGAAAAGTACATAATCAGGCATTATCCCCGGTGAAAACTGCATAAAAGGAATTAGAGTTCTCCTTGATGCAAAGAGAGGAATTCAGCAGGTTAGAGTCAAGCGATCTGCGTTCCCGATCCTGCTTTCTGTACATCTGCTCCTTTGGTTCTCTTTACAGGACCACTGTGGCGAAAATCTTAAAATTTAAAATCTATGTAAACATATAAAAATAAGAAGTACGTTTCTTCTAGAGTAAATTGAGCCATAAATTACTTTTCTTCTATGTTGCTGTCACTTACAGCAGGTAGTAGCAATCTGACATTACCGACAGGTTTTGGGCTAGTCCATCTCTCCATAGGGGATTATCAGCATGACACTCCTTGAAGGGACTCAGATCAAAAAAAAAAAAACATACCTGGAGCTTCCTCCAGCACCATATGCACAGATCGCTCCTACCCCGCCGTCCTCCACAGCCCGCAGCTACGAGAACCGGGTCCCATCACTGACGTCACCGGAGCAAGCCTACACAGAAGTGGCCCTCTACGTATCTATCAAGTGGCTGCTGGAGAGATACGCAAACAGCGCACTTCTCTTACGCTAGACTGGCTCCGACTGATGGCAGTGACGGGACCCGGTTCTCGTAGCTGCGAGCAGCGGAGGACGGCGGCGTGGGAGCGTTCCGAGCGTATGGGGCTGGAGGAAGCCCCAGGTATGGATATATTTTTTTTATTTTATTGATCTCTGGTACACTTCAAAAACATTTTTACAAAGATGCTGGCCAGCCTCCCTGCTTGCTGCACAGTTTTTTGGCAGCTGGACAGAGAAACTGCCATTCACTAAGTGCTTTTAAAAATAAACAAAAACCCTGAGGACCCCGCATGAGGAAATGGGCTCCTCCAAAAGTTGTCGGTTCTGTCAGATTTCTACTCTGGATGAAATATGCTTCATATTCATTAAAAAAAAATGTAAAGACGCAGGGAAATAACTACAAATCATGGACCTCCCCTGCAAAAACTTAGCTGGGGCTTTATTAATGTTCAAAAACCTTCCTTGCCTCCCCTTGGTGACCCTCACAGCCGTGGGGCCCATCTTATAAGGGTCATACACAAGTGTGTGGCCATCAGGATCTTCAAACTCATAACGTGTAGCCATGAAAACATCTGATTTGCAGTATTAAGGGGTGGGAAGGTTAGTAGGTGGGGCCCTCCCACACCTCTGGGCCCACCTTGCAGGGGCTGCTCCTCTGTAGTTACACCCCTGTTGAGGCGACATGTGACATAATGAAATAACCGTGTATATGTAGAATGCTGTTTTACGTGCTCTATTTTGCTGCCTGAAAGAGTTAATTTCTAGGCATGGAAGTGAAAGCTTCTGTCTTGTCAGTGCCTTGTCGGGAATGTAATAAACATCACTGATAAGAAAATTACAGCCATAAAAGTTTTCCTGGCAGAGTACAACTTCTGAGGTAGGAGTAGATAGCAAAAGGTCATTAGATCATGTATTTTCACCCAGGAACACTTAATAGGCTGCCAATGAGCAAAGACAACAAAACATTCCAACTACTTTGTAAATGTTTAAATATAAAAGAAAACCATGGGATATCTTAAAAAAAATAAACTAAAAAAAAGGCATTTTTAGGAGTAGGAGGATAAATACAATTGTTTATCTCATCAGTTTATTTTCACCTCAGTTTCACTTTAATTAAACTCCAGTGGAAAGTCATGATGTTGAAATATTTGCATTATACTTTGCACCTAGGATTTTCAAGTAAACCACTTTCACTGTGGAATAGTTGTGATCTTCAGTGGACAAATTAATTTATGAAAAACATGAAGTTCCATTGATAAAGTGATAGAAAACACAGCTTTTCTTATCGTTGTTATTATTATTATTAGTAGTATTATTATTATTGATGCATGGGTTGGGTTTAGAGCCACTTCCTCGCGATTCACAAGCCTCCATATTAGTCCTTAAAGTAAACTTGAGATCACAAAATAAATATTTTTTACTTACCCGGGGATTCCTCCAGCTCTATGAGCACCGATGCCTCCCTAGCCGTCCTCCTGAGTGCCTCTGTTCGTCCGCAGGCAATCAAAAGGACGGTGAGGGATGCATCAGTGCTCGTGGGGCTGGAGGAAGCCCCAGGTGAGTATAAAATCTTTTTATCCTGCGATCTCAAGTACACTTTAACCAGCTGTGCCTCTTCTACAGTATATTACTGGCAAGCCACAAAGACATTGGTTTAAAGCGGATCTGAGATGAAAAACTAACTATAGCAAGTAACTTGTCTATATATCTTACCTAAAGTTTAGATAGTTTACACAGCAAATCTAGCTGCAAACAGCTTCAATAGAATATGATTATGTCTTCCTGTGGTACAATGACTGCAGCCATGTTGTTTGTAAACATTACAAACGGGCAAGCTTATCTGCATCTTGAGCACTCAGCCTGTGAAAAAAAACGTAACCCCCCTCCTCCCTCCTCATCTCTGCCTCTGAAATCTCTGGCTAATAATACCTCGCCCTCCTCCTGCCCAGACTGAGCTCCCATGAGCCCTTGCTACTGTCTGAAAATGCCTTGGCTCTCTGAAAACCTGTGGGCGTGGCTTGTGTAGTTTATAGGGAATAAGAGTATTAAAATAAAAACAAAAAAGTATTTGGCTTGAGGAATGCCCTATAAACAATAGGAAAGGAACACAATTATGCACTGAGTAAAAAGTTCATCTCGGATCCACTTTAAGTTTCGTAATTGAAGCACCTCTCTGCATGTTTGGGCGGTTCCCGTCACTATCTGCTGCAGCATTATTTGGTGACTAGGAATATGTGTTCCTTGAACCAATTGGTGAATCCCCCAATGAATGATCACTGATATAGCCAATAGCAGTGATCATTCACTCCACTCTACGCAGAGATTGGGAAGCAAGCACTGCTGAGGGAAGCATCTCTCGCCAGTCCTGGTTCCAGCAACAGTTGTACGGCAGGAGCCTCTCTGTGTGCAGCATTGCAGTCAGCCCCATACTGCCGAACGGACCCAGGTGAATGATCATTGCTGCAGGCTACATCAGTGATCATTCAGTTGTGGAGGGAACACATATTGCCATTCACCAGTATGTGCTGCAGCAAATAGTGATGGGAGTGCACCCAATGATGCAGAGCAGTGCTTTAGTTACAAAACGTTTATCTATGTCTTTTTGGTTTGCCAGAAGACCTGCTGTAGTTGAGGCACAAACGGTTAAGGACTAATATGGAGTCTTGGGAATCACAAAGGACTGGGTCTAAGCTCTGTCCGTACAGGCCAACTGCCAACTACAGAAACAAATGGGTAAAGGTGTTACGGGCAGATGATTAGCAGGACAGCCAGGGAATTCAAATTATTTAAACGGAAATAAATGTTAACCTCTATATCCCTCTCACTTCAGTTGTGCTTTAAATTTTGGAGCAGCCATTTCTACGCCAACACTTTTTATTCTGAATCTGTGCTGTTGCATTTCCATAGCTTAGTATGAGGTCCTCCAGGCTTGTCCTGACCACATCAGTTTGGCTCTTTATAAGCTGAAGTTATTCCGGACGGAAGCGTTTTTCTGAGCAAACGGCAATTCACACTACATGAGCAAGAAAGATCTCCCATGATGCATCACTTCTGAATATGCATATTCAGAAGTGATGCATCATGAAAGATCTTTCTTGGTCACACAAAGCTGAATATTTGCAAACAGCATCTGTTTTACGACTGCAAATGTATTTTTAGCATAGATCTTTTTTTTTTTTTTTTTTAGTAACAAGGATTTTTGGTCCCTTTAAAGGGAACCTGAAGTGTGGGGGATATGGAGGCTGCCATATTTATTTTATTTTAAATGATACCCGTTGCCTTGGCTATCTTGCTGATCTCTTTGGATTCAGTAGGGTCTGAATCACACACCTGAAATAAGCCAGAAACCTCTGCATTCTTGTTCATGGTCCATGGCTAAAAGTATTGGAATCAGAGGGACAGCCGGGCAATTGGTATTGTAAAAGGAAATAAATATGGCAGCCTCCATATCCCTCTCACTTTAGGTCTCACCTCTTAGAATATCCTAGTAGTTCTGGGTCACCATGGCTTTTCTGGGTACTGTGTAATATATAGATGAGATAATACAGGATGTTTATGTATGATGTGGTAATTCTAGCATAATGCCCAGTCAGGTGTCTGGTGCCTCTACCCAGCTCCCATAATGCAGTGTGAGCCCTTCAGAGAGAAATGGAGATGCGCACAGAAGCTGGTTTGCAATATAATACAGGGATGAAGGGGTACTTTGTGGGCCTCTTTTAAATGATGGTAATAAGTTACATGTAATAGTGATGCATGAGGAAAATGTCTTTTTAAAACCCATTCTTATTATAAATAACTGCATCTGAAATTGTTTCTGTTTCTGCAGATTGAAAATCTGTCTAAGGAGCTTGAAGATACTAAAAAGGAAATGGCCTCCAAGTCTACATCATCTGTTGTGGTTCCACTTCCTGTGCCAGGATCAGGACCAGCACCACCACCTCCTCCTCCCCCACCTCCTCTTCCAGGGGGGGCTTTTAGTGCAGGAGGAGGACCACCTCCACCTCCTCCTCCACCACTACCCCCTTTTATGGGGGGTGGTGGTCCTCCACCTCCTCCGCCCCTTCCTGGGTTTGGTGGGGGACCTCCTCCCCCGCCCCCTCTACCAGGTGGCCCTGGTGGGGCTTTCCCACCACCTCCACCACCTTTGCCAGGAGGTATTCCCCCACCTCCTCCAATGCCAGGTGCTGGGGGTATTCCTCCACCCCCACCTTTCCCAGGGGCTCCACCTCCACCCCCACTGCCTGGAGGTCCAGGACTTCCACCACCGCCCCCTCCTTTCCCTGGTGGTCCACCACCACCCCCTGGCATGTTTGGAGGTCCTCCACCTCCACCTGGACTTGGAGGTTGGGGGGCACCTGCAGCTTTACCACTTGGATTAGTACCCAAAAAGGAATACAAACCAGAGGTGCAACTGAAACGACCAAACTGGTCCAAGGTAAGTTTGCTGACAGATGCATACTGCTTTAAAACAAACATTTCTTAAATTTTGATCATGTACGTGTATGGTACAAAATAATGTATCTAGGACTCCACTAGTAGACAAGTGCTTGGAGGCTGTAGTGCTACAAATGTGTCTGAATCTGGCACCCTCCACTATCCGGCGCTGTCTTCTCTACTCTTCATGATTCACCAATGCAGAGCTTGGAGGGCAAGTGTCCTGAGGTTACATAGTAACCTCTTACATAGTTATAGTAACTGTAAGGTTACATAGTAACCTCTTCTTGTTATATGCATTATATCATAGCTGCACATGGGAAAGAAAGGGACCTTTCGGGGGGATATTAAGGGATTCATGTAATAGACTTATAATTAAATAAAGATTGAGAGGAAAGCATATCGCAAATGTTAGAAGCAGCAGAACTTCTGATTAGTGTTGAGATTCTGCATTTAGACTAATGCCTGCTAATCTATCTGGAGAGACCTATTTTGAATGACAAATCCAAAGATCATTAAGTCACACAACGAAACAATGTACTCTGTCTTAAGCCCAATCTACACAATACGATTCTATTAACGATTCCATTACGATTCGATTTACGATTCGATTAAATCCGACATGTCCGATCCAGATTCGATTCGTTTCAATTCGATTTGCCTTTGCAAAACAATGGGAAATCTAATTGAATCGAATCGGGATCGGACATGTTGGATTTAATAGAATCGTAAATAGAATCGTATCGTGTCGATTGGGCTTTAAATAACTGTCTTTTGTATGGTGACAGGTAGAATCAAACTTTGGCAGGTGTTACTTTTCAAGGCAAGAAAAGCACATTTAAGGGATCTTTTAAAGCAGATTATAAGTAAAGTGAAATGTGCTTGAACAGGACTTGCAAAAGATGGGCTGCTAGGATCCTGGAAGATTCAGGGCACCAGGTTGGAGTGAACCTGAGGGGCTGAGAAATGGGTGTGTGCATACATCAGAAAGTGGGCGTGGTCATAAAGGGTCATTGGCGGTACCAAATGTTCATGCCGTAACATAGGTGTAGTTCAAAGACAGTGGGCCTGCCCAGCAAAACATTAGATGAAGCCCTCTCTCCTTTAATAGAATAATCTACTTACCAGGGCATTCTAACCATCACTATGTACAAGTAGTAGGTCAAAGTAGCAGTGGATGGTAAAATGCAGTGAGCGTGAAGCAGCAGTAGGTGGCACTGGGCGCTGAAGGGTAGAGGGTGCTAAGGTCCAGAGAGTGCAAAGTTGCAATTGTTGCCAGGATGCAGTGGGTGTCAAGGTGCGGTGCAGTGGGTGCTAAGGTGCCTACATCCAGTATGTGCAAAGCTGCAGTAAGTACCAAGTTTCAGTTTGTGCCAAGTTGCAGTGGTTTATACGTTTTAATGGGTGATCTATTGCCATAGGTATTAAGCTGTACTGGGTGCTAAAGGCCTGGGCGGGTCTAATTTTTTAGACCTGCACCTGACCCACAGCCATGCTACCCTCACCTGACCCGCAACCCGCTTTCTGGTGAATCTGGTATTCGCACCGACCCGCTACCCGCTTCCGACCCACAACCCGATTAAAATTGAAACGTGTACCCGATTCCGACCCGCATTTCGGGCAACCCTGACCCGATGCACTGTTTGGGTCTAATTTTTCAGGCCCGCACCCAACCTGCAACCCGCTTTCTGGTGAATCTGCTACCCGCACCCGCAGACATGCTACCCGCATTTGACCCGCAACCCGATTAAATTCAAAATGGGTACCCAAACACGACCCGCATTTCGGGTAACTCACGGATACCCGACCCGATGCAGGCCTCTACTGGGTGCTAACTAGCAGTGGGTGTGAATTTGCAGTTTGTGCTAAGCAGTGCTAAGCTGTACTGGGTGCCAAGTTACAGTAAGTGCAAAGCTGCAGGTGGTGCTTAACTGTGCTGGGTGCCATGTTAGGTGGAGGCTATGGGGGTACTGAGTGCCATGTGTGTGCGGGCCATGGGGTTACTGGATGTTATGTGGGTGGTGGGTGAAGACTATGGAGTATACTGGGTGCTGGACGTGGGCTACATGGGTGTGGCGTGCCATGTGGGTGCAATTTAGGGGGGTACTGTGTGCCAAATAGGTGCTGGGTGTCTGCTATGTGGGTGTTGGGTGTCATGTTGGTGCTACATGTAGACTTTGTGTGTGCTCTGTGCCATTTGGGTGCAAGCTAGGCGACGTACTGAGTGCCGTGTAGGTGCTGGTTGAGGGCTAAGGTTCATACTAGTTGCCATGTGGGTAGTGGGGGCCAAGTAGGTGCTGGGTGAGGGCAAAGGTTTATACTGCTTGCCATGTGGGTACAGGGTGTCATGTGCCCTTATGGGATACCCCAACACTAGGTACTGCCAGTGTGAACACTGGGACTCTGGAATCAGCGCACAGAAAATAAATTTGGGACACTAGCCCCAAATCTAGCCACATGCCTGTGTTTGCAATAACTGATTTAGCTTGAGGGGTGCTGGTATGCTCTGTGGAATTCTTCTTGTCTCTTTTTTTTACATCAGAGATATTCTGGCATAAGTTTCCCCTCTCTCTCAGTATAAAAGGGGGGTGGCTTAGCATTCAGCATCTGTTGCGGAGCACAGTAGCAGTCTTCTTTGTCGATAAGCTTCTGAGATAGAAATGTGACCCCAAGGCCCTACAAGCTGAAGTGACATTGGCCTCAATTCACTAAACTTATCTCCTGTCTTTAATAACTCTTCTAGAGTTGTTACCATGGTGATAAGGCATGTAGTATTCAGGAAACATTTTACCTCAGGCAAGCCTAAAGTTAACTCTGTCTTTAAATTAACTCTCCAATCCTTAAAATAACTCCAGAGTTAAAGACAGGCTGTTAATTAACTGCGTGTGAAAATAACTACAGAGGAGGTAAATTAATTACAGAGGAGGTAAATTAACTACAGGAGAGGTAACTTAAGGAATGAAGAGGTAAGATAACTCTCTCACGTGTGGAGGTAAATTTTCTCTTGCCTTATTATCTCTAGCATGATCTTAGTGAATTGAGGCCATTGTATCTTTTAGCAAGTTTCTTTTATCACTTTCCCTCTATTAGGCTTTTTTTTAGATCCTTTGCATACATTGTAGGGCAATCTTTCTCCCCCTGTTCATTGCTTCTTTTTTGTTTTTCATGTCTACCACTCATCTAGACTTTTACAGTATTATAAGGATAGCTGGTCTCCTTGCCAGTAGGACCTCCCCCACAGAAATGACCTTTTTTCTGCCTTCCTGATAGATCTGCAGGTTCTTCCTTTCCCATCCAAACCCCTCATGCTCTACTAGACCGTTTCTACTCAGTCTTGTTAAAGTTCATTTCCAGGCACTAGATCTGATCTGAGCTTGTTCTTGTCAATGTAAAATCTTGATGTTAAGCTGAATTAAAATAAATTGCTTATGAAATTCTTGATTAGGAGCCCCAAGTCTACTTCCTACATCACTGACTTCCATTCCTGTAGGCTGCAACCCTACGAGGTCCATTCTGTGCAGTAAGTGTAGTAAGTTACAATCCCCCATGTGGTCTAGAGCTGTAATGATGCAGTAGTAGGTTATCATTTATCATGTCGCAGTGTACTGGGAGGTTGCCATCATTTAATGTTGTGCTTAGAGAAGTATTGTTGGGAGCTAAGCATTACTTTACAATGCTTAGAATAGTAAAACTATTCTGTGAGGTTTCCATTAAACTGTATGGACTTTTTTCTCAAGCTCTCTTACAGTACACTGCTATTTTTTATTTTACCAGAACACTGTAGCCACCACAAATTATTTGGGTCATTCTGTGTAGAGGCCGCCACTTGCTATTGGTGGGGAGAACTCTAGTGAACTCTAGTTCAGGCTCAGGGGCATAACTACAAATCATAGGGGCCCCAACAGAACTTAATGGGCCAGCAGGGCCCCTTAATGCTCACAACCCTTCCTTAGCCTCATCTTGGTGACCCTCCCAGCCTGGGGGCCCATCTCACAAGCCTCATAAAACAGGTATGGCCATCGAGGTCTTCACACTCATAACGTGTAGCCACAAAAACACCTGATTTGGAGTACTGGAGGGAGGAAAGGTTAGTAGCTGCCCCTCCCCTCCCACACACACCTACTGATCGATCCGCCCTAGTTACGCCCCTGTTCAGGCTTCCTGTGGCTGTGATTTATCTAGTTCCTGCCAGAAGCAGTAGTCCATGGATTGAACATGTTTTTTAGTTGGCTGGTCTTTTTTAGGACTTCCTGAATAGAATCATTGACCTCTCAAAATAACTTTGCCACCAGGTGTACACGTGTTGCTTGTTGTCATGGATACAGTATACACCTCTATTTCCCTAGCAGTGCTGATGCTTATGGAATATACAGCATATATTATTATTATTTTAGGACTGCTATCTGTTATTGACAGTGGAGAGCGGTGCATCAGCAACATCCTAGAATATTTTCCTTTACTTTGTAGTCTAGTTCTAAAGATCTGGGATTGTTAAACATCAGAGGAGCTCCAATCTCCTCTACCCCCCCCCCCCCCCCCCCCTTTCACTTTCTCTGCCTGAAGCCTCTGATTAATGGACTCTCTTGCGTTTCATTTCACTTAATTTCATTTTTTTTATTATTTATTTCATGTTTTCTGCCCTCTGCCTTATAGGAAACATTTTGAAGCCAGTACCATGGTAACGCACAATTTAATAATCACATTTCATTTAAAATATGCAAGCGCTAGATAATTACCTCGCTATAAAAAAGGCCGGCTTTCTTTTGTCATTTAAATTGCGTTTCCTCTGTGTTCTTTTTTTATGATGATATTTTTGGGGACTCTGAGAATTAATGTGCGTTTCTGAGGGATCGTTATCCTGCAGGAAGCCTGCGGGATGTCTGTGTCATCTCAGTGTGCCGATGACTTTGCTGACACACACAAGAAAAGTGTTTACATTTCTGCAAATATATATTTATCTGTGCATTCCACTTTAGACCTTATGACAGTCACAATGATCCATTGTAATAGTTAGGCCAAAATTCTTATCATCTGTCGTCATCCTTATCTGATAGAAGTCACCATCTATATCAGACATAAATCTAACCTAAGAGCTCAATAACTTAAAATGCCTTCATCATATGTACTGATTGGACATTCCGCAGTTCTTTTGGTGGTGTAAAGGTGCCTATAGATCAGACAATGTATGGGCAGATCGACCAAGAGTGAGATCTCTCTCTGATCAAATCTGATTAGAAAGAGATCTGTCGTCAGCCCATACACCATAGGCCTGATTCTGATCGATGGCACACACACACACACACACACACACACACACACACACACACACACACACACACACACACACTGAAATTTGCCCACCCGGTGTAATATATTTTACTTGTCAGTGTTTGCCACTAGCTCCGCCCACAATCCACATGCCGGCAAGTACGTGGACACGTGGGATGTCACACGCACCCTAGTTACTCCCACAATCACGTGGGGTGCGTTTATGTGGATTGCAGACAGAGTTCGGAGCTGGAGGTGGACATGGAAAGGTAAAGTACACTGCATGGGGAGAGGGGAGTGATGGGGAACAACACATTTTATATTTGAACATTGTTTTATCCTTTTGGCGCCTCTGTTTCCTTGATATCCGTCACAAACGGCCTAAGAATCTGGACTTTGCCATTGTGAGCACTGCCTGCGATTTGTGCTGGCTGATTGAGACTGTTGGTTAGTTGAGCTCCAGATAACCGAGAGTTTACTATACTAATCACAAATAATGCAAAAAAACAAGCAAAACCCCATGCATTGCTTTTTATGTATACAGGACTGCATCTTTCTGTACAGCCATGAAAGTTCATAGTTGCATATTTACAGAAAGTGAAGAAATGATATCCTCCAATGCGGCGGATACACCAGTCACTGACAGTAGCAGGCTCCATTATAGATGGCAGCACTTCCCCCTAAATTCTGTAATCAATCAGTCAAGTCTTGCTGCCTGAAATCATTTCTGAGCAGCTGAGGGAACATGTTTTTTTTTCGACAACCGCAATAGAAATTGATTGAAGTAAATTCTGGCTACGTTCGGTACTGTGGATTTATCTATCGATGTGAAACATATACTGGTAAAGCAGGTAAACTTGTTTTCCAAACTGAACTTTGAGATAGATTTGCTATGGGTGGAGAATACTGGGTGACTCAGCAAACCAATTCAGCAAACCTGGACTGCTTTTGTAAAAAATATTTATAATTGGGTGTTACAAGTGTGCAACTCCCGACCAAGTCATATCAGAAGGTACCTGTAGTGCCCTTTCCCTCTTCTATTTCATAATCTAGACTGTCATGTATTTTGGAGATGGGTTCTTGCTGTTGGTCTTTCCAAGAAACAAAGACTGTCTGCAGACACAGCCATGTTTGACCGATTCAACTGGTGAATCTCTTGTGACGTTTGTCTCACGAACCATCGCTCTGTCTGTTGGTGTCCTGTGGTGTGTACGAAAGTCTACAGACAGCAGAGTCGCTACCATAGTACTACTACTATACGTAGTCTGTGGCAGAGAGCTTCCATTCTGTCTTCACTCTTTCTGTTTTCGCATTTGTGTACAACTGTCACAAACTCAAATTGTCGCTGCCATAAATTTGCTGTTGTCTCTTGTCTGTTTGTTGCTGCCTCACAACCAAAGACAAATGTATGCCGTGTGTATGGGCCTTTATGGAGTTTTGTCCAAGAACTGAATAGGTTCTGGCTTGTTGAATAGAAAGAGCTGAGTTCCTGGTCTCCTGTGTCAGGGGCGGTGCCCTTAATCAGTTAGTACACCATCCAGCTTCTATTCTGCTGTAGACAAGACAGAAAATATTGTGCTTTTCTCCTGGTGGACTCAGTGTCAGAGCTGCAGCCACTAGGACGTGTTCTAGAGGCAGTAGCTGTCTTAGGGAGTCTTCCACACAGAATAGGTGTTGGCTTACTGAACAGGAAGAGCAGATATTTGAACCCTGGTTTCCTGCGTCAGAGGCAAAGCCCTTGACCATTACACTATCCTGCCACCAGGCACATCAGGTTCCCTAGGCACAGTTCCATGACTTCCCTAGAGCTGCTTTCATTCTCTCAAAGCTTCTTCTTTATCCTGAAAAGCTAGATATATTCAAACAGGCTATCAAAACCTGTTTCCATGTATCCCAACTCTACACTACTAAGTAACCATGATTTCATTTCCCCTTCCTGTTTATCCTATATGCCTCTTCTCTTAGATTGTAAAACTAAGTTAAGAGGAGGAGCCCCAAAAATAATACAATTCAGAACAGTTAAAGGTAAGGAGCCCTTACCTCACTTAGTAATACAACACAAAAGCACAGAAACATGACTTTATTGGACAACATACACTGGACAACACATTTCACAGGTTGCAACCCATTTCCTCAGGTCTGTATCAGTGTCTAGAAACAAAACACATGGGGAAAGTTCATAGCCGAAAGCTAATGGCAATAAAGGTACTTATGGGATTTTATGAATCAAAAAAAAATAAATAGAAACCGTAATCATGACAATGCAAGCATATAGCCAATAGCACTATAATATCAGTAGTGGTAAGTTGATAAAACCAATCAACTGTATGTAACTAAATTGGAGAAGGGTGTCAACCATTATTGGTCCTTATTGGAAGTAGATGTCATAGTAACAGACTATAAGGCCCAGATCACATTGGCCTAATAAATGGGTGGTTCAGCTGACCGTACCGGAACGGAGGAGAATGGATCCAATGTTAAAGGACTACTGTAGAGGGGTAGGGGGAAAAAAGTTGAACGTACCTGGGGCTTCTAACAGTCCCCCGCAGACCTCCTGTGCCCGCGCAGCCACTCACTGAAGCTCCGGTTCACTTCCGGAATTTGCGACATTAAAGTCGGAAAACCACTGCGCCTGTGCGGCCACGTCCTCGCTCCTGCTGTCGTCACCAAGAGCGTACTGCGCAGGTGCAGACCATACTGCGCTGTTCACTCCCGGTGACGTCGGGAGCAAGGAAGCGGCCACGCAGCCGCAGTGGTTTTCTGAGTTTGTCGCAAATTCGGGAAGTGAACCAGAGGTGGGGAGTGGCTACCGAGGGGGCCTTTTAGAAGCCCCAGATAAGTTCAACTTTTTTTTTTCCCCCTACCCCCTACAGTACTCCTTTAACAAATGGATCAGTTAACCTTGACCCCATACGTCGCAAGTTTGGGTCTGCAGCGATTTTTCCAGATGGACAGGTGCGTCACATTGACTGCTCGCTAATGGAGGATCACAGATGGTCATGGATCAGTTATTACACACCAGTTTTCCATCCGGGCCAGTTTGAACCAGGCCTTAGAATCCAAGGGGTAACGGGAGTATAATACTGGAGGTTGACAAATGATAATAGTACATAAACTCCGTTATGGTGAGGAAAATAAATGCAAGGTTGGAGAAAGAATGGATTGACAATGGATAAGTGCCATGAGTGTGTAAGCACAGCTGAGACTAACCCCAATGGATAGTCTTAGCAAGTCTATTTAACCCCCCTGGCGGTCTATTAAAAACCGCCAGGGGGCAGCAGAGCAGTTTTTTTTTTTTTTTTAAATCATGTAGCGAGCCCAGGGCTCGCTACATGATAGCCGCTGTGCAGCGGCATCCCCCCGCCCTCTTCGATCGCCTCCAGCGATCTCCGATCAGGAAATCCGTTCAAAGAACGGGATTTCCTCGAGGGCTTCCCCCGTCACCCTGGCGACGGGCGGCATGACGTCTTCGGCGTCGTGACGTCATTGGGAGTCCCGATCAACCCCTCAGCGCTGCCTGGCACTGATTGGCCAGGCAGCGCACGGGGTCTGGGGGGGACGGGGGCCCGGCGCGGCGAGTGGCGGCGGCTAATCGGCGCGGAGCGGCGCCGATCAGAGTGCACACGCAGCTAGCAAAGTGCTAGCTACGTGTTGCAAAAAAAAAGCGTGCAAATCGGCCCAGCAGGGCCTGAGAAATCCTCCTGCGCGGCATAGCCCGTGCTCAGCACGGGCTTACCGCCAGGGAGGTTAAAATTATATTAGTTTATTACAGTATATTACAGTTTATTTTCTGCTATATAAAATCTACCTTTACTGTGGCAGCAGGTCAATGGGGGCTGATTGTTTACCATAAACAAAGAACAACTGAAGAGAGAGGTATATGGAGGCTGCCATATTTATTTCCTTTTAAACAATACCAGTTGCCTGGCAGCCCTGCTGGTCTATTTGGCTGCAGTAGTGACTGAATCACACCAGAAACAAGCATACGGCTTATTTTGTCAGATCTGACAATAACGTCAAACACCTGATCTGCTGCATGCGTGTTCAGGGTCTATAGCTAAACGTATAAGAGGCAGAGGATCGACGGGATAGCCAGGCAACTAGTATTGCTTAAAAGGAAATAAATATGACAGTCTCTATATCCCTCTTGCTTCAGTTGTCCTTTAACTCATCTCCTTCCACCACATGCTAAACCCTGGCTGCCAGCAGTGCCACAATCTGTTATGGGGTGCTAACTGCAATCCCGACTGCAGCCAAACCACCTTTGTTGCGTGTAGCCTTTCCATTTGCTAACAGACACTATGGCTTTATTAGGTATAACAGTCAGCACCACTGAAGTGGACAGCATCATTGTGGGTACATGTGACCTGACTGAAGGCTAGGGAGGACAGTGAAAGGAGGGGGGGGGACGGGGGGGGGGGGGGAATGTGAAGAGGCTAAAGTGTGTCAGTAGTATGTGCTTGACCATCACTGACACAATGCAGAAGCAACTTCATCATTTTATAAATGTGAAGATCAGTTTTAGCAATAGCATTTTTAAATGCCCATAGTATTTCTATAAAATGCAGTTTAACTTGAACTACATCCTTACAATATTACATTTCTCAAAAAATCCGTGTAATTGTCTTTCAGACTCCTTCCTTAAAGGATATACGAGACAATTAATAAAATCCAGCTTTACTTACCTGGGGCTTCTTCCAGCCCCTAGATCATCTGTGTCTCTCGACGCAGCTCCGGTCTTGTCCCTGGTCCCGCTGGCCTCCTCTGTAAGTATTGAAGTATTGCCAACCCCCTGATGGGTTTGTGTCTCCTGCGCATGGCTGGGCGTGTGCTCACGTCGGCGAGTGCGTACTGCGCCTCCCAATGACGTGGGTGCGTTCACACACTGCACAGATGCGCATGCCCAGAAGACACCGACCCATCGGGGGTCAGCAGTGTTTTAGAGGCGGGTAGCGGGACCCGGTAGAATATCGGAGCTGCGGCAAGGGACACATGTGACCTTTATGGGCTGGAAGAAACCCCAGGTAAGCTAGATTGTATTGATCACCTTGGATATCGTTTGAGGCTCGAACACAAGTCCAACAAAGTGTGCAACCAACTCCGACATTACCGACCGCATGACCAAGCAGTTGCACCAACCAACTGAGCGACCAACTCATTTGCATACTGCGCAGGCGAGCGTAACGACAGACTGCACGATATGCCAGCTTTCTAAACAAGTACAAGTCGTTCAAATGACTTGTATACACATAGCCATCTGCACAATATCAGCCCAGCAGTCATGTGAGTAGATCCGCCGGTTTGATTGGGCAAACCGATGGTTAGCAGTGGCTCGTTTAGTCATTTGCCATGCATACACATGCCCAACTATCATCCAACAGACCAAATTTAGACGATAGTTGGGCAGAATAGTTCCACGTGTGTACAAGTCTTTAGGATGAGTCTGAGATCAGATTAGCGGGAGTTTCAGGAGTATTTAAACTTTTACAGCTAACTTTTGAAAGACAGACAAATGTAATTTCAGAAATGGAACACAAAAGTTCTGCAGTGCCAAATCCGATGAAGCTTTCACAGAGTTCTCCTTTAATATATGGCATCTCTCTTCACTTCTCTAAGCCAGATCGTCTTAGACCTGAAAGCCATGCTTATTCCCATACTCCCTAATCTGTAGTGCGCGCTCTTCCTTTCATCCAGAGATCTGCTCTTCACCAGTGGCAAAGTTCTCAACTGAACACCGATTTTGTAGTCTGCGCTTGTAAATTCAAAGTAACACATAATTGCCTTTTTTTTTTCTTTCTTCAGCTTACTCCCAAAGACCTCTCAGAAAAATCTTTCTGGACACAAGCAAAAGAAGACAGGTTTGAAAAAGATGAGCTGTTTGCAAAAATTACCCTCACCTTTTCTGCACAGACCAAGTGTGAGTGCTTCAAGTTTGTTTGTGTTTTTCTTATTTCCTAAAATCCTTAGAGGGTGGTGTTAAAGTGAACCTGACCTCTTCCACAGGACAGAAGGAAAGTATAGAGAAATGCACCCTGTATGTACAGTATTTAGAGAGTTTAGCCTACTTCCCCCTCATCTGTCACCAATCACCACTGGAATTTGATTTCTCAGCTGTGTCCGCTGATTGCCAAGGCGGAGCAGCTACTTTGTAAACAAAGAATGTTAACCCTATGTCTGCTCCCATGAAAGCAGGAAGTAGACACAATTTAGATTCCTTGCAGGATTTGTATAAGCTGTAACAAATATTTTTTTTCTTTAAAGGTTATTATGCCATTGCTTATCTTTTAGAGCAGAGAAGAAGTTCTGAGTTCAGGTCCTCTTTAATTGTCAGCAGCAAATTTTCACAGAAACATATTACGCTAAACATGTCGGGTGTAAGGTCTGAATTTACCAGCGTTTATCAAAGGATTGATTTATTTAGTTATTGGTCAGTGTTTACTATTTTTGTACTGTCAGCCACCAGGGGGAGCTTGAAGCCCATTTTATGTTAGTAATATGTACCAGTTCTTATGTACCCATTTCCATTTATCAGGGTGTTCATATATATATATTGTGTGAGATTGCCACATTTATAGTGAATGAAAGGAAGCAGAAGCGTGCACCTTCCGTCCAGGGTTTTAATCTCAAATGGTGACAGTGGTATAGATCAAAAGTACATTTCAGCGTATCAATGTGCAAAATCCAGCATGATGGGTGAACGTTGATGTGAAGCTTACGTGTCCATCCAGATGGCTGGTCTGTGGGAAGGAGGTGGGTGGGAGGCACTGAGGTGGCGAGCGACGGCCGTTTCGCGTCTCCTGACGCTTGGTCACGCTACGTGCAGTGGCACGTAGCGTGACCAAGCGTCAGGAGACGCGAAACGGCCGTCGCTCGCCACCTCAGTGCCTCCCACCCACCTCCTTCCCACAGACCAGCCATCTGGATGGACACGTAAGCTTCACATCAACGTTCACCCATCATGCTGGATTTTGCACATTGATACGCTGAAATGTACTTTTGATCTATACCACTGTCACCATTTGAGATTAAAACCCTGGACGGAAGGTGCACGCTTCTGCTTCCTTTCATTCATGTTTGAACTGTTTTCCCCATTCGTTTGGCGGAGCACACGTCCAGTGGCAGTGGATTCAAGTGCAGTTAGTGCAGGCCTGCTGGACTGTGAGGGTTATATTTGTGTTCCTCACTCACTGGAGGGGATGTGCCACACCTATTACTCTGATCTTTAGAATTACCACATTTATAGTGAACCTATTCCCAGCAAACCACTCAAGGTTTCCTATAACCTGGCAGAGCACTTTCTGAAGATGAAAGTGGTTTCTTTTAACTTATTCTTATTTCAAAGGGCTCATTTCATATGTGAACCTGCTAGATATGTTCTGCTGTCATAGAAATTACTGAGCGATGTATATACTTGAATGAAAATCTAGGTGTTTTTTGGCCCTGTAATGGGAGCACGTTATAATAGAGACAGAATGGGGGTCCATGTTATGCAGGAGAAACTAAATGGGGATGAAAATAAATGTCAGGCACCATATCCCTCTCACTGCAGGTGTCGTAGTAGTAGAATGTGTCAAATGTACAGCAGTTCCATAGCAAATCCTAGTTTACACTGAAAATGCAAATTGCAATTGCAATCTTGCGACGCAAAATTTTACGTTGTTACCGTTATTGGCAGTTCCCGTTCAATAGAACGAGAATCACAATTCAGATGCCCTCAAAATTCTGCATGCAGCGAGTTTGCGATTTATGCAAATCACAAGCGCTGCAGTGAGAATGATCCCATAGGGATACATTAGTCAGAGGGCTTTGCTGATCGCTGGCGATCAGCAAAGCGCTGAAAAGCTCCCAAGTGTAAACCAGCCCTCAGCCTGGCAGGAACTATGGCCTCACGTGCGTTTTTTTTAAAATAACACTGAACTTCCATCACCTAGGTCCAGTAGCAAATTGCAACCTGTTTAGTAAGAGTGTTTCCACTCTCCCTAACCACTAGAGTATACTGTTGTGAGACAAAAGATTGGCACTCTGTTGCTGTGAATAGCGAGCCTTTCTCTCCCAACATCAGTCTCTACTGGCCTAATGTAGAAGTTACTGAATGTTATTAGCAAAGATGCCAGCAGCAGGCTCCAGAAGGCTGAAGTTCTGGATCTTTCAAAAGCCCTGTAAAGCAATTGACTTTTAACTGGTGGCACATAGCCTGGGTACAATCTGATAAGCGTAAGCACCCTTCCCCTTTAAAGGGAACCAAGCACCACTTTTTTTTCCTGGTTTCCAATAGCTGTAGGAGCTGTCATATTCACCCCTCCCCTTCTAGCTGCTTATTATTTATTCAGGGGAAGGTGTGAAGAGAGCATCTGTGACTTCTGTACACTCTTTGAAGCACAGTGTCCAATCTACCCAACCCCTGCTGATGAAAGCTTTTGTTTGCTCTCTGCTAATTTGTGCAATAAAATAAGTGCATCAGTCTGTATTTGTCTGAAACTTCTGAGGGTTGGGCAGGCCTCAGAAGTAGGTTAATAAAACCCTCTGCTAAACTTTTAAATGTAAAAAGTAGTAAAATGTAAGGTTTTTTTTTTTTAATAAATCAGCCACATTGTTGGCATGCATATTAAATGTGCTATTAACCTCCCTGGCGGTAAGCCCGACACAGTGTCGGGCTAGCCGCCGCAGGGGATCACATGGCCCCGGGAGGATTTTAAAAAAATAAAAAGTGTATTATATGGTTAAGCTAGCACTTCGCTAGCTAACCATGTGCCCTAAGTCCTTCCGGTCCCCACCGATCGCTCCCGATCATCGCCGGTATACATACCCCCCAGGGATCCCGCGATGGCGCAGCCTCCCAATCCAGCTCCAGGCTTCACTATGGGGGGGATCGGGACTGGTCATGACGTCCTGTCTGATCGTCGCCATAGCGACAGTGAAGCTCATTGGTGAAGCTGCGGCTCTCGCGGGATCGCGGACGGGTAAATATTGCCAGCGGCGATCGGGGGATGGGGGGGGGGGGGTGTCAGAGAGGTGACGGGGACTTGGGACATATAGTTAGCTAGCCTAGTGCTAGCTAACACATATAAAACATTTTTTTATTTTAAAAAATCCCTCCCGCGGACGCAGCCACTGCATCTGCGTACCGCCACGGAGGTTAAGATGCCCTGGGTGCTAAAAATGGTGCTTGGTTCACTTTAATGCTAAATGTTTCATTGAAAAAAAAAAAAAAACAATCAAATGCATAAAGGACACATTTTTACATTTTATCTGAGTTTATGCTTTTTACTGTTCTGTAATGCATGACCTCCTAGTCCTTCCTTCTAGCACTAGATTGCTGAAATACAACAGGAAGCCATGTGTCCATCTACTGTAATGGAACAATTCTTTTCTTCTGCTTTAGACATCAGATATTCTCTTTTATTTTTTTTTCCTTGCCTGAAGCCACTGATTAATGGAATCTCTCATCTTTAATTTCACTACACTATTTTTTTTCCTTTTTTTTTATTAATTTAATGTCTCCTGCCCTCTACATTGTTGGAAGCATTTTCAAGGCAAAAAGAAAAAAGAAACATGGCTTTTTCTATAATTATAGCGAGTGTCAGCCAGTGACCTCTATACTCCTCTTACATCGTCTGCATACCAAAAACCTAGCAGGCACCCAGTGATTGATAATTATTGGTTGTGGCCCAAGCTTACAAGTCAAGGACATGGGCTTCTAGAGGACACATCCCCTGGGCTCTATAGAAAACCTGTGTTTGTCATCTGAAAAAATACTTACATCACAAATGTTTACCTTGTATAATATAGAAAATCCTCTTCTTTATCAATGCATTGAATCAGCAGGTGGTAGTGTATTTTTTCCTCCCTTCTTTTAACGTGTGTTGCATTATAATGTGGATGCACTGCCATTACCTATGAATGTTAACAGTTTATTCTCTCCCTTCCCTTTCTCTCCTTCGGGACGCTCCATGAATACTTCCTGTGGTGATCACAGCTTCCAAAGGTAAGATTTAGTGATTTATCTGTGTTCTGTGCTTGCCATGGCAACCGCATCCTCTCTGAAGGAAAGTTGTTTAGGGTTACAGAGCGTCTGTAATATGTTTATATGTAAATAAAGTGGAAATTAGGGGGTGAGAACACACACCATACCTAATATAAAAAAAATACTTAATATACCCAATAAAATCCATTATTTGGTTGAAGCTTCCTCACACCCCATCCAGGTGTGCTGGAGTGGCCGGTGTAAAGTGCTGTACTATCCTTGACACCCTCCAGTGCTCCCAGCCATCCACCCCATAGTGCTGTCTTCACACCCAGGATTGGTGCCCCCTATGGGCGTACAGATAGTATAATATTGTTACATTTACCAATATCCTACTATTGAATTGTAGAAGCGATTGTAAAATATCAGTATCAAATACAGATATTTTACTATAGTTAACCTAAGCCTATTCTCACACTGAACCCTTCCACTACAGATTCCTAACCTTAACCACTCCCCTCCCCATGGCTAACCTTTTTACCTCCCTCGCTGCCGCAAACACTTCCCCCCCCCCCCCAACTCCTCTCCTCCCATGGCTAACCTTAACCATCTCCGCCACTGCAAAACCGGCACCCACGGCTAACCTTAACCCTTCCTCCCCCATGGCTAACCCTAACCATCCCAACCGCCGCAAAACTTGCACCTATGGCTAACTGTAACCCTTTCTCCCCTGTCCCCACCACCCAAGAAAATAAAACGTACATGTTCGGGCACCCAAACTTCCCCTCCTTGCTGATAAATTCCAATTCAATGGGTCCCTATGGTAGCACCCACACTTCCTCCACTAGCGGGCTCCCAAATTTCCTGCTTCTTCCAATGGTGCTATTTTCTCACCCAGGCCCCGCATGGTGCTGATTTCACACCCAAGATTAGTGCCAAAGTCCCAGATGGTGGGTTTTCTGTACTCAGGATTGGGGCCAAATCCCTGAATGGTGCACTTTACGCCAAGGATTGGTGCCAAGCCTCATGTTGTGCTGTTTCCACATCCAAGATTAGTGCTCAGACTTTGTGCTGAAGTTCCCACAACCTGGCAGCCTCTGAGCTTGACGCATGCGATGATATAATTGTGGGCAGCTTTACCATTCTCTCATTGGTTATCGATACCCTTTACAGAGGCTGAGAGAGTGCCTTAGTAACTGCATACAACATATTCCCATAGGGTGAGCAGCAGAATAAGTAATTGCAATTTTTAGATGCATTAATGTCTTTGTGACTGTTCTGTCCTGATGTCCTCTATGCAAGGATGGAGCTGCATTAGCAAATTAAGCAATAGCACATTCTTGTTGCTGTCTGCAGCATACCATAGTGCTTCTGCTGAAGCTTCCAGTGGACTGCCATATACTGTATATGGATCCTTTTAGAACAGCCGTCCTTTGGGCAGTTACTGCTTCTCGCACACTAGGTGTTGGACTGGCTTTCCTAATCTGGATTGGTTAATATTTGTGCCTTTTTTTCAGCCTTATGCTGTTCCTCAAGAAAATACTCTTTACTACCCACTGCACTTTCTTGATTTGCATTTTACATATACAGTACACAAAATCTTTAGCATTGGGTTTAGTTGTATATACTGTAGCTAACATTTGCACTTTATTTAGTTATCCAGATTTCCATACTTTATTTTTTTAGCTTGGATCGTACATTCTAATGACCACTATTCCTAAACTCAATACAGTGAGGAGATGTTGCTACAATAGTCCTATTATATTTTGTGCATTCTTCAGTATGGATTATACTAATAAAAACAGGATGTGCATCATAGATTGGTGCAACCTTCTGGAATTTTACTTTAAAGTGGATCCGAGGTGAACTTTTACTCATTGCATAATTGTGTTCCTTTCCTATTGTTTATAGGGCATTCCTCAAGCCAAATACTTTTTTGTTTTTATTTTAATACTCTAATTCCCTATAAACTAAATAAACCACGCCCACAGGTTTTCAGAGAGCCTTGGCAGTAGCAAGGGCTCATGGGAGTTCAGTCTGGGCAGAAGGAGGAGGAGGTGTTACTAACCGTTGATTTCAGAGGCAGAGGGGAGGAGGGGGGATTAGGTTTTTTCACAGGCTTAGTGATCAAGATACAGATAAGCCTGCCTCTGTGTAATGTTTACAAACAACATGGCTGCTGTCATTGTATCACAGGAAGAAATAATCATTTTATATTAGAGCTGTTTGCAGCTAGATTTGCTGTGTAAACTATGTAAACTTTAGATAAGATATATAGACAAGCTACTTGTTATAGTTAGTTTTTCATCTCGGATCCGCTTTAAGCTACTAATTTGTTTTGTAAAAAAGTGCTTCGCTTCTCCCAAGGTTAGTGATGTGGACTAGGGATGAATAATGCGAGCGGCTGAGCCAATCAGAATGAGCAGCTGCTGTATTTAATTGGCTCATTTCCAAGACGCATGCAGTTTACAAGAACATTTGCAATACACTAGGAAAACGAGCATCTTATTGATCATCTCTAGTATGCTTTCATTTAAGCGTTCCTCTTGATTCATGAGTAATCATGATCGATTACTATGGTATCCTGTTTTCTCTGTAAATGTTTGTTATCAGTAAATGTGTTTGGCATCATGACCTACCTACTGTATATTCTCGAATATAAACCAATCTGAGTGCAAACCGAGGTACTTAGTTTATCCAGACACCAGAAAATGTTTTGACTCGGGTAGAAACCTAGGGTAGAAACCCATACCACCATTTTTAACATCCCCATATAGTTTTTCTGCTTGTCTAGCAGTCTCCCTTTCTCCCCTTATAGCATTCCTTGGTGTCTACTGTCCCCTCCCCACTCCCACATACAGCATCTTTGAAGTCTTAGGGCCCGTTTGATGTTGTGACGCACGCGTCTGCAAGACGCGTGGCTTCACTTCCTGGTGTGCGGATACACAGATGAATCCCATCTGCTGTGCCATGCACGTCTATGGGATTCGCAGTCTCCTGCACAATTCCGAATGGAAAAGACCACCGAACTAGAGCAAGTGATTCGGCCGGCGGCGCCATTGTACCCTATGGCAGAGTTTCCCGCGTGATTTGCCTGAGGGGAAACTCTGCGGATTCGGCACAGAAACCACGCCAGTGGAAACGGGCCCTAATAGTCCCCCCCTCACTCCCCCGTACAATGTTACCTGCTGTCTAGTGGTCAACCCCTTCCTCATACGTTACCTGGTGTCGAGTGGTTCCACCTCCCTCCCCCAATCAGCTTTACCTATGCATCCAATATTTCTTGTGCCTTATTTAAAGTGACAAGTTACCCATTTACTTAGCAACGTGGATGTACAGAGCCAAGCTGTGTTACCGGCTTGGTTTACAGTTTAGGGTGTTTTATGCATATACGTTGTACATGTTGATAATGTTGGTGTTCCTACCCACATATCGCATGTGTATTATTATTATTATTATTATTATTGGTTTATAAAGCACCAACATATTCAGTGGCGCTGTATAAAATAAGAGACATACATATATGGGATACATAATAATACAGACAATGATATACTGTACATCAAATATGGACACTGGTACAGAATACAGAATTGATAATGACAAACATAATGAATAGAATGTATAACAGAGTGCAAGCTACAAAATGAATAACAAACCCCTAGACACGAAAGGGAGCTTACAATCTAAATGAATGGGGGAGGGAATCTAAAGGAATGGGGGGGGGGGGGTGGAGACTTCTAAAGGAATTGGGGCATATGCAGTTATTATTTTTAACTAGTATTTTTCAAACACCAGCAATACTGGTGTTTTGTTATTTTTCCCTGATTTATGTTTTTTTCCAGTGCTGGCACCTGAGCAAGATGTCTATAAAATTTAAATTGCATAATTTAGCTATATCTATCACTTTTGCCTTTATCCTTATATCCTTCTGGGTGGAGTAAGACTCACTTTACATCCAGGTCACAGTGCGGTGGTCCTCGGTACTTTAATATTTCAGTTGTAAATAATATCCCCACTTACACAATATTACCAGTAATATCACTGATCTGGTAGGAGGGTTATGTCCATCCAGAATGAATTGCGGATAACTGGTACTGACGGATATGCCCAGCAGGAGTGCGTCCCTGAAAATGGTATTCAAATACAGCAATTACAGATCAGGCTTTTGCCAGTGGAGTAGCTTAATGGATTTCAATTTAAAAGTGAGAAAACTGTGACCTTGTGCATGTGGAGACATCTCTGCTTCCCGCTTAACCATTCTGAGCTGGTGCAGTATGTTTGTTATGTAAACGTGACACAGGAACGCGCGCTCAAATGTTTCCCCATCTAGGGAACAATGCAAGGGTCCCTCCTGCCATTTTTATTGTCATACAGAAGGGCTAGGAACAATGATAATGGAGCTAATAAAAGCTCGCTCCACTGTGACTTCACCTGAGCTAATGGATGTCTGCAAAATGTTTTCATTTTTATTTTTAATACACCTATTCAGAAAAATTCAATAAAGATTATCAACTCTTTGTTTAAAACTAATTAAAAAAAAGTTATTCTATTGTTCTTGAATTGGTCTTTTAATACTAGACCTTTTTACTTCCTCTGAAGCTTTCATTTAAGAATGTCATCCCATGATAAGAAAGTTTCATTTTTTTGTGTCTCGGTAGCGTCAGTGGACTATACTAGAAATACTGGTGGAGGAGCCATTGATGATATACTACTAAGAAATATTATATAGATGAGAAGAACAAACCATAAATAATGGAACATATTAATGTATATTTTTATGCACAATAGACAACACATGTCATGGGTCTTGACCCGCATCATCCGGGCAATACAAGTACCTGCGAAAGTTTTGTCACGATCGTGGCGCCTGAAATAGAAAGAAGGCATATGGAGGCTGACCTATTTACTTTTAAACCAGGCAACCTACTGACGACCATTTACCTCTAATTCCATAGGGTAATACTTAGCCATAGACCCTGAAGCATGCAGGAGAAAAGCTCAATATAAATGTTATTTGTCTTGTCTAATAATTCAGCAGATGCACATTTTATGCGAAGATATGCAGCTTGGAAATGGACCAGTGAAAATCATGAGCTGCTGGATTTCAGTTGTGCTTTTCTAAGCTGCATAAGATTGCATAATGTAAGCATAGAAATGTCATCAATTTGGAATTATTAGTATTGACCACCCTTAGTAATAAGGCTGCAGGCAGGCAATAACAGAGCAGTATTAGAACATCCGGTCCGCACAATCCTTCCAGACAAATAGCCTAGAAACCATTATTGTCAGACAATCAGGTTTACAGCCAGAGGACTAACATCTTTTAGGAGGTTTAAGTACGGTAAGCGGTGAGAACTCCCATCACAGCATAGAGGCTCTAGCATAAGCAGAGCCGGGACAAGGTCCTCCAGCACCCAAGGCTAAGACACCATAATGCGCCCCTCCATCCCTCCCACCCCAGCTATCACACACTGATTGCTATTAGAGTAAGAGGCGCCCCAGGGCCCCCTACATCTTAATCTCTAGTTATCTGGCTTGCAGTCACTGCCATGTATTCCCTCTTCTTATTTCTCTCTGCTTCAAACACAATAGGGGAATCATAGCTGAGTGTTTGTGCGCCCCCTCCTACACTGCCCCCTGAGGCTGCAGCCTCTCTCGCCTCTGCCTCGGCCCAGGTGTAGTGCCTACATGTATTATAAGATTACAATTTACTTTTGTAGTAATAGCTGCTCTGTTCTATAATTTCTCTCGTTTCTGCAGCACAGCACTCCTTTCTCAACCTTTCCACAAACTTGGCTTTTTTAATGTTTGGATAGGATATTATAGCTTAAAACCACGTGTGTCCAATTGCTCAATACGCCGCTGTTTATTTATAAACTAGATTTTTATATTCTTTATTAAGTTTAAGGCTATGTTCACAGTTGTGATGGATGCATATCAGCTTATTATGGTGCATCCTGCTAGGAGACGCTGTGCTCTGTCGCAGCATCAGGTAAGTGCATTCACACTACACAGTTGTGCACCTGTCCCTCTGCTTCCCCATCATTGCGGCAGTCGTCGCCACCATTTGACTCTTCCTGCCTCTACTCACCTGTCTTAGGTCTTCCATGTATGCTGACACCACTGCAGGGCTCCAGGACAAGTGCTGGTAGGCTCAGAGGCCCAGCAGAAATGAGGGCTAAGAGGGAGAATTCTCGCAAATGGCAACCGAAGACGACTTGTGAACCAATGAGAATCCTCACTGGTGCTATGGAGGATTACCTTTTGGTCTTTTTGCACTGGTTCTGCTAGGAGTTCCTATCAGCGCTTCACGGAGCCCAGCAGCATGGAGGACCCAAATACAGGTCCTTCTCAAAAAATTAGCATATTGTGATAAAGTTCATTATTTTCTGTAATGTACTGATAAACATTAGACTTTCATATATTTTAGATTCATTACACACAACTGAAGTAGTTCAAGCCTTTTATTGTTTTAATATTGATGATTTTGGCATACAGCTCATGAAAACCCAAAATTCTGATCTCAAAAAATTAGCTTATCATGAAAAGGTTCTCTAAACTAGCTATTAACCTAATCATCTAAATCAACTAATTAACTCTAAACACCTGCAAAAGATTCCCGAGGCTTTTAAAAACTCCCAGCCTGGTTCATTACTCAAAACCCCAATCATGGGTAAGACTGCCGACCTGACTGTTGTCCAGAAGGCCATCATTGACACCCTCAAGCAAGAGGGTAGGGCATAGAAAGAAATTTCTGAACGAATAGGCTTTTCCCAGAGCGCTGTATTAAGGCACCTCAGTGGGAAGTCTGTGGGAAGGAAAAAGTGTGGCAGAAAACGCTGCACAACGAGAAGAGGTGACCGGACCCTGAGGAAGATTGTGGAGAAGGACCGATTCCAGACCTTGGGGGAAATGTGGAAGCAGTGGACTGAGTCTGGAGTAGAAACATCCAGAGCCACCGTGTACAGGCATGTGCAGGAAATGGGCTACAGGTGCCGCATTCCCCAGGTCAAGCCACTTTTGAACCAGAAACCGCGGCAGAAGCGCCTGACCTGGGCTACAGAGAAGCAGCACTGGACTGTTGCTCAGTGGTCCAAAGTGCTTTTTTTTGGATGAAAGCAACTTTTGCATGTCATTCGGAAATCAAGGTGCCAGAGTCTGGAGGAAGACTGGGGAGAGGGAAATGCCAAAATGCCTAAAGTCCAGTGTCAAGTACCCACAGTCAGTGATGGTCTGGGGTGCCATGTCGGCTGCTGGTGTTGGTCCACTGTGTTTTATCAAGGGCAGGGTCAATGCAGCTAGCTATCAGGAGATTTTGGAGCACTTCATGCTTCCATCTGCTGAAAAGCTTTATGGAGATAAAGATTTCATTTTTCAGCACGACCTGACACCTGCTCACAGTGCCAAAACCACTGGTAAACTGTTTACTGACCATGGTATTACTGTGCTCAATTGTCCTGCCAACTCTCCTGTCCTGAACCCCATAGATAATCTGTGGGATATGGTGAAGAGAAAGTTGAGAGACGCAAGAGCCAACACTATGGATGAGCTTAAGGCCGCTATCGAAGCATCCTAAGCATCCTGGGCCTCCATAACACCTGAGCAGTGCCACAGGCTGATTGCCTCCATGCCACGCCGCATTGAAGCAGTCATTTCTGAAAAAGGATTCCCGACCAAGTATTGAGTGCATGACTGAACATAATTATTTGAAGGTTGACTTTTTTTGTTTTAAAAACACTTTTCTTTTATTGGTTGGATGAAATATGCAAATTTTTTGAGATAGGAATTTTGGGTTTTCATGAGCTGTATGCCAAAATCATCAATATTAAAACAATAAAAGGCTTGAAATACTTCAGTTGTGTGTAATGAATCTAAAATATATGAAAGTCTAATGTTTATCAGTACATTACAGAAAATAATGAACTTTATCACAATATGCTAATTTTTTGAGAAGGACCTGTACCTGCAGAGAAGACACAGGAGACAGATGAGCTGATCCGGAATGGGGGTGGGGGAACAGCTTAGTGGGAATGGACACTGTCCATTTCCATAGGCTTTTACAGGTTCCGTGAGAATCCACAACATATGCGGGCTCCAGAAAAATTGTGCGTTCCACTCTGTTAAAATTTGCAAGTGTAAGTGGATCTTATGTTTAACATAGGATCCATTTACACATGAGCTGCCCTCCCGCTGGATCGGAGTGTTTCTGTGACGAGTGTGAACAGGGCCTAAGCCGGCAATCTTATTTGCGGTGTCCCATACATTTTCCACTTCGCTTATTACTGTCTGATTCTGTGATCATCTGGATTGAACAGAATGGTAGTTTTTACTCAATCCACAGCAATTAATGCATCTAAACCAGTCATAATTAGGCATAGTCAATCAAATTGGAAATGAAGCAGTAGAAAATGTTCTGCCTGTAGGCTAATATCCACTCCCAGTGCACACCCTCTCTTGCTGGATTATAAACGTTAACACATGTATACTTTACATTATATACATAAATACTCTTGCTGAGGGATTTTTGTTTTTGCTGCTTTCAGCTCTGTAGCAGAGATTTCATGAATTTAATCCTGTTTCAGCTGCAAACCTCATAAAGATTCTAAAGAGGATCGTTGCAAACAAGGGGGCAGATGTCCAAAACTTGACAGGCCTTTTAATTGCCGTATTAAAAAAAGAGCAATATGCAGGGTGCATCGCGATGATAACTGACTTTATACAGCACTAAACACCGCCTGACCTTTACAAAGGTTTCTGGAAATGTCTCTCTCTTTGTCTCCTTATTGAACTGCATCCAAATGAGTCAATTTTGCGGCTAAGCTGACACTCTGCGGACATTGCTGCCTTGACCAGTTGGGATAATCTATTAGCAGAAAAGAAAGGTAACTCCCCCCCCCCCCCTCTCCTCCCCGCCCGCGATCTATCCGAGGACTCAGCAACTCAATAACAATTGCTGCCTTTCTAATAAATGAACATATTATCTGCTTTCTGCTCCTTTCTGTTTTATTTAGACGTTCATCTAACCCCCTGATGAGTGAAACTAATAAGGGTAGCTTCAAAACACTCCAATCTTTTTCCCTCCTCCTCCTCCTCCTCTTCCCCCCCTTTGAGGAATTAGCATATTTATGGACATTATAATTTTCCCTCTTTAGCTGATCTGATAGCAATAGGCTGCACTTTAATTTGTTTCAATAAAAAGCCTGACAGGCTCAGAGCTGTTTCAGGCAGTTTGAAGGCAGTGATTCCCACATTTGCATAACATGAATGTGCCGTTAATGGTCTTGCATTGGAGGAATTATTTCTCTTTCTCCCTCTCTTTCTATTTTTTTCCCTGCCTCCTTTTCATTAGCGTTTTATTCAGACCTGTCTTGCAGTGAAAGGTGTGTGCCGTCCTCCTTTCTGTAATTATCTCTTGATGATGTTGTGCAGGAAACGCCAGCTGGAACCGGCTCGCCTTAATTCCCATCAAAGTATAAAAATGAGATCCTGCGCCTGTGAATGCAGAATTAACCTGTGGAGGGCCAGTAATAAGAGACATAGACATGATTGCCACCGTTCTGTCCAATTTGCTTCATGCGCCGCGCTCCGGTTATTAGTTGGTCCTAGAGGCAACTGATTAATCCTCACTTATACGTACATATTAGACAGTGGAAGAGCTGCAGAGTATTTCATAAAGGGGGTAACAGGTATAAATAGATGCTCAGAAATTGAATTGTCTGCATATATTAGTACAGACTGCTAATAATGAGCCAGGATTTGTGAATGGAGTGTTTTTTCACATAACTGGAGAATGTTGTAGCCGTCACTAGAAATGACCAATAAGATGCTGGGAATTCCCACTTGCATTCAGATTAAAGCAGCAGGGTCAGCCATACTATGCCAGGAACAAAAACACACACACATATATATATATATGAGGAGATAACTACTTGTTCTACTTGCATAACAGATGTGTTGTACTGTCCACAGTTTGATTTCAGTGAATGTTATATAGTAAATAAAGAGAATTCTGAACCTGGCATTTGCCATCTTGGTTCCCTCTCACTGAAGCCAATCCTAAATTAATGTAATTTCCTCTCTTACTCTTTTTTTTTTTTTTTTTTCTCCTAGAGTCTGCACTGTCATAGCTAGTTTGATTTGTAAACACATGAGAGCACAGGCATAGATCGTATTTCAGCTTTACGCTGAACTTCACTCAGCCAATCAGTGAGGAGCAGGAATGTGGTATTACACCTTTCCATCAATTAAACAATATTTTAGTGTTACTGATATAGGTGATTGAAAAAATAGAGTTAAAGTTTCTTACACAGAACCCTCCCTCTACCTATCTCTAACCCTTAGACCCTTCCTGGTGGTGACAAAATCTAAGATTTCCCTGGTGGTGCCTAACCCTAAGACCCGCCCCTGGTGGTGCCTAGCCCTAAGACCGGCCCCTGGTGGTGCCTAGCCCTAAGACCCGCCCCTGGTGGTGCCTAGCCCTAAGACCCGCCCCTGGTGGTGCCTAGCCCTAAGACCCGCCCCTGGTGGTGCCTAGCCCTAAGACCCGCCCGTGGTGGTGCCTAGCCCTAAGACCCGCCCCTGGTGGTGCCTAGCCCTAAGACCCGCCCCTGGTGGTACCTAGCCCTAAGACCCGCCCCTGGTGGTGCCTAGCCCTAAGACCCGCCCCTGGTGGTGCCTAGCCCTAAGACCCGCCCGTGGTGGTGCCTAGCCCTAAGACCCGCCCCTGGTGGTGCCTGGTGGTGCCTAGCCCTAAGACCCGCCCTGGTGGTGCCTAGCCCTAAGACCCGCCCCTGGTGGTGCCTAGCCCTAAGACCCGCCCCTGGTGGTGCCTAACCCTAAGACCCGCTCCTGGTGGTGCCTAGCCCTAAGACCCGCCCCTGGTGGTACCTAGCCCTAAGACCCGCCCCTGGTGGTGCCTAGCCCTAAGACCCGCCCCTGGTGGTGCCTAGCCCTAAGACCCGCCCGTGGTGGTGCCTAGCCCTAAGACCCGCCCCTGGTGGTGCCTGGTGGTGCCTAGCCCTAAGACCCGCCCTGGTGGTGCCTAGCCCTAAGACCCGCCCCTGGTGGTGCCTAGCCCTAAGACCCGCCCCTGGTGGTGCCTAACCCTAAGACCCGCTCCTGGTGGTGCCTAACCCTAAGATCCCCTGAAATTAAAAATCTCCCCAAAAAATTGTTAAAATATGATTTTAAACAAAAAAACTAAAATTGCATGTGAAAACAATAATTAACGTAATTGTAATTCTAAATACGAATGTAAAATTGATTACAAAAAGTACAATATCATAATATTGAAAAGTTAAAACAATAATTTAAAAAAAAGAATTGTGAAAACAAATTTTATAACGAGATCTTCTGTTTTAGTATTGTAAAAGCGCTAAATAATAGTAATAGGCACAAAACAGTTTAACGGGCGCATGATTCATCCAGTTTTGCACCCACTAGTCGATATTTATCGTTAGTCAGTGGCGGTGCCCGATTTGTCCACTTCTCATATGCGCTCGATTTTCCTGCTGCCGGGCAATGTTATCTTCCTTCATCATTACTAACAATGAAAAACCTGAGTGTCATTTTGGGGTTATTAGGCGTTAACACTTCAGGTAGAGATGATGGGCCATATGCAATTCGTTTTTTTTCCCTGAGTCTTCTCCTACGAGATAATGTTTTAATTTGTGTTTAAAATGAGTTTTCAGCACTTTGCAATTGAAAAAGTACCAAAAATTAAAATAAAAGGTACTATTAAATTATCTTCAGCGGTTTCTCGCTTGCTGGTGGTTTAAAATGTACTTTGACAAGATGTTAAAAAAAATATCACCTAGACTAAAACTCAGGAGAAAAACTTAATTGCATATGGGCCGATGTCTCTGTTTATTTTCCTAGGCTGGACAATTAGGGCCCGCGAATCCGCAGAGTTTCCCCGCAGGCAAATTGCGCCGGGAAACTCTGCCATAGGGATGAATAGCTGCGCCGGCCGAAACACTTGCGCTAGGAATTCGGTTGGCTTTTCCATCCAAAGTTGTGCGGGAGGCTGCGAATCCCATAGCTGTGCATGGCACGGCTGATGGGATTCGTCTGCGTACCCTCAGACCCGGAAGTGCTGCCGCACGTCTCGCTGACGCGTGCGGCACAAGTGGAAACGGACCCTAAAGCTTTGGAAGTAACGGATCCAAACATCAGTCTAGCTTAGCAGAAAAGTTATGCATAATTCCAGGGATTCTGTGAACTGACTGAGCATTGGCATCTACTGTGCATTGCTGAGTGGTACAGTTGCACTGTTGCTGAATTTTTTTTTTTTTTTTTTTGCTTTTTTCAGCTGTTACCTGGAATTAACAGGCACTTTTAGCTGTTACCTGGCATTAACAGGCGCTTTTAGCTGTTACCTGGCATTAACAGGCACTTTTAGCTGTTACCTGGCATTAACAGGCACTTTTAGCTGTTACCTAGCATTAACAGGCACTTTTAGCTGTTACTTGGCATTAACAGGCGCTTTTAGCTGTTACCTGGCATTAACAGGCACTTTAAGCAGGTGCCAACCGGTGCTTTAAGCAACCATTGCCTGGCCCTTACTGCTGCTTTACAAGTGTTGTCTGGCATTAACTGGTACTATAGCAGTCGCCGAATAGCCTGTTTTGCAAGGCACTGACTGGTGCTGAATGACAATTCTCAGCACTTCTCCATTGACTGCTATGGAAGTCACAGAACTATGAAGTACTTTTAAAATGCCTGCAGCAGGATTTTTAGTAAAGTAGGTCTTACCTTAAAGGACCGCTATCACAAAAAAAATTGTAAAAATCAAAATGCATGTGTATGCTTCTGTATAAAATTGTCCCAAAATAAAATGCGCTAAAAATTTACATTTTACTATGTCATTGTCACAATAGGTTGTAAAAATCTGACAGGTTTTGGACTAGTCCATTACCTTATGTCGGATTTTCAAGGGTTTCTTTATTCTCAAAAGCACTTACTGAACAAAAGTTGCACAGTTCAAAAGAGCATACAAGCGATCAGAGAGGCTGGCTGACATGTTTGTATAGATTAGTGATGGCTAACCTTGGCACTCCAGCTGTGACAAAACTACAAATCCCATCATGCCTCTGACTCCTGCATGTATGCTTAGAGCTGTCAGAGTATTGCAATGCCTCGTGGGACTTGTAGTTCCACCACAGCTGGAGTGCCAAGGTTAGCCATCACTGGTATAGATCCTTTCCATGGAGTGCTTTTGTAAAGAATAATGGAACTACTGAGAACCCCCCCATGAGGAGATGGACTAGTCCAAAACCTGTTAGATCTTTTTGTCTTCCTTCACACGACTCAGTAGTCAGACTGTATGTGGGGCAATTAGCAGGAAGCAAAAACTGTTTTGAGTTCAGATTATTTTATTTTGTAAGATTTTGAAGCATTCCCTATACTGGGAGACACAAAAGCCATATTGGACACATCAAGATAATATTTCTAGGCAGGTTGTGAACTAATATCAAGCGACTTGTCAGGCTGTTAGTGAATACCCATACTCAAGTTTCTCTTTATGTAGAATAGTCACTATTACATTGTAGCTCATTAAAATAACCTTTACATTTTAAAAACTGGAAGCCTCTAAAACATTGAAAGGGTTTTAGTCGACGTTTAATTCAGACGGCCCACATATTTCGGCATGTTTCTGTTGTCTTCCGCTTATTGTTAAGCAATGCGTTCTTCATCCTCATTCCCTCATATCAAATAGAATGAAGTATCACATCCCTTAGGAAGATTTTCTGCCAAGATGAAATTTAAAGAGCATGTAAAGCTTTGGTCTGCCATGAATATTTCACATAAACGCTGTTGTAGTGAGCGGAATAATATGGAATCCTTTTTATTTGATACATGTCTCCAGCATAGTCCTTTTTTTTGTACTTGACTCTTTGTCATGATGTTCCCGGCAGATATGCTATGTGCCATTTACTAACATACAGGGCTGGTGCACACCAAGAGCGCTTCTGAGCATCTTTAAAAAGCGCTAGCGCTTCAAAAAGTGCTTGGCTAGTGTATTTGTATGGGATGGATCACACCAGAGCTTTGTGATTTTTATATTTTTTTTTTTATTTTTTCCAAAACGCAAACACGGGCCCTGCAGTATTTTGAAAAGATTACGCCTCAATGTACAGTATAAGAAAAGTGAAAAATTGCCAATAAAAAGCGCTAAATAGAGCAATTTTCCTAGAATTTCTTTTTTTTTCTTTTTTTTTTTCTTTGCTAAAGCTGTTCACTTCCAGGTCAAAGTGCACAAAAATTATAAAATCCCTAAACCAAAACACTCCTATAATCACCAGACATAAATAGAAAATCGTTAGGCACATGCCTGGAATTGCTTATAAAAATCACTTCCAAAAATGCTAAGCGTTTGCATTTACACAAGCGATTGTTGTTGTGCATTAGCCCATACATAGCACGGTAACCGCAGCCCAGATGACAGTGTTTGTAGATCCCATACGGAGGCTCTCTTATATATAGTATCTAATAGTTTACTTGTATTACAGTTATAGCAGTGTTGCTATATAATGTTTACCCAAGGTCTTCCTCGTTTCAGTTGTCTGGCTACCTTCTCAGGAGATAATCTGATCTCCTATAGCGGTGGACAATGAGAAGCAAATCGTTTTGAGTTGATACAGGTTTTTGCAGATCTTCCATGCAAATGTATGCAGCTTGAAATGCACCAATTTAATTCTGCCATGGTGGAATTTGATTGGTCCAGTTTCAAGCTGCATACATTTGCATGCAAAATCTACATAATCCTGTGTGCATTTCATTGACCATCTCGAATCTCCTCAAATGTTTGTTTGACTGTTTCAGACTCAATGCATTGTGTGTATTCTTGAATAGTGGGGTGCTTTGTAGACAATAGAATGTGCAGGTTCTGTTTCTACTGTAGTTAAAAGTAGCTTAAATGGAATTCTAACCCCCTTCCAAAATAAAACTGCTTTATTTTTTTTGTTAGAGAAAATGTGATTATCGCTCCCCCTTCACCCCTTTCCATAAAACTCTGATATTTGCGTTTTCTCTTCACCTCCTACAAGTCCGTTTTCCTCTGGTCAGTTGGAGAAGTGAATAGCAAGTGACTCCTTTAAGCAATCTCTGCCCATCCTTGATCTTTTCTGTAGCTGCCTTGGTTATTGGATGGCAGCTATGTTCATCAAAGCAAAGAAGGTAAGAGCCACCCAGGAGTGTAAAATTAAACAGGGTTAAACAAAATGGAAAAAGGGGAGGTGACTTACATAAGCCAGGTGCAGAGTGCCTGGCTTTTGAAACCCTTTGGCACTTTATTTGGCCTGAGGAAGTTGGCTGAGACCTACAAAACACATTGCCTGTGCTTATTAAAAATTCATTATATATATATATATATATATATATATATATATATATATATATATATATATATATATATATATATATATATATATATATATATATATATATATATAAATAAATTTGTCGTTATTGAGGTTAGCCACACACCATTTTTTTTTTCCAACTCTGGTTCATACTCTACTGGGCACCTCTTACCCCCTTTGTGCTTGTTTCCCTCCTTGTGAGGGCTAAGTCTGGTCACCACATGGCTGATGCCACATGTCAGAACCTTACTACTGGTTTTCAAGAGTGCGACCATCACCACTCTCTCTGGGTACCCGAGTGAAGTCTGGATTGAGCATCTCCACCTGATTCCAGTGGTTAGTTGCTCCTTATGCAGCCTCCTTTTGTGAGTATTCATTTTGCCTAGTTTTCATTTTTATATACTTTTTTTTTTTTTATACTGCGACCATTGAGGTCGCGTGTCTGTGTTTTCTTCTTACGGTGCATTGCTCACCCTTCTACACAGTTCATCAAAGTAATTGCACAGAAGTATCAGAAGGGGCGTAAATTAACAAGTGACCATCTTAGATATCAGCGCTCCCAAGATCTTCACTATTCGAGTGGCAATGCTGAGGGGCACACATGCAAGAGAAGTGTATATATAGCTTATCTGAGGAACCTTTATGGGGAATAGAGTATCATCCTCTCTGCTCAGGTTGTTTGCAGCTTTACTTGCCTATCAGTGGTAACATAGCTGCATGGTGTAATATAGCCCAGCCCGCTGCTAGGATTTCAGAAGCTCTGACTATCTCCTAGGATGTCTTCAGACAAGTGGCCAGTGAGGAGCTTTTAAAGCCTTTGCTGCTAATGCTTTTCAAAAGGTCAAACCTGTTTCCAAAAGACTAAAACGTTTATTTATTGTCCAATCCAGCAAAGCTTTATAGAGTCTTTGTGTACCCAAGGCAATATGTGACATGAGATAAACGTGTATGTACAGTACAAAACATATTAATAACTAGGTTGTTTTACTTGTTTTATTTTGCTGCCTGAAAGAGTTAAAGGGAACCAGAGACGAAGCACCCTCATGTATTTTACCATATATATCAGTGGGAACATTAGAGAAAACTCCTACCCTGCTCTCTGCTTCATTCTTCACTGTTCAGCTTTCTTCTTATCAGCCTTGATAAAATCCAGTTCAGCTATAATGATTCCTGAGCAGAGCCACAAGGGGGCAGGTTTAGGCTTGAAAAGACACCAGAGAACACAGACTCCTCTATAAAAATTCCTGAGCAAAGCCAGACTGAATGCTCAGTCAGGGATTTATATCAGGGCTGATAAGAAGCAAGCTGAGCAGTGAAGAATGAAACAGAGAGCAGGGTAGGTGTTTTCTCTAATGTTCGCACTGATATATATGGTAAAATACATGAGGATGCTTCGTATCTGGTTCCCTTTAAATCCTAGGCATGGAAGTGACAGCTTCTGTCTTGTAAGGTAGCGTGTCAGCCATAAAAGGTTTCCTGGCAGAATACAACTTCTGAGGACAGGGAGAGATAAAATACATTAACTGTTTTCTATCTCTAGGACACTTAATAGGCTGCTACTGATTAGAGACAGTAAAACATTATACCTACTTTGTAAATGTTTAAATATAAAAGAAAACCCTGGGATACTTAGTCACTTTTAGGAGTAGCAGAATAAATATAATTGTTAAAAAGAATCTGTATTGTTAAAATCGCACAAAAGTAAACATACCAGTGCGTTAGGGGACATCTCCTATTACCCTCTGTCACAATTTCGCCGCTCCTCGCCGCATTAAAAGTGGTTAAAAACCGTTTTAAAAAGTTTGTTTATAAACAAACAAAATGGCCACCAAAACAGGAAGTAGGTTGATGTACAGTATGTCCACACATAGAAAATACATCCATACACAAGCAGGCAGTATACAGCATTCCTTTTGAATCTCAAGAGATCATTGTGTGTTTCTTTCCCCCTGCAGTTCTCATGCACTGAAGTGTCAGGCTGCTCGTTTTTCTCCTGCAAACAGCTTTGCCTTTGTCTGTAATTCTTCAGTATGTGAAAGCCCAGCCAGCTCAGAGGACGTGTTATCCAGCTTGTAAAAGATAAGAGAGAAGCTGCCCTAATCTAAATAGTATACAGGCAGTGTGCATAGAGGGGCCTGGAAGGGGGAGTTCATAGCAGAACCACAACACTGAAGAACTTGGCAGCCTTCCAGACACAGGCCGACAAGTCTGACAGGGGAACGATACATTGATTTATTACAGAGACTGTGATAGTAGGAAGTGCTGCAGTAAGCCAGAATAGCTTTTGGAACTTGTAGGATGATAAAAAACAGGATGCAATTTTTGTTACGGAGTCTCTTTAATCTCATCTGTTTATTTTCACCTCGGGTTCACTTTAAATGAAAGAAAGCTGGATGGGCATCATCATTATGACTTTAACCATATAAGATTAATGAGGGCGGTATTATCCTTTAAGCATAAATGGCTTAGTGGGGTTTTTAATATTCTCACCGATTACAGGATTTCCGGGGAAAATGAAGCGCTGCGACGTGAAAGTAATTGTGGCACGTTTTGTCACTAGAATACAAAGTGTTTGCATTTCCAACCAAATTACACAGTCTAATATAAACCAAGGTTTTTAGGCCCCAGGAGTGTTTAACCTTGTGAATCTAATTTTCCTAGGACAAGGGAGCGAGCTCAATGAGCTTTCATATAAATTTCATTCCCCTGTGCTCAAGGCATTGAATTGACAAAGCAGTTGTTAAATTGCAGGTGGATTGTCAGGTCCAAGCTATCCTTGATTATGAATGTCAGGACATTAAGAGGGGAAGCTTGTGCAGTGTTTAAGAATGAGGTTAAACGCAACAAAACCCATTGACGCTTTTTTTTTTTTCCTAAACTGTTATCGTTTTTCTCAAAGTTCCTTTATAGCTAGTTTGATAGGATAAAGAAGTAGGTTATTCTCTAAATGTACTTTACTGTGTGAGACTAGCTTAAAGTGGATTTAACGCTAAATACATGCAATAGATTTACGCGGTAAACAGTTTATTTAGCAGAAAATCTCTTGCGGTTCTAGGTGATGCATCTGCCAGCCTGGGACTTCTCGTTATGCATTAAAAAAATGTGGCGTTTAACTTTAAAGGGTTACTCTGCTTCAGTACAAAATTCCTTGGAACACATATTTCTGTAAAAGTCATTTTGTTACAGAATTCCATTAATGTAACCCTGGTTGCAGTTTGGCCCAGGTGATCAAAGCAGCTGCTTGGGGCCTCACTCATAGCAGGGGCCTCCCATGTAGCTGCCCTGTCTGTGACTTGTATGACCACAGATCAGTGCAACACGAACGGAGGGGAGAGCAGAGCAGAACAGTGACCACGAAGTACACCTTGGATGTGGAAGTGAGGTCATTGCTCACTTCCTGCATTTGATGTATACTGCACAGCTACTATGCCCTGCGCTCCTCTTTTTGGATCACCACTGATCTGAAGGTGTGTGAGTGTTGGGAATGGGAAGGCAGCAGGAAGCTACATACCCCCATGTTCTTCTCCTTCCCTCAATACACATTGCCCGGCTGCCCTGCTGATCCTCTGCCTCTGAGACATTTAGCCATAGACCCTGAACAAGCATGCAGATCAGATGTTTGACCTGAGATCACGATTGTACATGTAATTATACTTACCTGTGGCTTCCTCCAACCCCATGAGTTGTGTGGGCTTCCCCGCTGTCCTCTCTGGCCACTTCCTTAACTTCGGTTAAACTTCGGTTCGGACATGCTTGCGCGCTCATGCCACGCACTTGTGCTCAAGAGCGTTCTGTATCTGCACAGACACAGAATGCTCCTGGTTGAAGAAGCACGGCAAGGGGTGCAGGGCCGGAATACCAGCAGCGATAAAAAAGATAACGGAGTGCCCGGAAAGGACGACGAGGGTGCCCACACACCTCATGGGGCTGCAGGAAACCCAAGGTAAGTATACATACATGTATACTTGTGATCTCTGGTTTACTTTTAGGGATGATTCACACTAAAAGAGTTTTTTAAGCGTTAGAAATTTTAAAAACTTGCTAATGCAGTGCTATGGGGGATTTTTACAAAATCACATTGCTCCAGTGTGAACACACACATAGGATAACATTAACAAGAGCTTTTAAAATCACAAAGTGCTCAGCATGAGTGTAACTATAAGACACCGGGCCTCCCTGCAAGAATCTGGACGCCCCCCCCCCCCCGGTGCATGCTCAGGGCCGTTTTGGGGGGGGGGGGGGGGGCAGGAGGGGTTGCAGCATGAGGGGAGAGCATTGGACATCTGTGGGGAAGGGGGTCCCCCTCCACCCCCCCTCCCCTTGCCTCGGGCTCTCCCCTCATGCATCAAGTACTGGCAGCGGCGGCAGGCAGGACACATATCTCCATCCACCGCCGGAGGTTCCGATTTGTAAGTGCTTCACGCTACTTCCTGCTTAAATAGGAAGTAGCGGAAGCACTTAGATCGGTGACCTCCACGGTGGATGGAGATATGCATAGGTGCTGCTGCTCCTGCCAGTATTTGATGCAGGAGGGGAGTGCAGAGCCCGAGATGAGGGAGAGGGGCGGACTGTCCCCCCTCCCCACAGATGTCCAATGCTCTCCCCTCATGTTGCAACTCCACCTCCCCCCCCAAAAAAAAAAAAACTGCCCTGAGCGCCCCCCTCCCCCCCTCCCCAGGTGCAGGGGCTGCATCCTCTATTGTTACACCCCTGGTGCTCAGAAAAGCTCTTGTAGTGTGAACTGGCCCTTAAGCTAGATTGCATTTGCCACATGCTTGTTTCAGGTATATGATTCAGCCACTACTCATACATGAAAGATAGTCAGGATGCCAGCCGACTGGTATTGTTTATAAGGAAATAAATATGACAGCCTCCATATTCCTCTCAGTTCAGTTATCCTTTAAATCGTTTGGCTACCCAAACATTTTTTTTTTTTTGGGGGGGGGGGGGGGGTCTGGCCGCGCTGGCCTATTTTTAGCATTTCATGTTTGTCTTTCCTGGCAATTTCCCTAAGGCTTTCGAGTACTTGTCTACAAATTATACAGTTCAGCATTAATGCGAGACCTTCCAAACTCTTAAATTACACCAGCAACAACAAAAGCTGGTTTACACAGCTAATGTGGTGCCGGGTCAAACCTGACAGAACAATCAACAGGCTGAAAGATATTTTTACTAGACGTTAGAAGAAAAATTCTCCCGCTTTCCACCTCTCACCGCAGCACAGATAACGCAAGGCAGAAATAATATCACAGCTCAGAAAAAAAATCCCTCACTTGTGCGTGGCCTTAGGAGTAATGGGATATTTTCAGTGTATCTGTGCTTCAGTGGATTAATGTTCTGCCCTTGCAAGACCGTGGAATGGCAAATTCGCCGGCCACCCGACTCTGGCATTTTGTTTACATGTGGGAGTGAAAGGAGGAAATCTGCATTTGTCATGCTTGCGGGGAATATTTGAACAGCTTGAGAAGGTTCTAATTTCTGTCTACTTCTGCTGCGACACGCTACATCCGTCCTGGAGGAGCTGGAGCAAAAAATTGATTTTTGGTCAGGTGTGTTATTCTGGTTGCTTCCAATCTCCTCGAGATTAGAACTGGAAGGCACAAAATTGTCAGCCGGCGGAAAATAATGACAAATTTATTGGAAATTCTACATGTTATTCTTGTTTCTGCTGCCTGAAAATATATTGCGTGCTGTTCTGTGAAGGATGTGGTCTAATTTATTTCTTTATTTTCTTTCCTCTGTGTTTCTCATTTTTTGTTATACCGTGTACGTTCAGTGGTAATATAAAAACTTGGCCGATCTCTGGAAGCCCGCCTGCTACAAAAGAGCAGAATTGATTTGTTGGTACACTGTCAACCCATTCAAAATGTAAAGGACCGCTATAAAAAAAAATGTAAATGTAAGATTCATACTTCTAAAATATAATTTCTCCAACAATTACTTTTCTCCTATGTTATTGTCACTTAGAGTAGGTGGTAAATTGACTGACAGATCTGACAGATTTCGGACTAGTCCATCTCCTCATGGGGTTTTTGAAGTATGTCCTTTTTTCTTTATGAAAGCACTCTCTAGAGCAGTGATCTGCAAAAACAACCAAACACCCCCCCCCCCCTCCCAAAACAAAATAGAGAATTCCCCACGAGGAGATATACTAGTCCAAAACCTGTCAGATCTGTCACATTTTTACTACCTACTGTAAGTTTTAGCAATATAGGAAGAAAGAATTCTGAAGTGAAAGTAAAAAAGTAGTTTAAGAATATTTCTCTCTCCCCTCCCCCCTCTCCCCCCCCCCCCCCCCACACACACTTCCAAGTAGCAGCAAGGAGGATCACCCCCAACAGTTTTAAGACACTGAGGTTTTAGTAATGAAGTCATGTGGGGTTTTGGCTTCTGTTAAGGAAAAAGTATACAAGACTTAAAGACTTATCACAAAAAATTTAAAATATTTATAAGAAATACATTTCTTGCAGAGTAAAATGCACCATAAGTTCATTTTTTCCTCTGTTCCTGTCACTTAGTCAGCAGTAAAAACCTGACAGATCTGACGGGTTTCAGACTAATCCATCTCCTCACAAAGGATTCTCAGTATTACCTTTATTATTTTCAAAAACTCTGCCTGGAAAGGATCTACTTCCCTTTTTCTCTGATTTAGATGGGAGCCTAGGACCTCCTGCTCAGTATGGGAAGAGGTGTGGTTTGGGCAGGCTATGAATGGTTGGGTTGGAGGGTAAATATCAGATTGATATGGAGATTCTTGGTATGTGGAAGCAGGAGACGTCATTATAAGCTTATCGGAACTGAAGCAGGTTTAAAGTGTTTCAGCCCCCGTAGCTATTGTATACAGCTAGACGGTGGGGTCCTGTGACCCCAAAGCTGAAGAGCGTTGGGGGGGGGGGGGGGGGGACTGTGGGGGATGGGTGCCAGTTACATTAGATTGGAAGGATGGATTTAAACAAAACAAAACAGAGAAAGTGCTTCAAGTACTGTATTTTAACAAGTTGTATTACACCAAAATCACTCTGAATGTTCTCTAGTTTTCCCTGATCCCACCTCTGAACATATAATTAATATTGAGTAACTAGGAAAGTTGGCTTGCATGGATTTATCAGCGGTTACCGAGATGTTAGCAATTGCATTCCAGAATCCACACTGATGTGAGATCATTGCATCTTGTGGAATGAATGTGTCATTGCAGTTAATCGGCACAACTAAAGTACACAATAGCAGCAAGTACTTTTTCTTCCTGCTTTGTGCAGACTCATGAACCCACTGAGATCAAGATAGTAGAACTCTGGGCATCATTATCAGCCACGGCCGAGTTCAGACCAGTGTGTGTACGTAGCTTAAAGTCTATATATGGCTTAAGGCCCCTTTCACACTGGTGCATTGCGTTACCCTGTTTTGCTGCATGGGTAACGCCACGCCAGTGAAAGTCTATGGGGCATTTCATACCTGGCGCAGTGCAACGCGATGTGCCGGAAGTGCCCTGATTTGCCGCGATAGCAACAGCACATTGTCGGGCAACGTGCGGCGACTGGAAGGAAGTCATATAAATCTGACGATGCAGCTTTTTTTGGCGTCCACGTTGCGGAAGCACTTTTTTTTTCTTCTTTTTTTTGCAATACACTTTCGGGCGATTCAAATTTTGGCCACAGGAAGTGAGCGCTAAAGAGCTCACTTCCTGCTTGGTGCAGCCAGTAGGGAGATTACTGCGCACTGCTTCTGTGATCCCCAAAGTCTATTTTTAGCCTTGCGGTGCAATGTTAGCACAACGCCGGTTTCCAGTGTGAACCTGGCCTCAGACTTCATTGTGACATCAATTTCACACTAGAGATTGGCGTTATTAGAAATATCTTTGTGACCAGTTTATTCCAATATTGTGGGACTGTCTGAGCAATGTATCCTGATGTCTGCGCCACCGATATGATTTTAATATTTAGACACTTGCACCATGCATGTATAATGCACATTAGTCCCGTCCTTCCCAGTACAGTGCTGTACTTGTGTTTGGCTGTACAACCCACGGTACATTTGTTGAACATCCTGCAGATGCTGTATTAGTATGCAGCAGTGAGATTAGATCACTGTTACGAGGGGATAATTAGGCTGAAAGTGCGTCAAGTGATACGAGCAGGGAAAAGGGGAACTAAACGTTAATGTGTTCATGATAGTATGTGTGACCTCCAGGCACTTCTTCTAATCCAGTAATACCCAGCAGTTGCAATCCTGCGATGTTCTGAGTCTTCCCTGTGCTCTGGGGGCTCGCCGATGCCCAAATCCAGGCCAGGCAGCTGCGTAAACGTCTAATCTTCTAAATACTTTACTTCGGCACACTGAAGGAAACAATCTGTTTTTCTAGGACAAGTAGATTCAAGTTGCGGGGCTGTATGTGCCGGCATTTCCTCAGAGGAGCCTATAGTGGGCCAATTTCCTCACTGCCTATGTAACCCAAGCACAGGCTGCATACCTCTAAGGAGTGTTTACTTAATGAAGATCAGCCTTTTACTAGGCTCTTGTTATTCTGGATGGTCTTATGTAAAAGCTAATTAAAAGGGGGGGGGGGGGGGGGGAAGAAAGTTTATCTTGTGTATTCTTTATAAGGTGATCTGTGTCCATTTTGCTTTGCTGTTTACTTTTTTTTTATTAGCGTAGGAGGTTTAAAAATGGACTGTTAGCAAAAGTAACTTGTTTAAAAGAATAAAGCTGAACAATGAACAAAGTGTTCTCATTTGCTTATTCGAGGTCATTGCAAGGGTGGCCTCAACACAGCATGCATTGTGTGGTGACTGAGGTGTCAGATGCACATTGCCCTGTTCATATTTATTATTTAGTATTTACCTTATATAGCGCCGACAATGTTCTCTCTAGATTCTTGTAGCCGGGTGCTCCGCCCAGCTAATTTCGGTGATCACCCGGCCGGTGGCATAGCAAAGGAGCTTGGGGCCCCAGTAAGAGTTTTACATGGGGCCCCAACCACTGTATTGATATGGAGCCCCAAAATCCACCAAGGACAGATGCAGTGTCTGAGAGGTGTATTCAGAGTAAGGAAACTGAAGGATTACCACTATTCAATGCACATATAGAGGTGCTCATAATCAGCATAGCACTAAAGAAAAGCTAAAACTATGGATGAAGGATGGCCCCTAGTGTGCCACTCTGGTCCATGGTCCCCAGTGCAGACGCAACCTCTGCATCCCCTATTGCTACACCACTGCACCTGACTGTTATTGGCTCACCTCTTCTCCCTTTTCCATTATAGTGGCTCTTTGGTACCTGCAGCCCCCCATACAGAAATCCTGGTGCGGTGCAAGTTTCACTTCTACCTCCCGAGTCCTACCATAAAGCCATACCATCCACTGATGAAGGCCAAAACTGTCTTTCTGCAAGTTGGACTATATGACTTCATAAAATGTATAGCTTCTAGGCATGCTGTAAACCAGCAGTTGTATCCATAGCTTTTCAGCATCTTAAAGGAATACTGTAGGGGGGTCGGGGAAAAATGAGTTGCACTTACCCGGGGCTTCTAATGGTCCCGCGCAGACATCCTGTGCCCGTGCAGCCAGTCATTGATGCTCCGGCCCCGCCTCCAGTTCACTTCTGGAATTTCAGACTTTAAAGTCTGAAAAACACTGTGCCTGCGTTGCCGTGTCCTCGCTCCCGCTGACGTCACCAGAAGCGTACTGCGCAGTCCCAGTATGGTCTGTGCCTGCGCAGTACGCTTCTGGTGACATCAGAGGGAACGAGGACACGGCAACGCAGGCACAGTGGTTTTCAGACTTTAAAGTCTGAAATTCCAGAAGTGAACCGGAGGCGGGACCCTGGAGCATTGGTGAGTGGCTGCACGGGCACAGGATGTCTGCGGGGGACCGTTAGAAGCCCCGGGTAACTTCAACTCATTTTCCTCCATCTCCCTACAGTATTCCTTTAAAAGAGACACTGAAGCGACAAAAAAAAATATGATATAATGAATTGGTTGTGTACTATGAATAATTTCTAAAAGATTAGCAGCAAAGAAAATATTCTCATACTTTTATTTTCAGGTATATAGTGTTTTTTCTAACATTGCATTATTCTATAATATGTGCAGATTACACAACACTCAGCATTCAAAATGATTCTTTCAGAGCAGTCTGTGAAGTAATGACCTCTCCTCTAGCAGAGAAAAAGTAGACAGTTCAATTACAGTTGAGATAATAAAAGTCAGATAACAGCCCTCTCCACGACTAAAGGCCCATACACACGTCGGATTTTAGCGAACGACCCGTCGTTTGAACGTTCCGTCGTTCGGACGTTTTCGCGTCAAATCCGACGTGTGTACAGACTATCGTTCGGGTGATAAGACTGGTTACTAGCGATCCGCCCGTAGTTACTAGCGATCCACTGTAGTGAGAGGGATATGGAGGCTGCCATATTTATTTCCTTTTAAGCAATACCAGTTGCCTGGCAGCCCTGATTGTCTATTTGCCTAAAGAAGTGTCTGAATCACACCAGAAACAAGCATGCAGCTAATCTTGTCATATCTGTCTAAATTTGTCAGAAACACCTGATCTGCTGCATGCTTGTTCGGGGCCTATGGCTGAAAGTATTAGAGGCAGAGGATTAGCTGAATAGCCAGGCAACTGGTATTGCTTAAAAGGAAATAAATATGGCAGCCTCCATATACCTCTCACTACAGTTCTCCTTTAACTTAGTCGGAGAGCTTAATGGCTTGTTTGCATAGAGATAACAACTGGAGTTTCTCAACTCTTCCTGTACTGGAAACAATTAGACTGATGTATATGATCTTAATGTTTTATTTCTTAGCTGTACTACACATACAAATCATAATATCATAATTTTTTCTTCGCTTCAGTGTCTCTTTAAAGGGCTGATTGCATATTCAGTCCCTGAACTGAAGTGGTGCATTATGGGAATAACTTCTTGCTGACTTGAAGCTGAATATTTGCGGACGCCTTTTGTTTCAAGAAGCCTGAATTGTGTTTAGCGCAGAGTAAATGTGTAATCCGTGAAGAATCGCCGCCATCAAAATAGTCTGTACTTACAGCCAGGCTTCATTTTCTTGGAGTGCAGAGGAGAGAAGTCAGGTCAGGGATTTGTGTTATCTGCAGGTATTTGAATCACAAGATTGGCTGCGCGGAGTTCACTGTCTTGGCAGATAAGATGCGAGTTTAGCTGTTGTTCACAGCTGGGATTAATAGAGTTCCTCAGGTTTGTGGGGGCTTCCAATGCTTGTGAGAAATTAAAGTCACCTGTCTGTACCTGCACTGCAATTCAGCCTGTCACTTAAAGCAAACCTCAGCTAAACTTTCCTTTACTCAGTCTCATCTCTTCCACATTCTGCATACTAAAAGGGCAACTGACCAGAGTGGGAAACCGGAGGCGGCCATATTGATTTCCTTTGAAACTATGTGCATTGCCTGGCAGTCCTGCTGATCCTTTGCCTCTAAAGGTGGACATACATCTATCGACTTGGCGGCTGATAGACCGATTATCAAATCGGATGAAAATCCGCGTCACCAAAATCCTCATCGAGGATGCAACCAATTTCGGGCTGAGCATGGCGATCGAACGTGACAAAACCCCCAGCGCTGTCCCCCTCTAATGTCAAATGTGCCCCCTCGGTGCCCGGTGCACTATAATTTTCCTGCCTGCGTTCGCCACTGGCTCCGGGCCCTATCCTCCGTCAATACACCTGCCCCACGTGAATACTTCCTCTGTGTCCCTATGAGAGCTGCTCTTCTGCCTTCGCTGCGGGTCGCCACTGATCTGAGGTCTAGTAGTGTCGAGAGAGACTGTCCTGGAGGAGGTGGTCGCTGCTCAAAATGTAAATAAGCTGCAGCCGAGGGGGGAGGGGGGAAGTGCGGGGTGGACAGTGGAGGATGTGCGCTGCCTGACACATGACGCCTCTTGATGCAAGTCATTCAGGTGGTGTCATGGGCGGACCCCCCATGCGGGAGCATCTTATACAGTGGCAAATATGGTAGATTGATTTTGGGCTACAATTTAGCCAAATGATAGATTGGACAGGACGGAAATTCCCCGATTGGTGACTGGCCAGTAACAGGCGTTAATCGACACCCATAGCGTTGCAATGTATAGAACAGTGCAATGCTGTGCTTTGTTCGATTTTCAAGAGATTTCCTGCTGAAGTCTATTGAAAAGATTTGTTTTGTGTGTGTGGTAGGAATCGATCTCTAAACTGCCACCTGCAAACAATGTATCTGGCAACTATATTCGAAAGTATATACTCTGCTTAATGCTGGCTCAGCACTTTTCAGTCTTTTTTTTTTTTTTTTTGCTTTTAGCCAACTCATTTTCTTTGCTATTGGTCACTTGATGGAGGGGTTGACCCAGGCATAGTTGAATCTCAGCTGTGGTGGTATGGGAGTCAAAGTGGATGGCTGCCTAGCATTAAGTGGTTCTGAGCTTGTAGATTTTATCACTTCTCAATTCAGTTTCTGCTGAAATCTATTCCAGGTCAAATGGATAATGTGATAGAATTGATCACTAGTACCTGATTGATCTGCCATATTCATGTCTGCAGCCATTGTACTTAACTTCTATATGATCGATTTGCTGTTTTTGCCAGTAGCAGAAAATCTTTTATGCATACCGCCTATCATTTTGAGATTGCAAAGAGGGACACCTTTAAGACATTCCCCCACCACACCCATAGTCATGCCTCCCCCCCCCCCCCCGCCACCACCACCACCACACCCCCAATCACGTATACCATAAAGACTTCCTAAGCAAAAGATGAAATTTTATCATACATATCATACTGGTCCTTTTTATCATCATTACTTTTTTCTTCATTTTAAGGAATATATCAATTGAAAAGATGAGAATCAAGTTTGGAGTCAATTAAATACATTTTTCAATAGAAAAGTACATATATTTATATAGATCTGTACATCAATCCTAAAAGCAGGACAAATGAGGAAGAAAGAGGGGAATGAGTTTCAAAAGAGCGACTGTCCCTCCCAAAGTGGGACAGTTGGGATCTCGGCCTTTAGTGGTTGTTTATACTAGTGGTGTGTTATACCACAAGGCACAGCTTCCATTTTATTCAGTGCTAACCTCATCCAATTATAATGCATCATTTACCAGTGCAGATTACTAGCCTGGCGGTGTGGCTTTGAAGTCCCTATGCTGGACCGTGTTAAGAGGCATCCAGTTTCTTCTAAACATTTCTGTTGATTTAGACGAGTCTAAAACATTGCTGTTTCATTTCCCTGGTGGATGTCCTTTGAATTTGGTAGTTAATCTTGCTAAGTCAAGCAAGCTGAACAATATTGTACTCATTTAATGCTGTGCGCAAGGAACGTCTAGTTGACACCGACTGTGGAGTCTGCTACTGTACACAGAAAGCAGTTTAGAGGTTCCTGAAATTGCCTTATTATTTCTGTATGTTGTTTTTCTGTGAAGTGTAATATTTGGCGGGTAAAAGAAAAAGACAGTTAAAGAGGAACTCCAGTGAAAATAATGTAGTAAAAAAAGTGCTTAATTTTTACCATAATTATGTGTAAATGATTTAGTCAGTGTTTGCTCATTGTAAAATCTTTCCTCTCCTCGAATTACATTCTGACATTTATTACATGGTGACATTTTTCCTGTGGGCAGGTTATGTAGCTGCTCCTAGCTGTTTTGGCTGTTAGAGACAGCTGTAAACAGCTATTTCCTGTCTGTGAACCTTGTTACATTGTAACAAACTGCCAAACGTACCGCGGTCCCAGAGCTTCTTGTGGGAGGGGTTTCAGCACAAAATCAGTCATACAGCGCCCCCTGATGGTCTGTTTGTGAAAAGCATTATATTTCTCATGTTAAAGGGGGTATCAGCTACTGATTGGGATAAAGTGCAATTACTAGGTTGGAGTTTCTCTTTAAAGGAACACCATCGGCATTAGTCAGTTTAGCAATGCAATGGAAAACACTGAGGCTGTATACAGTATGTGTAATAAAGTATTTAAACCAGTATCTACTAAATTACCAACCACCTCCTCCCTTTACTGAACATACCAAAGGATGTGATAGGTGAAAAGCTCCTGCCTGTGTACAGGACACAAACCTGAGTTCAGTACAGTTCAGTAAAGGTTGTGGTATCAGACATACGTATCCTCTATCAAAGTGGAATTAAATTCAGAACTTCCTGTCTGCTCTAAAAGATTATCCACAGCATTATAACCTTTATGAAAATTTCTTCATTACAATTCATGGAAATCCTAAAAAAGACCCAAAAACCCTGAAGTTTTACTTTTTACGCCGAGCGCTGAAAGAGTTCAAGTGTACCTGAGGCGATATGTGACATGATGAGATAAACATGTGTATGTGCAGTATAAAACATATTAATAACCAGGCCCTTTTAATTGTTTTATTTTGCTGCCTGCATGAGTTACTTTCTAGGCATGGAAGTGACAGCTTCTGTCTTCAGTACTTGTCAGAATATAGTAATCCTCACTGATAAGCAAATTGCAGCCATAAAAATTTTCCTGGCAGAATACAACTTCTGAGGGCATGGAGAGATAAAATACATGAACTATTGACCTTTTTCTAACTCTGGGACACTTAATAGGCTGCCACTGACTAGAGAACGTAAAACATTCAACCTAATTGTAAATGTTTAAATGTAAAAGAAAACCCTGGGATATGTAGTCATTTTTAGGAGTAGGATAAATACAGGGCCGGGTTTAAGCTAAGGCCACATAGGCCATGGCCTAGGGACCACAGGATCAAGGGCGGGTGGGCAGTGGACTACTATGGGTGGGGGGAAGGGTCACCCTGGCTATCTATACTGGAGGGAGGTTGGTCATCATGCTATCTATATGCAAACAGGGAGGGTAATTTAACTTTTAATACTAGAGGGAAAGGGGGAGAGGTCATCAGGCTATCTAAACTGGAGGTGGTGGGGGGAAGGGTCATCTGGCTGCCCATACTAGAGGAAAGAGTCATTGTCATCTGACTACCTATACTGAGGGTGGCGGCTACTGACCGTGGCCTTGGGCAGTAAAGAGTACAAATCCGGCCCTGGATAAATATAATTGTTTTTCTCATCAGTTTATATTCACCTCAGGTTCACTTTAATCTTTGTGTCCTGTGTGCCCCAGGTGCCTAGGCAGAGCTCTCCTGTGGTCTATCCACAGCTGCTGATAAAAGATAATTAGACACTTCAATCTATTCTTTAAAACCCAGAACACAGAGAAGCAAATTCTTTAGCAGCTATATGTGTCTTACCCAGTAAGTCCTCAGCATTTACATACTCCATTAATAGTACATTTGAGTCTATTGAATTGATGCAGAATGTATGGAAATTACTGGGCAGATCTGTGATTAATGGGGCTGGCCTATGAAGCGGGGATCAGGGCTCGATCCCTAAGGCATTGTAGCAGGACCAAGACTGAAAAGAGGCATCGCTAGCCTGCAAGATGGTTGTTATGCAGGAGTGAGTATGGGTAATGGAGCTGCGAGTGATGTCACACGGCGGTCTAGGGGAAAACAAAGCTCTTGGGCAATGCTTGTGCTTGGAGGAGTCGATCCGCCGGGCTGATTACTGTCCGCGGCATGGGAGGGGCATTAAGGGCCGCTGTACTTGCGCTAGATTCTTGACAGAGGTGGTCATTATTGGCTGCCTAGGCAGAGTTTCGTCCAGCGCATGTGAAACAAGTGTGATGCTTGTTTAGCATGCTGTACCTAAGAACCACTCGCATTAACCGTGTCCTGCAGGTCACACTGATTGTGCAACTTGTGTACTATGCTGCCATTAGTACCGGTACTATTGCCGCGCTGCAATACAGTCCCCTCCTCCAGCTGCTGTGTCAGTCCATCTGTTCAGATGTTGCTGGGAGGTTGTTATTATTATTATTTAGTGTTTATATAGCACTGACATCTTCTGCAGCGCTGTACAGAGTATATTGTCTTGCCACTAACTGTCCCTCAGAAGGGCTTACAGTCTATTCCCTGGTGATCTGATAAGAAATTGCTTGTGTAGACGTCCAAATTGTTTCTGATCAATTTTGCAATAGATTTTGCATTAATAAGTACTCAAAATGTATTGCAAAATCTATCGCAATCCAGTTGGACTGGTTGGAAATGATCTAATAGATCCGTCGATCTGATGGAAAATTGTACCGTGTAGATGAGGCTTTACTAAGGAGTTAAAGTATAAACTCGGATATAAGCCGACCGGCGTATAAGCCGAGGTACCAACTTTTCCCTCAGAAACCATGAAAAAGTAAATGACCCGCGTATAGGCCCCCTCCCCCCATATAGCCCCCTTCGCAGTAGCCAGGTGCGCCCCCAGTACAAGTCGGTCCCCACCCCATTTCCAGATGTGCCCCAAGGATGATACAGCTGTGTCTTAAGAAACCACTAGATGGTGTCATAAATATAAGACACAACGATTGCCACTCAGGAATAATCCCTGATGGGGGGGTACGGAGACAGCAGTGAGACAGCTGGCAAGAGCAGGATCACTAGTGCAGAACCCTTATGCTCCTCTGCCAGTAACAAAGCCTGCTCCACCAGCCGTTCTGCTCCACTGACTCGCATATAAGCCGAGGGATGTAACTTTTCAGCACATTTTTTGTGCGCTGAAAAATTAGGCTTATAAGTGAGTATATAAGTATGTGCACACTAGCAGATAAGATAAGACTATTATGCATTTAGATGCCGTGGAAAGCGTATTGAGGATCAGAAATCATGTAAACAGCAGTCTCCAGAATAATTGCAGGATTAATTGAAAATAATTATGTGCATAGCTGGCTATTTGATTTCAGTCTGGCCACAGTAAAAGCAGTACGCAGTCATTTCTGTGACTGAGAATTCTACTAAAAAGCATTTAGGAATAAATAATGTGTTACAAAACTCTCCTCTGTATTGTACTTTGTATTATGCTGTCCTGGTTGTAGGCATGGATTTCAGCATGGTGTATCTGTAAGTGTTCACAAGCTTTGCTGAAAGCTTTCCTTTCCCTCACTGCCCTGTCTTCTAATCAAGTCTGTTCCATTGAACATGTTGCCTTGGAAACTTTGGCGATAAGAGTTTTGGGCATTTGTGCTACAATTTAAATGCTAAGAAGTTGAAATGGTAACAAAAGACTGCACAAGGCTGCGATTTACATCAAGGGCTTTTAACCTGTGTTTGGTTCACGAGAATCCGAAACCTCTTTGACTTCCATTATCTGCCGTAATACACTCCATGTATCTTGTCCTTCTCCTCGCCCATTGAACACATTTATCAGTGTGCTCTGTCTGAATAGTAATTGCTTTGCAGTTTAACTGTTAATGTGGTTATCCAGGGTATATCTGTATTGGAAAGTATTTCAGCTCATCTAGTTGCCTTATATATATCGTGATTTGACTTATATCTCTTCAGAGGCCTGTTAAAGGGCCACGGACCCTATGTATAACCAGAGGCAGCCTAATCTTCCTTATCAACTCAAGCCAATTTTTTTTTTGTTATTTTAAAGTAAACTGTACAGCTCCATGGAATATGTTGGCACTTCATAAATTAATAACAGCAATAAAACTTCTGTTCATAGTTACCACTCACAGGATGTTTTAACTAGAGTAGATATAAACTAGAGTAGACTAGTAGTAGAGTAGACTAGTAGTAGAGTAGACTAGTAGTAGAGTAGACTAGTAGTAGAGTAGACATAAACTAGAGTAGAAATGACAGTTTGTCAAGTGTGGTTCAGCAGGGACAGACTTCCTTCCCATAATGCCCAGCATGATTTCTGACTGCAAGTCAGTTGGCCATTGGCATTTGCAAACCAGCATGTTCTGACTGGAGCACAGGTGTATGAACGTGGTCACTGTGGTGAACTCCTTCCCTATTGGTCAGCTGACTTGAGGTCAGGGGTCATACTTTGCACTGGGGATGAGCATTCTGAGGCAGAACCATGTTCCGAATGAAACAGATCAGAACTCTTAATTTCAAACACAATGGACTGCGGCACCCTTGACGCTGCCTCCATGTGCTGCCCTCAATTATGTGTTCCAGCTTTCCAGCTACTTCCTCCCTCCAGCTGTAAAGGAGGAAGTATTGAGAGCTGGAATGCACAGTAAATGGCAGCGTCAAGGGTAAGTTAAGCACAATCCCTGCTACTCCCCCCCCCCCCCCCCCCACCCCACCCCACCCACCATACACTATGCTTGAAACTCAAGTTCTGATAAAATATCAAATTCATTTGGAACGGCAATCTGCCTCTGACTTCTCATCCTACTGGACATTATGGGACAGAAGTTTGGCACAGCATGGCTCGCCATCTCTACTGAAGAGACTTTTGTGTATTCGAATCGCAGAGATCAGCTGTTACGAACAGTTTCAGTTCAGTCCATCTGCCATTGTTAAAACCACAGAGATTACATTTGTCCCTATTCTGGTTTTTGATGCGATCATTAAAAGGAAGCTGAAGTCAGGGGCATATGGGGGCTGCCATATTTATTTCTATTTAAATCGTAACTCCGCTGAAAATAATGAAATAAAAAAGTGCTTCATTTTTACAATAATTATGTATAAATGACTTATGCTTCATACACACTTGAGATAAAAGTCTTTGGAAAATGCAAGATCACAGACCAATTTTACCCCATTCCATGTAGTATGAGAGCCATACTCTACACAGTCTATTCTATGGAGCTGCACTCCCCATCAGATAAAATCTTTGCAAGATGCTGCACACACAGATGCTGTACACATTCAAAAGATCATTATCTGCAAAAGATCTGCTCCTGCAAAAGATCCATTCCTGCAAAATGCATTCATAGTCTATGAGATCTGCAGATCCTCATACACACTTGGTTTAACAGACTTCATCTGCATATCTGGCAATCATCTGCAGATCTGAAGATCCATCCTGGTGGATCTGATCTGCAGATGATCTGCAGATGATTGTCTGTTAAACCAAGTGTGTATGATGATCTGCAGATCTCATAGACTATGAATGCATTTTGCAGGAATGGATCTTTTGCAGGAGCAGATCTTTTGCAGATAATGATCTTTTGAATGTGTACAGCATCTTTGTGTGCAGCATCTTGCAAAGATTTTTTTCTGATGGGGAGTTCAGCTCAATAGAATAGACTGTGTAGAGTATGGCTCTCATACTACATGGAGGGGGTAAAATTGGTCTGTGATCTTGCATTTTCCAAAGACTTTTATCTCAAGTGTGTATGAAGCATTAGTCAGTGTTTGCTCGCTGTAAAATATTTCCTCTCCCTGATTTACATTCTGACATTTATCATATGGTGACATTTTTACTGCTAGCGGGTGAAGTCAGTGGAAGTAGCTGTTGCTTGCTTTTCTGGCAGTTGGAAACAGCTGTAAACAGCTATTTCCCACAATGCAACAAGGTTCACAGACAGGAAACTGCCAAGACCATGGTCCTCACAGTTTCCTGTGGGAGGGGTTTCACCACAAGATCAGCCATACAAAGCCCCCAGATGATCAGTTTGTGAAAAGGAATAGATTTCTCATGTAAAAGGGAGTGTCAGCTACTGATTGGGATGAAGTTTCAATTCTTGGTTACGGTTTCTCTTTAAACAACACTAGTTGCCCAGCGGTTCTTCTGACCTCTCAAGCCTAGTATCAGCAGGACAGCCAGGCAATTTGCATTGTCAAATAGACAATAAATGTCAGCCTCCATATTCCCTTCACTTCCGGTGTGCTTCAAGTGAAGCTTCTGACCTTTAGGTACATGATTCTATGCATTGGGCTTCAGCCACACGATTGTCTGATTAGATAATTGCATGCATAAGTAGGTGTTCCAATGTTTCTAATGAACTGCTCATTGGATTTATATTCCCAGCATGCAAAATGTAAGCTGGATTTTTGCTGACATGTATTTGGTGCTGATGTTAATCACAGTGGAGTATACACATGGTTTGCAATGTGTTTTGTAAACCGTGCATGTAGTTCATTGAAGCACTTCAAACATTTAAAACATGCGCATAGGATCTTCAAAGGTTTTGTGCCTAATAAAATAGATCCATTTCTGACTTGCTTGCTTCAAATAAAGGTGCGTACACACATGCGACTATAGTCGTTTGTAACGATCGTTCCCCGATCTTTACCAACGACGATCGTTACAAAAAACGAACCAACGACTATTAAGGCAAACGACGAACGAGGCAAATCGCTACAAAACAAAGTTCTGTCTTGGCGGATTTTTACCACCGACGATCGTTAGCCAAAGTGGTACATCGTTGGAAACGATCGTTCGTACCAGGCTGGACATGCGCATTTCACTTTTTCTCCAAGGAACTTTACAATTTTATGCGCAGGCGCATTAAGTGCTTTTACGTGGTGTAACGTTCGTTCTAACGATGTGATCGTTACACACTTTTTACAACTAACTTTACTTCGGTCGTTCTTTCGTCAATTAAAAGATCGTTCGTCGTTGACAACGAACGATCGTTGTCGCATGTGTGTACGTAGCATAAGTCAGAAGCACAGACTGTGCAAAGTCACATTTCCATGAAATCCTCAAAAGTAACTGTCATTGGATAAGTTCCTTGTTAGAACCACACAAAAAAAGATTTGGGGCGAGCCAACAGATAGTAATGATCCTGTTAGTTATTGTGAAAGTCTTGTTTTTATTTTTATTTTATACTATTTTACCATAACTGTTTTTGGATTGTGGAACGAATCAACTGGGGTTCCATCAGTTCTTATGAGGAAATTTGCTTTCATAGAAGAGTGCTTTGGATTACAAGCATGTAAGTACAAATGATGCTCGCAAACCAAGGTTCCATTTTTTTTCTGAAAGAACTCCATCCGCCACCATTTGGCAGGGTGGATGAAGTGTAGTACAGATGTGTGTACGGTCACCACTCTAGGAGAGTATGCTGACTATTTGATACTGTTTAAATGTTTCCACAGCACTTCCTTGTTCACATGGGAGCAGGGGTGTGGCCTACTCAAAGGCTGTCCAGTTGCCTCTCACTAGCGGAAAAACACTGCTATATTTGATATAGTTGATTGCTTTAAGGCTGGTTTTATACCTGGCCGTTGCAGAGCGATGCATAGTGAAAGTGATGACATTGTTTGTACAATTAGGATAATGTGATTTATAACCAGGATAAATCACTATACAGTATCATGAAGTAACCAAAGTAGACTCCAACTTAACTTTTGGTTTAACGAGTCACAGATTATTGTTGCCCTTGGATCAGTATGACAGACAAGAAACTAGCATCCCTTTTCTTTCGATCAGCAGATGGCAATCTGTGCATTGCTACTCAGTGGTGTAGCTGAAGATTATGGGGCCCCATAGCAAATCTTTTTGAGATCATCTTGAGCACTCCCACCTGCCCCAACCCTGTGGATAAGAGTTAATTGGGCAATTTACATTCTCATGCAGTCTACACTGCATATAGAGGCGGACCTTCTACTAGGCAGCCTGAACCACGTGCGTCAAGCGGTGTCAGCCAAGGCAGGGACGGATCTAGGGGGGAGCAGGAGGGGCTCTTGCCCCAGGCGCAGTTTGTTGAATTTTCAAAAAGGCAGCAAAATTTGGATGGGGAATTGCAATTTAGGTGCCAAAACCTGACCTTTAGGTGCCAAAACCTGACCTTTAGGCGCCGTTTTGGTGCCAAAACCTGACCTTCAGGCGCCAAAATGTTACCTTGCCACAGGCGCAACTTTGTCTAGCTCCATCCCTGATCCAAGGGGCGGCATCCCGCCCCCCTTGCTCCCTGGCTGCAGCTCTTTAACTTGCCCCAGCGGCCCCCTCCTCCACAGAGTCCCGGATCCCCCTCACTGTATTGCCCAACATACTTCAGAGACCTTAGATTAGCAGTGACTCATAGTGGAGACAGGAGACTGGTGCCCCTAATAGCGACGCATATGCCAGTCTTATTATAGATCGAGCATTCGAAATCTGGAGCCAGGAAGTTAAGTCTTCTACTAGGTGGGCAGCTTTAACTATGCTTAGGAACTTTCCCCTCCTTTAATGATTTCCTTACATACCGCGCCTAACACCGCTGGCTTGCTTTATATATGCTTCCAGCCTGCGGTGACGGGAATAGACAAATGCTGTGAAATGATAAATATTTTAACAGCTCTTAGATACGTTTTTCCCTGCTGTTGATTCTCCGATGTTTATGAAGCAGGCTATTGTTTCTGTGGCATGGCAAAACAAAAGCTCATAAAATCACGCAATGCCCAGGACAGCGGCACCGTGAAAGAGACACGGCATGCGCCGCATCGCCGGAACTACCTTCTGAGTTATCTACCAGTAAATGAAAGCCGGGACCCGGGCACCTGCGAGAAATGCCTGACTTTAAAGAATTAATAGGACACCAATAAGCTGCGCAGAGATTGCTAGATTTATACAGCAGAAAAAAACCCTTAGAAGTGTCGAGAGAACACAACTACAGACGAAGTGATTTGAAAAAAGAAAATTCCATTAGATCACAGAGAAATCAGGTCTTTTGTAATGCCGGAGCTGTCTGCTTTAAGCTTCACGTCTTTGTGTCTGGTCAGCCTACGCCTATATACGTTTCCATAGGTAGATTTTCTTTTTTAGCTTTTTAAACATTTTTGAATAGTTCAGGGTTTAATATTTAATCAGCTGCGTCTGTTTTAACTCACCGGTTCGTCCTTTTGCACCTGCAATTGTATACCTACCTTCTTCTACTCCTCTGCTGCCTTTTGTAAAAAGTACAATGCACCTTATCTTTTTCTTTTTTTTTTTTTTTTACCTCACAATTATCTCCCCAATCTATTCAGCTCCCATTCAACAGTAGCTGGAAAAAAAAATGCCTTTTTGTGAGTTTTTCTTCTTCTTCTACCTTGGCAGCACTCTGAAGAGCTGAATCTTTTAACTCGGGTGCTATAATATTTTTCTTTTTTCTCCCCTGTGTTCGTTCCTCTGGGGAGTTTTAGAGAAACTCCAGCAAGTCCTTTTTTTATTTCCCCCCCCCCCCCCCTCTCTCTCTCTCTCTCTCTCTCTCTCTCTCTCTCTCTCTCTCTCTCTGCTTAATTTAAATTAGAAATGAAATGCCTGCCTCCTCTCTCCCTAATTTCTCTTTCCTTTTCAAGCTCCGGATCCAACTTCCTCCAGACTTTTTTTCTCTTCTCTTTTTCTTCAATTAGTCCGTCAAACCGTTGGTGACAGTTCTATTATTTAAATTCAGTGTGCCTATTTTTAATAATGCTTAAGAGAAAGGAAAGGGAGAGAGAGAGAGAAGGGCAGAGAGATTGGGCTCCCGGCTCCAGTGAGAGGGACAGAAACCGGTACCTTTTGACACATGACAGGCGGCGATGCCACAGCGGCTCTCCGCAGTTAATCAGCAGGCTTTTGGCACACTGAATATGGATGTGTTGCCTTTTCAAGACTCTTCATTAGCAGCCATTACACTGATTCCACAACCGCCTCATTTGACAGGGGTTTTATTTTCCTTTTTTTGCTACGTGGAAGTTTTTCTTTCTTTGTATTTTTTTTTCTTCCCCCCCCCCCCCCCCCCTCATGCTTTCATCTGTCTCTGTGTTTACTTGTCAGAACTAGATTAATATTGGACTGTTTTTACATAAATACATGCAGAGCAGCCCGACCTGGAAGATTAAGACAAAAGAGAGTATTCTTTTCATTATTTTTCCTTCTATCTCTGACAGCAGGGAAAGATAAGAGGACAGAAGTTCTCTCTACAGAGGAGGCTTGCAGAGAGGAGAGAATTAAAGTGAACCTGTAGGCAGTATAACATATCAAATAGCAGGGCTGCATTACAACAGGCACCATAAGGCGCCTTGACATACCTTTATAGTCTCTCTCTGTTTCTGTTCTGTGCTCCTGTTGTTGCTGTGCAGATAGACACTTTCTGAAAGCCTCGGTTTGCCTAGGCAGGAGACATAGACATAATAATAGGTAGGACTTTCTATTGGTTCAACAGGCGCACTTACAGCTGGTGTCCTGAACTGATATTAGGAGCAGTGCTGTCTCTAGTTTTGCTGTAAAGTGTTTTTAAAATAGGTTAGGTTAAAGAAAAACTGTTAGTAAAAATGCCCATTGACTGTTTTGTGATATATATTTGCGAAACAATCTTCGTACTCCCTTCTGATGTTCAAATGTGTATATAAGCTGCGCGTTATAACATAGTTAGTCTACAGCAGGGATGTGAAACTCAATTCCGTAAGGGGCCAAAATATAATTTTTCCCTGTTGTTAATTGCACCTCAGTTCAGTAACATGATTGGGTAAACCGATACAGAGAATTTATCAAGCACTGGGGAAGAGGAACAAAGGCCTATATACATGCTCTATTACTGGTGCCTAAAATTATCATTAAAGTGGATCCGAGGTGAACTTTTACTCATTGCATAATTGTGTTCCTTTCCTATTGTTTATAGGGCATTCCTCAAGCCAAATACTTTTTTATTTTTGTTTTAATACTCTAATTCCCTATACACTAAATAAACCATGCCCACGGGTTTTCAGAGAGCCTTGGCAGTAGCAAGGGCTCATGGGAGCTCAGTCTGGGCCATTGATTTCAGAGGCAGAGGGGAGGAGGGTGGATTAGGTTTTTTTTCACAGGCTTAGTGATCAAGATACAGATAAGCCTGCCTCTGTGTAATGTTTACAAACAACATGTCTACTGTCATTGTATCACAGGAAGAAATACTCATCAATAATCATTTTCTATTAAAGCTGTTTGCAGCTATATTTGCTGTGTAAACTATCTAAACTTTAGATAAGATATATATAGACAAGTTACTTGTTATAGTTAGTTTTTCATCTCGGATCCACTTTAAGGAAACATTGGGTGTTATGCTGGATACACACCATGCGTTTCCGCATTCGATGCGTTCGTCGATACGCGTCGATTCGATTATTTCCGACATGTCCGATTCACGGTTCGATGGATCGTTAGGTCAATTTGCCATACTTTACATGGCATTCGACCTAAAAATAATCGAAATGCGCTCGGAAATAATCGAATCGACACGTATCGACGGACTCGTGCGACGCGTAAACGCATGGTGTGTATCCAGCATAAGGTTTAGGACGATCCCTGTATAAAAGTGTTTCTCAGCTACTGCCAAGCAGCCTGTTCTGTTTCGAGGATAAGGGAGTAAGTTTAAGTGAGAGGTGCTTAACGATAGCTGTTTTTTTTAATTTGGTCATCTGTCAGTCGAAATATTTCTCCAAACTTCATCAGTTGGAGCCACCTCTTGTAAGACCTGCTGAGTTCTGTTTGCCAAGCTGCGCCATCTCTTACAAGACTTGCTTTATCTCCCTGGAAAGCTTGAAACAGCGGTCATTGGACTTGCTGTGTCTTCCTTGCTAGACAAAGCCAGCTCAAATGGCTTTTATTGTGTCTTTGTGACCAGCTAGAGATAGTTCTGATGAGACTTCCTAGTCCTCCTATCAAGCCAGAGACAACTCTCACTTGACTTCCTACTCAGAGACAACTTTCATTGAACTTCCTAGCCTTCCTCGCTAGCTGGAGCCAAGGCTCCTAGAACTTGCTATGTCTTCCTAGCTAACTTAAAGAGAACCTGAGGTGGGTTTGAAGAATATTATCTGCATAGAGAGGCTGGATCTGCCTATACAGCCCAGCCTCTGTTGCTATCCCAAACCCCCCCTAAGGTCCCCCTGCAGTCTGCAATCCCTCATAAATCACAGTCACGCTGCTGACAAACAGCTTGTCAGAGCTGGCTGTGTTTATCTCTATAGTGTCAGTCTGCTGCTCTCCCCGCCTCCTGCAGAACTCCAGTCCCCGCCTGCATCCCTTCCCTCCCTGCTGACTGGAGGGAAGGGACGGGGGCAGGGACCGGAGCTATGCATGAGGCGGGGGAGCAGCTGAGACTGACACTACAGATGTAAACACAGCCTCACAGCACGGCTGTGATTTATGAGGGATTTCAGAGTGCAGGGGGACCTTAGTGGGGTTTGGGATAGCAACAGAGGCTTGGCTGTATAGGCAGATCCAGCCTCTGTATGCAGATAACATTCTTTAAACACACCTCGGGTTCTCTTTAAACCAACTGTTTACACTTTGGTTGTATAAATAACTATAGCATGTCTCATAAGATTTCTTTCAAATCTGCCTTAGTGAGTGTGAATTAGTCATAAGTCTGAACCCCAGCTGAATTGATTTTGTTTTTCCTGAATTGGGGCAATCCACCATGTTACAAGGATCTATAATACATGCATCAGTTGTCAGCAAGATTAAAACTGCTGCCAAATTAAGTGAATTATATTGATAATCTTGTTACAATGGTATCGGTCAAGTAGGGACATATATAATGGCAGCAAGTGAACAGTCGTGTGTTGAAGGAAATGTATTATAAGCAGTCAAGCATAAGGATCTGAATATCTTTGACTAGGGTGAGTATGTAATAGCATAACTCCCAACTGCCCCTCTTTTGGAGGGACAGTCTCTCTTTGGGAACCCAAAGGCGGCGCGGCGGATATCGACGCAGAGCAGCGGCGATCGGTGTGCTCACGCAGCTAGCAAAGTGCTAGCTGCGTGCAGCAAAAAAAAAAAATTGTGCAAATCGGCCCAGCAGGGCCTGAGAAATCCTCCTGCGCGGCTTACCCTGAACTACGCTCGGAGTTACTGCCAGGAAGGATAAGTCTCCCTCTTTCTTATGTGAAAAAATTGGGAGGTATGTAATCGCTAGGTTGGAAGGAGCATGCTCAAAACTGCAGGCCTTGTGGAGTGTTCCCAAGAACCGAAGATAATGGTGCTTCTACTGGAAGATCCAGGAGGCGGAGGACGGCGGCGAGGGAGGGATCTGCATGGAGGGGAATGGAGGAAGCCCCATGTATGTATAAAACTTTTCTCTCCCTTTATCTCAGTCATACTTTAAATAGACTCTGAAGCGAGAATAAATCTCGCTTCAGAGCTCATAGATAGCAGGGGCACGTGTGCCCCTGCTAAACCGCCGCTATAGCGCCGCTGAACGGGGGTCCCTTCACCCCCAAACCCCCCACTGCGACACTTGGTCACAGACTTGGTCGCTCCTGGAGGCAGGGCTAACGGCTACAGCCGTGCCTCCAGTCGCGTCTGTCAGCGGCGCATCGCCGCCTCTCCCCCGCCCCTTTCAGTGAAGGAAGACTGAGAGGGGCGGGGGAGAGGCGGAGATACGCGCTGACAGACGCGTGTGGGGCAGGGCTGCGGCGGTTAGCCCTGCCCCAACCAGGAAGCGCTCCCCCGCATTACGGAGAGGATTTGGGGGATCAGGGACCCCAGTTAAGCCGCGGGATAGCGGCGGTTTAGCAGGGGCACACGTGCCCCTGCTAACTATGAGGTCTGAAGCGAGATTTATTCTCGCTTCAGACTCTCTTTAAAGTATGTTCAGCAACACCCAGTTCAGGGGTACTTTAAAAAAAAATTCGGTACTTATCCGTTAGCCAGGCGCATCCGGCAGGTGGCGACAAAACTCCACCAGAGTTACATCTTTCCCTACTATCCATGTCGGCTTGCAGGGGGAATAGTAATTAGCGCCACCTGCTGGATGCGCCCGGCTAACGGATAAGTACCAAAAATTCCTTTGAGAAAAAGTAACTTTTTGCAAAGGAACCAAACTTGCCGTTATCGCCAGCCTTTTAGTACACTTGAGGAATCCGAAGGAACCTGTTGAAAACATAGATGTTTTTGAAAGCACCAGACTGAAACAATAACTGCAGAAAATCGTGTAAAACTCTACATTGCACCACCTAGATGTTTAATTCCTTATCCACTAACCATCTAGCGAAAATAAAACTACAAGGCCAAGGTCTCAGTTGGCAACTAATTAAAGAAAAACAAAGATAAATCACTCAAAGAGCAGCTTTGTGTTTTTAAGTACAGCTTAGTATTAGTACCTGAAGTCTGTGTTTTTTTTTTAACCACCTTCCCGCAGCAAGAATCCAACAAACTGTCAGAGGGTGATCCAGCTGTGTGAAATAATTAGGCTCTGATTCTAACACTAGGAAGTTGCTTACAGGAGAAGAATAGTAGTAATGACCTCATCAGAGTGGTAATGCTCTTTCCTTCACTGATCAGGTGTTTGAGGAAGAAATGTTGCCAAGCTATATTACTGAACTGCAGTGGAGTAAAGGGGGGTCACTAACCTGGATTATGTGGTCTCCTAGTGACTAAAGTAAATAAACAAAATGACAGTTTAAAGAGAAACTCTGACCAAGAATTGAACTTTATCCCAATCAGTAGCTGATACCCCCTTTTTACATGAGAAATCTATTCCTTTTAACAAACCGACCATGAGGGGGCGCAGTATGCGCAGAGATGTACAGAGGCGCCGGTAAGATAAAAGTCGCTAAAAAGTTTAAAATGTTCGGGCTGTGGTGGTGGACCAGCCAACCCTAAACAGACACATGTACTGTCGGAATTCAAGAATTACACAATTTATTTATACACCGTATTTTTCGGACTATAAAACGCTCCGGACTATAAGACGCACCCAGGTTTAGAGGACAAAAAAAACAGGGAAAAAAATATACTAAACCTGGGTGCATTCATCGTGCAAGGGAGTCTTGTAGACCTTCCCCCTCCCCCCCCCCCCCCCCCCCAAGCTGTCCCCACCATCTACAATAACTAAGCTTCAGTGCCGAGCTACACTTACCCCTGCTGCCCCAACCAGCTAAACTAAGTACCCTACACTAAAGCCTGACGCCCCACCAGTAACCGTGCACTACACTACACTAGTCCCTTATTTCCCCACCAGTTACTACACTACAGTAATCCACCCCTGCTGCCCCACCAGTGACACTGCACCCTACATTAAACTAACCCCTGCCTCCCTACCAGTTAAAATAACTAAACCCTACAACTTGTATGACCTCACCTATCCAGCTGTCCCTCTGATGTGAGCTGTGATGACCTTGATGTGGCAAGGGAGCAGTGGCACGATCCAGGCATCCCTTGTGGGGCGATCTCAGTGGGAGCTACAGCAGCTGTCCTCCTCCATGTATTGTGGTGAGGGGCCAGAAGAGGAGCGATCCAGGACTAATTTCAGTGGCTGTCCTCCATGTATCGCGGCGGGGGGGGGGGGCAGTCTAATTGCAGCGAATGTACTCAATGTATCGTGGCAGGGGGCCAGGGCTAATTGCAGCGGATGTCCTTCTCGGCGGGGGGCCATGGCTAATTGCAGCGGATGTCCTTCTCGGCGGGGGGCCATGGCTAATGGCAGCGGATGTCCTCGGCGGGGGGGCCATGGCTAATTGCAGCGGATGTCCTCCTCGAAAGGGGGACCATGGCTAATTGCAGCGGATGTCCTCCTCGACGGGGGGCCATGGCTAATTGCAGCGGATGTCCTCATCGGCGGGGGGCCAGGGCTAATTGCAGCGGCTGTCATTTTGTAAGTTCCTGCGCAGCAGCGGGGGGAGTGACAAAACGGGAGATTGTAGAGGTAGTTATGATTACCGATGCCTCAGTACTTCCTTGTTTGCTAGCGTCATGACGTGCGACGCTCATGTGTGGAAGGAAGTACAAGGGAGTACTGAGGCATCGGTAGTCATAACTACCTCTACAATCTCCCGTCTTCTGTCACGCCCCCCGCCGCTGCGCAGGAACTTACAAAATGACAGCCGCTGCAATTGGCCATGGCCCCCTGCCGAGGAGGACATCCGCTGCAATTAGCCATGGCCCCCGCCGAGGAGGATATCCGCTGCAATTAGCCCTGGCCCCCCGCCAAGGAGGACATCCGCTGCAATTAGCCCTGGCCGCGATACATGGAGGAAAGCCGCTGCAGCTTCCGAGAGCAGGCATGGAAGAAACATGGGGATCATTGCGGGCGGCCATCGGTATCGAGGCGGATGGTTGGTGGCATGGGCAGTGGTGTGATGTAGCAGATGATTGAGCTTTTGGTTTGCTCCACGCCACCAGAGACCCTCAGAGGGAAATAGTAAGCAACGATTTATGTTTTTTGCAATATGTATACCATTTTTTTTGCTACCTTCGGACTATAAGACGCAGGGACTTTTTATCCCCACTTTTGGGGGAGAAAAAGTGCGTTTTATAGTTCGAAAAATACGGTACTCCCAAAGTTGCAACGCATTTCGCAGGCAAGATCCTGCTTCCTCAGGCAATAAATAACAGGAGCAATACACAGCACGGAGTCAAATAGTTGCTTGGCACCTACAGAGGTGCCAAGCAACTACTTGACTCCGTGCTGTGTATTGCTCCTGTTATTTATTGCCTGAGGAAGCAGGATCTTGCCTGCGAAATGCGTTGCAACTTTGGGAGTATATGAACAAATTGTGTAATTCTTGAATTCCGACAGTACATGTGTCTGTTTAGGGTTGGCTGGTCCACCACCACAGCCCGAACATTTTAAACTTTTTAGTGACTTTTATCCTACCGGCGCCTCTGTACATCTCTGCGTATAGAAGTCCACCCTTGGTGGGTGACATACCCTGTATTTTCCTCCTATCCACAGAGAGCGACGTCTTATTCCTGAGTGGGGACAGTCTTGTTCTCCCCACCTGCTTTTACAGTGGTAACTTGGAGGTAACCCTGGTTTGTAAGTATAATACTTACGTTTCACATTACATCCCCTCCCCTTCTAATATATACTACACTATATTGGGCTCTCGGTCTTCTTCCTTTATAGGGGGCGCAGTATGACTGATATTGTGATGAAACCCCTCCCACAAGAAACTCTGAGGACCGTGGTACTCCTGGCAGTTTCCTGTCTGTGAACCTTGTTGCATTGTGGGAAATGGCTGTTTACAGCTGTTTCCAACTGCCAAAAAAGCATGCAGCAGCTACATCACCTGCCTACAGTGAAAATGTCACCATGTAATGTCAGAATGTAAATCAGGGATTTAAAAGATTTTACAATGGGCAAACATGGACTAAATCATTTATACATAATTGTTGTAAAAATGTAGCACTTTTTTTTATTACATTATTTTTACTGGAGTTCCTCTTTAAATAAACAGTTATACACACCAATATATTTCAAGTGTATATATTTAGTGGCTTTTCATCCAGGATGACCAGTGTTCTCCCCAGGCTCTTTTAGCCGGGTGCTCCACCCGGCTAGATTTGGTGACCACCCGGCTGTCATCGGCTCACCACCTCCTATTCTGTAAGCACAGTTGCCCTGCATTTTCATCTCAACCCACCTGGCTACTTTTTCATGCCACCCGGCTGGAAAAAAATTCTGGGGAGAACACTGATGACAAATACATGGAATGAGCTGGCACTGAAATACATATGTAAGTCTTTATTACATAATTTCTGAATGCAAAATTTAGTCTAAGAAAGCCCCTTCCTTTTAAGATTTAAAATACTGTAGTATATACGGTACATTATATTTTTTTTATTGATGTTTTCGTTAGGCACTGAATATAACAATGTACAAAATTGCTTATTTTTTGCAGTGTTCATTTGTTAATTTAGCCAATGTTGTCTATTTGTGCCCATTGTAAAATCTTGCCTTACACTGATTTACATTCTTACATTGATCAGTTATGCCAGCATCTTTACTGTTGGCAAGGTGAATCACTGTTGGATGTGTTTTTATTTTTTTAACCATTTATGCAGTGAGCGGGAACAATACATGATCTCTCAGAGTGCTCTGGGGCGAAAGGCTGTGGGACATCATAGCCTAGGCTAACTCTTTGTTAGCCCTACTCTTTTATATGTTTTGAGTCGTTACAGATTATTTATAAGGGAGGAATGCTTTATTTGAACATTCTAAACCAATAAGGACTGTGTAGCTGAAAGTTTAAAACTGTTTAGCCAGGCAGCCTGTAACCAGCATATATGGAGCATGATTTGTAAAAGAGAGCTTTCATATACTTTTAAAATAGGTAAAAAATATGTTATAGTGTCTACAGAATGGGAGTACAGTGCTTTTGTTTGTTGTTGCATGCAAGTATATGCACAGTTTTGGTAGACAATAAAGTCCTAAGCAGGCCATACACTGGCTCGATTCACGGCCGTTTCGACAGCAGATTCGATCCTGGGATCGAATCTGCTGCCAATTGTTCGCGGTAAACGCAGCCGCCGATCCGATTTCCTCCCGATCGCGCCGTGCGGGAAATTACCCTCGATCGCCTGCGGGTAAAGTGCGCGTTGCTAGCGGCGGCCGATCCGATCAAGTATACATTACCTGAGGCTGGCTCCCGGGCGTCTTCTCCGCGCTGCACCGCTCTGTTCCGGCTCCATCCATCCCGGCGCTTCCTGTGTCACTGTAGTGACCAGGAAGTTCAAATAGAGGGCGCTCTATTTGAACTTCCTGGTCACGGAGTAACACAGGTAGCGCCGGGATGGAGCCGGAACAGAGCCGTGCAATGCGGAGAAGATGCCCGGGAGCCAGCCTCAGGTAATGTATAGGGGGGGGGGGGGGGGACAGGCGGCAGGAGCAGCTCAGCAGATGGTGAATCGGTTTCAGGCTGAAATCGATTCACAATCTGTTTGCAGTAAAGGCAGCCATACGATCCCTCTCTGATCAGATTCGATCAGATAGGGATCTGTCAGCTGGTCGATCTAATGGCACATCGACCAGTGTATGGCCACCTCTAGTCTACCTTCCTGCATGCGTCATTAGTAGTAAAGGAATAATGGGATACTATACCATTCCTTGCACAATTTTCAGATTTGTTGCAGCTGTTACAGTGACCTTTTATTTGGAAAGGTTATTCTCATGGCTAAAATATCTGTGCACAAAGGACAGAGCTGCCAGCTTCATGGAAGTTTCTTCCCCAGCACAGAACCATCACCTAACCCCTCACACTTTCTCCCTCTGAGCCCTCCCACTACTTCCCTCTGATCACTCCCACTACTTCCCTCTGATCACTCCCACTACTTCCCTATGATCACTCCCACTTCTTCCCTCTGATCACTCCCACTTCCTTCCTCTGCTGCCTCCCATGAACCTGGTGAGTAAGTCCTATTCATTTGTAAAATGATCCTCTACTCAGCTCCATTGATACCTGTTCTCTTGTGCAATTCCTTTTAAAGAACAAGCGACACCCATGCTAACCTAGAAAGAAAAAACACATATATACGTAGATAAATACTACTTCTACTTGCATAACCGATGTATTCCACGTAATGATTCCTGTGAATTTTACAAAGGAAAAACGGAAAATCCTTTTCTAGGCAGTGGCCATCTTGCCAAGCTAATGCTGACATCATATCCTCCCTGACTCTTGTTTCCCCCCTCCCTTCTCTTGCTCATTGTGTATTCATTAGCTGCCCTTCTCCCAGAGTCTTTTTTTTTTTTTTACACATCCAATCACTGAGTCACCTCAGCCTTGCTTGTAAACACAAGTGATCAGCTAGGCAGGGAAATAAATGGAAGAGGAGGAATATATTATAGATAAAAAGCACTCCCAGCATTCAACTTTTTGGCACTGTTTGGCACTAGGGCCAGTGCTCCTAAAGTAGGTGAGATAACTCCAAACCATAACAGCAGAAAAAGTTTTGCAAGTTTTAAATGCAGGATTAGCATCGTTATCGCTTAATACACTCAGATCAGTCGCTGTTGAAATTTGATTTTTATCGTGATAATACTGCTTTAACAGAAATGCACTCAGAACTTTCTTTAATATCCTACTCCATCCTCTGCACTTATGGTCATGTAGAGGGAACTAGGTAGGCAAGTGTGTGCTGGAGCTCAGTGAAGGATCATTATTGCATTAGAAACTAAGCAAGGATCTGTGTAAAGCAGACTTTTTCTGTTTGATTTTTGGAAGGTCAGTTCAGATTTACTTTTAAAGCCTTTGAGGTCTGAGACTGTTATAAAACTTGGGCAGCTGGGCCTTTTCTGCTCCTTGTAAAAAGTTATTAGTGAACCTTCTAAAAACTAAATTGGAAAACTGTCTGTAGATCTTTGCTGTGGCTCTCTTGACACCTGATCGATACTCAGATAAACAATGTAAGAGTTTAACTGTCTACATCTGAAGCACAATTAAAGTGCACTCTATACATTCCACTTTGCCTCTTTTTTTGTTTTTTTCTTTTTTCTTTTAACTTTTTTTTTTTCATTTCTATTTTATTAAGCAGTTGGCTGGAAATTCAGACTAAATGGAGGAGCAAATTGCTGAGAACCATGTCGTTCTAATGTATTTCCTCCTAACTCTCAACAATTTGCCATTAAGTATTCCCTATTAAACAAAAAAGAAGAGTTCACATCTTTCTATTTTTCCCCCAAGAATTTTGATGCTTGAATCCAGACTTCACACACGCCATAAATTGCGTACGAGCACTTTAGAACTTATAAAATAAAAATGGGTTATGGTTCTTTCTAAAACACTGTGATGTTCAGTTAAGGGAACACATTAGAAAGTGTTTTCTCTTTTTATACGGAGTAAGTAAAAGCTGTACAATACTCAATAATTCTAAATGATGGGCACCGGCAGGGTTAACGGCAAGAGGAGCTGCTGGTATTGAGCTGCTGCCCCCCCCCCCTTCCTCCTCACCACCGTGTCCAGAGAGGCTTCTAACCTCGGAATGTCTCAGAAGATGTGGCACTTCATCTCCTTCCATCCTTGTCTCTCTGGGGAATGCAGAGACCCAAAGCAGCTCAACTGGAAATAAAAGAAATTGAAAAATAAATACAGGAAAACCAGTAGAACAGATGAGATTCTAACCCATGTTTTTCTGAGGCCAAATTGTTTACCATCGTGCAGAAAGTCTGGTCTTCACTGTGTTACTGGAAAGGTTTACTTTTCTTCTGCTAGGTTTTTCTCTTCTATTTACAGATTTTGTAAATGCATTAACAAACCTGGTATGCTCATGTGATACCCAAGGTGGAGAAAGGCCATATTGGTAATAGTTTGATGTTTTATTCCTTTGTATTGCTTTTAGAACACCTGTTGTTGAAGCATGATGGGACTCTGCATGCCCAAATATGGGCTAGCTTTAACAAACATTACTCTGCTGAGTAGAAGACGACAGCCAGGAGGCAGCCGGTACCTTTAGTTATTATGAGCGCAGGATCTGTGACTAATTCACCAGATTCTCCTTTTTCTTAAAAAAACAGCGTGATAATGTTTCTGTAGAGGCAGCACATCCGAGAATTTGGGTTTGCTTAAAAGCTTTACTTTTATCAGTCTCCCATGTGTGACCTTTGCTAGTTCTGCAGTACCTTTGTTTTGCAATTCACCAATTTAGGTAAAGGTAGTTTTAGAAGGATGTGTACATGAGATGGGTTGTCTCACACTCGCTATGGGATTAGACCTTATAATGTCGGTGGAGTGCTATGGCAAAAGAAAGGGGGTGATGCCTCCAGGGGTCTAGTCCTGGGTAAAGAAGTGAGTGGACTCAAATGGAGAACCGCGCGGCGCGCCAAAAACGGGCGTGGTCAAGCACACTGTGGGCGTGGTCATGGGTGGGGCCAAATATACAAGACCTTAGCAGTGATGTAAAAGGTCTGCCGAGGAAGTTTGAGCTCTGCCGTAGTGTATCCCCCAAAAATAGATGTAATCTGACAGCATTTCACCAAAAAGACACATAATCTGGTAGAAGTTCCTCCAAAATACAGATAATATGGAAGTGGTTCCCCCAAAATAGACAATGTGGCAGCAGCAGTTCCACCAACATACACATAATTTGGAAGCAGTTCCCCAAAATACGCGAAACCTGGCAGTGAGTCACCCAAAATACAAGTAACACCCAAAATACATATAATCTGGCAGCAGTGCTCCCCCAAACATACACAATCTGGCAGCAGTTACCCAAAATACACCTAATCTGGCAGCAGCCGTTCCCCTAACATACACATAATCTGGCAGCTGTTCCCCAAAATACATAACAGCGGTTCCACAAAAATGCAGATAATCTGACAGCAGTTCCCCCAAAATAGGTACCCCCAGGTAGCCAGGTCTATAGGTGTCCCCAGTATAAGTAGCCATGAGTATAGTAGTCCCCAGTATATGTAGCCAGGGGTATATGTGCCCAGTATATGTAGCCAGGGGTATATGTGCCCAGTATATGTAGCCAGGGGTATATGTGCCCAGTATATATAGCCAGGGGATATGTGCCCAGTATATATAGCCAGGGGTATATGTGCCCAATATATGTAGCTAGAGGTATATGTGCCCAGTATATGTAGCCAGGGGTATATGTGCCCAATATATATATGCAGGGGTATATGTGCCCAGTATATATAGCCAGTTGGATATGTGCCCAGTATATATAGCCAGTGGGATATGTGCCCAGTATATATAGGCAGAGGTGTATGTGCCCAGTATATGTAGTCGGGTATATGTGCCCAGTATATGTAGTCAGGGGTATAGTAGTCCCCAGTATATGTAGCCAGGGGTATATGTGCCCAGTATATGTAGCCAGGGGTATATATGCCCAGTATATGCAGCCAGGGGTATATATGCCCAGTATATGTAGCCAGGGGTATATGTGCCCAGTATATGTAGCCAGGGGTATATGTGCCCAGTATATGTAGCCAGGGGTATATGTGCCCAGTATATGTAGTCATGGGTATATGTGCCCAGTATATGTAGCCAGGGGTATATATGCCCAGTATATGTAGTCAGGGGTATATGTGTCCAGTATATGTAGTCAGGGGTATAGTAGTCCCCAGTATATGTAGCCAGGGGTATATGTGCCCAGTATATGTAGCCAGGGGTATATGTAGCCAGGGGTATATGTGCCCAGTATATGTAGCCAGGGGTATATGTGCCCAGTATATGTAGCCAGGGGTATATGTGCCAGTATATGTAGTCAGGGGTATATGTGCCCAGTATATGTAGCCAGGGGTATATGTAGCCAGGGGTATATGTGCCCAGTATATGTAGCCAGGGGTATATGTGCCCAGTATATGTAGCCAGGGGTATATGTGCCCAGTATATATAGCCAGGGGTATATGTGCCCAATATATGTAGCTAGAGGTATATGTGCCCAGTATATGTAGCCAGGGGTATATGTGCCCAGTATATGTAGCCAGGGGTATATGTGCCAGTATATGTAGCCAGGGGTATATGTGCCCAGTATATGTAGCCAGGGGTATATGTAGCCAGGGGTATATGTGCCCAGTATATGTAGCCAGGGGTATATGTGCCCAGTATATGTAGCCAGGGGTATATGTGCCCAGTATATATAGCCAGGGGTATATGTGCCCAATATATGTAGCTAGAGGTATATGTGCCCAGTATATGTAGCCAGGGGTATATGTGCCCAATATATATATGCAGGGGTATATGTGCCCAGTATATATAGCCAGTTGGATATGTGCCCAGTATATATAGCCAGTGGGATATGTGCCCAGTATATATAGGCAGAGGTATATGTGCCCAGTATATGTAGTCAGGGGTATATGTGCCCAGTATATGTAGTCAGGGGTATAGTAGTCCCCAGTATATGTAGCCAGGGGTATATGTGCCCAGTATATGTAGCCAGGGGTATATATGCCCAGTATATGCAGCCAGGGGTATATATGCCCAGTATATGTAGCCAGGGGTATATGTGCCCAGTATATGTAGCCAGGGGTATATGTGCCCAGTATATGTAGCCAGGGGTATATGTGCCCAGTATATGTAGTCATGGGTATATGTGCCCAGTATATGTAGCCAGGGGTATATATGCCCAGTATATGTAGTCAGGGGTATATGTGTCCAGTATATGTAGTCAGGGGTATAGTAGTCCCCAGTATATGTAGCCAGGGGTATATGTGCCCAGTATATGTAGCCAGGGGTATATGTAGCAAGGGGTATATGTGCCCAGTATATGTAGCCAGGGGTATATGTGCCCGGTATATGTGCCAGTATATGTAGTCAGGGGTATAGTAGTCCCCAGTATATGTAACCAGGGGTATATGTGCCCAATATATGTAGCCAGGGGTATAAGTCCCCAGTATATGTAGCCAGGGGTATATGTGCCCAGTATATGTAGCCAGGGGTATATGTAGCCAGGGGTATATGTGCCCAGTATATGTAGCCAGGGGTATATGTGCCAGTATATGTAGTCAGGGGTATAGTAGTCCCCAGTATATGTAACCAGGGGTATATGTGCCCAATATTTGTAGCCAGGGGTATATGTGCCCAGTATATGTAGCCAGGGGTATATGTGCCAGTATATGTAGTCAGGGGTATAGTAGTCCCCAGTATATGTAACCAGGGGTATATGTGCCCAATATTTGTAGCCAGGGGTATATGTGCCCAGTATATGTAGCCAGGGGTATATGTGCCCAGTATATGTAGCCAGGGGTATATGTGCCCAGTATATATAGCCAGGGGTATATGTGCCCAGTATATATAGCCAGGGGTATATGTGCCCAGTATATATAGCCAGGGGTATATGTGCCCAATATATATATGCAGGGGTATATGTGCCCAGTATATATAGCCAGTTGGATATGTGCCCAGTATATATAGCCAGTAGGATATGTGCCCAGTATATGTAGTCAGGGGTATATGTGCCCAGTATATGTAGTCAGGGCTATAGTAGTCCCCAGTATATGTAGCCAGGGGTATATGTGTCCAGTATATGTAGCCAGGGGTATATATGCCCAGTTTATGCAGCCAGGGGTATATGTGCCCAGTATATGTAGCCAGGGGTATATGTGCCCAGTATATGTAGCCAGGGGTATATGTGCCAAGTATTTGTAGCCAGGGGTATATGTGCCCAGTATTTGTAGCCAGGGGTATATGCGCCCAGTATATGTAGCCAGGGGTATATGTGCCCAGTATATGTAGCCAGGGGTATATGTGCCCAGTATATGTAGCCAGGGGTATATGTGCCCAGTATATGTAGCCAGGGGTATATGTGCCCAGTATATGTAGACAGGGGTATATGTGCCCAGTATATATAGCCAGGGGTATATGTGCCCAGTATAAATAGCCAGGGGTATATGTGCCCAATATATATATGCAGGGGTATATGTGCCCAGTATATATAGCCAGTTGGATATGTGCCCAGTATATATAGCCAGTGGGATATGTGCCCAGTATATATAGGCAGAGGTATATGTGCCCAGTATATGTAGTCAGGGGTATATGTGCCCAGTATATGTAGTCAGGGCTATAGTAGTCCCCAGTATATGTAGCCAGGGGTATATGTGCCCAGTATATGTAGCCAGGGGTATATATGCCCAGTATATGCAGCCAGGGGTATATGTGCCCAGTATATGTAGCCAGGGGTATATGTGCCCAGTATATGTAGCCAGGGGTATATGCGCCCAGTATTTGTAGCCAGGGGTATATGTGCCCAGTATATGTAGCCAGGGGTATATGTGCCCAGTATATGTAGCCAGGGGTATATGTGCCCAGTATATGTAGCCAGGGGTATATATGCCCAGTATATGTAGCCAGGGGTATATGTGCCCATTATATGTAGCCAGGGGTATATGTGCCCAGTATATGTAGACAGGGGTATATGTGCCAAGTATATGTAGCCAGGGGATAATGTCCCCAGTATATGTAGCCAGGGGTATATGTGCCCAGTATATGTAGCCAGGGGTATATGTGCCCAGTATATGTAGCCAGGGGTATATGTGCCCATTATATGTAGCCAGGGGTATATGTGCCCAGTATATGTAGGCAGGGATATATGTTCCCAGGTAGCCAGGTGTGCCCCCAGCAGGAGGGGAGCAGCGCAGAGGAGAGCTATGGGGACAGCGGGAATGGGCGGACATCTCCTCCCCCCCCCCCCCCCCCCCATCCCTCACCTTCGTGCTCCCCTTGCTGCCTCTCTCCTCCGGTGTTTTGAAATGTCGGGCACGGCGGCGAAAGCGGGTGGAGACTTACCGCGTTCCAGCCGCAAGGGACGCACCGCTCTGTGTGCGGCTAGTCTGGTCTTCTAGCCGCACACAGAGCAGAGCGTCCCTTGCGGCCGGAAGAAGGCGGAAAGTCTCCGCCCACTTTCGCCGGGCCCGACATTTTAGAACACCGGAGGGGAGAGGCAGGAAGGGGAGCACGAAGGTGAGGGAAGGGGGGGGGGGGGAGATGTTCGCCCATCCCCGCTGTCCCCATAGCTCTCCTTCTCTGTGCTGCTCCCCTCCACACAAGCCAGGGTGAACGGCGTCCACGCTGAAGAAAAAGTGGGTGGACGCCGTTCACCCACGTCCACGCAGGACTCGACCCCTGGATGCCCCTATGGAACATGTGTACAAAGGCTGGCACATCCTATGCAATACTTTATTGTAAACAAGTTCTTGTTTTTTTGTTTTTTTTTTGCTTTTTTGTTTCTGTAGATAATTGCCTAAAGCATATATTGCCTTGATAAAGGGATCCTACGTGGTTCCCAAAATGTTGGCTTTAAACTTACAATGTTACAATAAAGTATTGCATGGTATGTGCCCGTTTTAGAAGTATTTCTGCTCTGCATTACTTTGGTAGTGAACTACATTCAGGCTTGTACATCTCAATGTTTGCAGATTCAAGACAAAATTAGTTTAAAGTGGATCCGAGATACATTTTTACACATTTCATAATTGTGCCACTTCCATACATTTTATAGGGCATTCCCCAAACCAAATACTTTGTTTTTGTGCCCTAATTCCCTATAAACTAAACAAGCTTCCCCCACAGCTCCTCCAGCGCCTAGGCACTCTGAGACCTATGTAGCAAGTGCTCATGGGAGCTCAGCCGGGGCAGGAGGAAGATTTTCCCGAAGGAGGAGGTGGCGTTACCAGCTGAGAACTAATAAGATTTCAGAGGCAAGGGGGCGGAGAGGGTAGTGGAGTTTTCACAAGTTGAGGGGTGGGGACACAAAGCAGCTTGGCTGTGTAATGATGACAAGCAGAATATGGCTTCTATCATTGTATCACAGGAAGAAATAATCATATACTGTTGAAGCTGTTTGCAGCTAGATTTACTCTGTAAACCATCTAACTATTAGAGAAGATATATGGACAAGTTACTTGCTATAGTTAGTTTTTTATCTCGATTCTGCTTTAAGGCGTTAGTTCCAGCTTCCTTTTAAATTTAATGCAAACTGCTAGGCCATTTGGAACTGGGCCAGCTAAATTCACTTCATGATGAATTTATTTTGGCTCAATTACAAACTACATATTTGCACTAAATTATATGCAAACCTGAATTATTAGCAGTTTGTTGACCATCCCTAGTCAAGATTCAAAAGGGACGCCAGGAAACAGACAGTGAGCGTAGCTATGGTGCTGCATCAGATCACCTGAACTGGCTGAACTACAGTTCAGTAAGTGCTCTTGAAAATAAAGAAAATGCTGAGAATACTACAAGAGGAGATGGGCTAGCCCAAAACCTGTCAGATTTTCACTAGCTACTATAAGTGACAGTAACACACGAGAAAAGCAATTACCGTGTATACTTTATGATTGCAACACAGGAAGAATCCCCGATCATTGTTTGCACGATGCGCTCCACAAACAAACCAGAGGACAGAGATATTCTTGAGCAGCACACTCTGCACACCATGTTGCTGGGGATGTGAGGCAAGGACACAGCAGGGCACAAGCTGGTAAGAGCAGAATCAATAGTGCACAATCCTTACGCTTCTCTGCCAGTAACAAAACCTGCTCCACCATCTGTTTTGCTCCACCGACTCGCATATAAGCCGAGGGGGTAACTTTTCGGCACATTTTTTATGCTGAAAAATTAGGCTTATATGCGAGTATATACAGTAATAGTGTATTTTACTCTGGGAGAAATGAACATTTATATGTATGGATTTTACTTTTTTTTTTTTTTTTTTTATGCGCTAGTTGTCCTTTGAATTACATTCAGGTTCTGGAGTTCTTTAGCATTTTACACCATTTGAGGGCCTCTTTATCACTTTAACAAAAAAAAAACCCAAGATAACCGTGGCCAGAGCTATAGGATCGGTCACAAGGTTATAAACGTCGAAGCTGTTGCTTTCCTTGACTCTGTCTGAAACCCGAAGGCTGGATTTCCATCTCATTGAATGCTGTGGCGGGAGGCTTGACTAAACGCATTCAATTTCAGATGACATCATTCAAAATGTCAATTCCCCCTCCATCCGCAGTCACTACAGTGAGCGACTGCTTTCCCTGAAGGAGGCTGCCAGCTCGGCCGTTCCTCCTTATCCACGCCCGGGGTGATAATGGTCCTCTAGTTTAGCCGACACGCTTGAGTTGGACTTAACACTCTTCAACCTGAAATAGCCAAAAAATTCTCCCTGTAACAAATGAACAAATATTTCTTCCCTCAGAAATAAAACCAGCGTGTCATTTTTCTTAAAACTCTACTTAAAATTAGAAATGGCTTATTGTTGAGCATGGGTGTGCGTCTCCCGCTGTTTCCTGCTGCTTCTCAATAATATAGATTGCATTACTGTAGTGCATAAAAATGTTATGTTACTTCAGAAGTGTTCGTGTACAGAGTTCTCTGCATTTTCTTATGCTGTGGCAATTAATAGCTGCTGTTTTTTATATCGTGGTCGTGTAGTAGTGAGGCGAGACTGAGAGCAGACAATGGATGGCCGGCCTAGCTTGGAAAATATGTCATTGTTTCTAGGCTAATCCGTTTCATATCCAGACTGCCTTCAAACGGCAGCAGAAAACCTTTGACAATGGGGGGATTTTGTTAGACTTTCCCCTGAGAGTGTTTTCCAGATAATCCGCCCGTAAAACTCATTTCTTAAAAAAAAATCGCTGTTGTGAATTTAAAGAGACCGTCGCAGCTAAATCGATATAGATGAAAGATTTCTCAGCGAAACGTTTACTTTGGAGACCTACTTTATTTTTGTACATATTTTGGTTATTCTGTGTGGTACTTTACGGTCAAAATATTGCTTTGGTGAGTATCACTTGATTATCATTATTATTGTCTAGTTATAGAGCACTGACATTGCAGTTTTGTAAAGAATATATGGCCATTTCAGTAGCTGTCCCTCACAAGAGCTCACAGTCTGACCCATACCACGGTAATAGTTTAGCACCTCTATCGTAGACCAAGGCCAATTTTTGGGGAACATATTAAAAACTTAGTATGTTTTTGGGATAAACAACATTGCAGTCTTAAAATATACCTTAAAGTGGACCCAAACCAAAAAATTTTTTAATTAAAAATATTTAGTTGCAGCACTCTGACACATACAAAGATGAATAAACACTCCTTCAAACCTATGAGCATTTCAGTGCATGCTTTTCACCCTTCTCTTTTCATAGCTAGGGTTATACTGGGGGCAGCCATTAGCAATTCCTCCATTGCAGGACACCATCTACTTCACCAGTTTGCTGGAAAAATCCCGGCAATTTGAAAGGAAGGGAAGGGTTCCTCCTATAAATGTAAAATATTTTATATTCGTCATCATGCAGCTGAAAAAAGGCTGCTATTTATTATTATAAGTTAGAAAATAGATTTTATTTCTGAATTCTTGTATTTTTAGTTTGGGTCCACTTTAATGTTAAGTACATAGGATGCAATTTTTTGACAGATTTACTGTTAGATCGACTATTTCCAACATGTCTGGTCTGATTTCTGATTGATTTTCCAGAAACGAATGGAAAATCGATCGGAAATCAAATCAGTCATGTTGGAAATAGTCTATCTGACAGTAAATCAGAAAATTGCATTGTGCATTAGTGACATGATGAGATGTGTATGTACAGTGGCAAGCTTACAAATATTTATGCTGTGTTCCTTTTCTTCTCTCTCTGCCTGAAAGGGTTAATATTCAGCTATGCAACTGACAGTTTCTGTCCAGTCGTAACCCACGAACTATAGCATTCCACACTGATAAGGCATTCATCATAAAGCACTTTCCTGGCAGAGATCTGGGCTTCTCAGAGCAATGGATAGATAAAAAGGTCAATATTTTTAAGCTCTCTGATATGTTAATATATTTAAGCTCTCTGAGACACGGAACAGACTGTCAATGAGCTGAGGAGCTGAGACAAAACAATAAATCTACTTTAAGTTTTTAAACATAACAAAAATACTAAAAAAAAAATTACAAAAAAAGTTTAATATCTAAAAGTCATTTTTAGGAGTAGGAGGATAGATATGATGGTTTATCTCTTCAGTTTATTTTTACTTAACCTTCCTGGCGGTAAGCCCGAGCTGAGCTCGGGCTATGCCGCCGGAAGGCACCGCTCAGGCCCCGCTGGGCCGATTTGCATAATTTTTTTTTTCCTGCACGCAGCTAGCACTTTGCTAGCTGCGTGCGATCGCCGCCGATCCGCCGCTATCCGTCGCGCCGCAGCCGCCCCCCCCAGACCCCGTGCGCTGCCTGGCCAATCAGTGCCAGGCAGCTCTATGGGGTGGATCGGAATCCCCTATGACGTCACGACGTCGGTGACGTCATCCCGCCCCGTCGCCATGGCGACGGGGAAGCCCTCCAGGAGATCCCGTTCTTTGAACGGGATCTCCTGATCGCCGATCGCCGGCGGCGATCGGAGGGGCTGGGGGGATGCCGCTGAGCAGCGGCTATCATGTAGCGAGACTTTGTCTCGCTACATGAAAAAAAATAAATAAATAAATAAAAAATTATTTGCTGCCCCCTGGCGATTTTTTAGCAAACCGCCAGGAGGGTTAAAGAGAATCTGTACTCTAAAATTCTTACAATAAAAAGCATACCATTCTATTAATTATGTTCTCCTGGGCCCCTCTCTGCTGTTTCTGCTGCTTCCTGCTGCAATCCTGGCTTGTAATTAACAGTTTTAGGCAGTGTTTACAAACAAAAGACATGGCTTCTAACCAGAGTATGATAGGCTGAGAACAGCTTACTGCGTGACTCATGCAGAGCTTGGAGAGGATGTGTAAAGCTTATGCCAATGACAAGCAGTGCTGCACATTCCACACATTCCAGCCTGAGCCCGACAGAGGAAAGAAGATAAGATTTATTACAGAGACCGTGCAACTAGAAAAGGTTGCAGTAAGACAGACCACATTAGAACAGGTATAGGAACTTATAGGATAGAAGAAATAAGGCTCAAAATTTTGTTACAGAGTCTCTTTAAGGTTCACACTTGGGTCACCAAAACACCTGATATTGTTTTGGGTGCCTTTGGCAAGTGTGTACAGATGTCCCCTGATGCCCACCGACTGGTTTTTAGTAATCTAGATCAGGCTTTCTCAACCAGAGTTCCATGAGGACTCTGCAGGGCTTCCTTGGCATTTTACCCCATTGTGAGGGAAGTATAATAGAGCACATTATAATAGGGGGTACTGTAAAAAGAAGCACTAAATTGGGTGTCAGAATAATAATGAGCACAGTATAATGAGTGGCATTGTATTAGGAGCTAGTGAAATGAACAGCCTCACCTACTTTTAAAGACCACGCCTCCTGAAAAATAAATGCAGGGGTTCCTCAAGACCAAAAAATTGTTTGCAGGGGTTCCTTGAGATCCAAAAGTTATTTGCAGGCTTCCTCTAGGGTAAAAAGGTTGAGAAAGACTGATCTAGATGCTGGAAAACCTTGCCCAGTTGTGATTGTTCTATACTGCCACAGGTGGCGGCAGCTCATTTCACTCAAGAATTATGGTTTGGGATGACCATTACTGCTGGTCTGTACAGTCCTTTACAGTTCGTTAGTGGAATTGGACCATCTCCGGCCTGGGTGTGACCATCGCTATAAAACATTATCCTCTGACTGAGATACACAGCCCTGGATCGCCGCTATCAAAGATAATTAATGCAAATCGGCGCTCATTAGCTGATAATCCCTTCTACAACCACGGCCATAAAATAATTTGCCTTTTACTTCTGCTTGGGGAAGTTTTAGCAAGCTGCAGAGGAGATTACAGTATGCTTGCTGGTGCCAGGTACTGATTGCCAAACGGTAAATCAAGTTTCCACAAGTGTAAGTAAGTTTGTAAGAAAAAAGATATAATGGTATGGTTAATGGCTGGTGTCGCAATTAAAGCCAGAATGTTTATGCTGCTCTATATATGGCCTCTAAAGCCTAGTAAGTATGGGGCATTGATGTTGCCTTAATTGTGTCAAAGGAGAATATTGGCAAAAAAATAAATAAGGGCCCGTTTCCACTAGAGCGAATCCGCATGCGTTGTCTGCATGCGGATTCGCATAACTAATACAAGTGGATGAGACTGTTTCCACTTGTCAGTTTTTTGGTGCGTTTTTCTGTGCAGGATTTTTCTGCACGGTAGGGCCTGCAGAATTCGCCTGCGTGTGGAATGCAGGCGATTCGCAGGCAATGTATTTAATAGGGGAAAACGCACATGCGTTTTTCGCACTAAAACTAATGTACATTGAGCCAGGCAGTGACATGGTTAAAATCGCTGATAGCCTGCCTATGCGAAATCGCATGCGAAATCGCGGCAAAAATCGCATGCGGAATCGCATCCGCATGCGATTTTGTCAGCGGTGGAATCCCAGCGATTCGCACCGCACTAGTGGAAACGGGCCCTAACAGTCTTGATAAGACAGTCTGGCATGCCAGTGTTCTCCCCAGAATTTTTTTCCAGCCGGGTGGCATGAAAAAGTAGCCGGGTGGGGCGAAAGGAGAGAATGCAGGGCCGGTGCTTCTGTGAGTAACTATGCTTACAGCATAGGAAGAGGTGAGCTGCAACAGCCGGGTGGTCGCAAAAACTAGCCGGGTGGAGCAACCGGCTAAAAGAGCATGGGGAGAACACTGCATGCTTTATATGCCATTTACACTGCGGGGGGTTGAGATGTAAAGAGGGTATGACAAAACTAAAAGATTTTTACTGGTAGTAGTTGTGAAAGTCTGTGGTGCTGGAAGTTGTAGATAAAGGGTTACCTGACCAGATGCTATGAAGTTTGATTTGTGTCATATTTGAGGTAGATCAATGTATATGAATCCACTACTATAGCTTGAAGAGGCGCTCCAAACCTTTTGGCTTTGGAAAATTGGCACTGTGATTGACTTGAGGAAGTGGGCTTGTACCTACGAAACTCGTTGCTTGTGCAAATTAAAAATGTATTTTAGTCAACCTTACAAGTGTCGTTGGAGAGGTAAGTCACCTCCACCTTTTTCTACGTTTGTGTTTTTAATGCAGTTTCATTGTCTTTGGGCACCTCTTTCCCTTGTTGCTTGAAGTGGCGTTGCTGTTAATTGCCCTGCAAAAAAAGTAATCTTGCTTATTCAAATGGAGGAAAACTGTTGAAATGCATCCAGAGCATGGCTGGATTTACAGGTTTGTGCATCCTTTCTGCTAACTCCGCCCTTACCCCCTTCCTTCTTATGAATCATGCTGTCTGCTCTCCAGTGTGGAGAGACAAGGCAGCTGCACTCTGTGTTCAGTGCTGACCAGAAGTGAGCCTGTGAAGAGAAGAGGACTGCATGTGCAAGAGCTGACCATATTACTCATTGGAAGAAGAGATGGTGTGATTGGATTGGTCTATTTTCAAGCTGCATACATTTGCTTGCAGAATTTGTATTATCCGGTATGAACTTGGAATTTGGAGTTCATTGACCATCTTTAATAAGAAGGGAGTGAGGAGAGACCTAGCAGACATGTAGGGAGATTAAAAGGTACTTTAAGTGAATCTTCTCTTTCAGGATATAGTAGTTGATTTTATATACCTGCATCCCACTATAAGGTACCTTTTTTAAAGGGAACCAAAACATAGAAAGGATATGGATGTTTCCTTTTAAACAATACCAGTTGTCTGGCAGTCCTGCTGATCTCTTTGGCTGTAGTAGTGGCTGAATCACACACCTGAAACAAGCATGCAGCTAATCCAGTCTGACTTCAGTCAGAGCACCTGATTTGCATGCTTGTTCAGGGGCTGTGGCTGAAAGTATTAAAGAAACAGGATCAGCAAGAGAGTCCGGCAACTGGTATTATTTTAAAAGGAAAAATCCATATCCTTCTCATTTTTTAGGTTTCCTCTAAAGCAAACCTGAAGCAAAAATAAACTTATGAGATAATGAATTGTATGTGTAGTACAGCTAAGAAATAGAACATTGGTAGCAAAGAAAAGAGTCTCATATTGTTTTCCAGTACAGTAAGAGTTAAAAAAAACCTTCAGTTGTTATCTGTGCAAAAGAGCTTCTCTGGGCTATTCGACCCAATTTGTGTGGAATACAGTCCTGTTTTCTGAACCACTTAAACAGCAAAGGAACAGTGAGCGGCGCCTTCAGATAAGGTTTTACTGCAGGAAAGTTCAAAGGTTCATTATTTCTGCTTTGTTTTATAGATTAAAAGACAGAGTGTGGTATTAAAACTGCAATAATGGAATGTTATTAAAAACAAGCTATATAACTGATTCTCTTCTTTGCTAATAATGTTCTATTCATTATCTGTACTACACATACAATTCATTATATCATACTTTTTTTTTTTTCGCTTCAGGTTTTCCTTAAAGGGAACCTGAACTGAGCAAAATGTATTTAAAATAAACACATGATGTAGCTGCAAATGAATATTACATACTTACCTCACCGTCAGTTCCTCTCAGAAGCTCACCATTTTCTTCTTAAAGTGATCCTTTCCAGTTCTGACAACATTTTGTCAGAATTCAAATATACCAGTTGCTGTCAGTTATATATCAGCTGTTGTCAGTTACAACTGAATGTGCAAGGTAATGTCCATGTATCCCTATGGCTCAAGTGGGCGATATAACAGTTTAACAGGGTGCTGACCAGGAAGCTGCTATGGGGTAATGGCCATTTTTAAAATGGAGGACAGAGAATTCCATCAATCACAGTGGACAAACAGGAGGCAGGAGAGGAGAAAGAGATTGATGAGCAGACTACATGGGAGGCAAGTATGACCTGCGTATGTTTATTTCGACTTTTTATTTTCAGTTCAGGTTCTCTTTAAGTTGGCAGCTGACCTAACCTTTCATGATATATCTAAGGTGCACGCATTCATGCATACAATTAAGCAGCCAGGAGATTTGGGCACAGGGTAAAGCCGAAAAGCGTCTCACCCTGCTCCTGAAGTCCCGGTGGCGCGAATTACTATTCCACCTCCAGGTCACTGTGGATAGTGGGGGAATATGTAATTCAGCTTCCAGCTATTGCTGGCGGTCGAATTATAGTTTTTTTTATTTAGTAATTTGTGCTCTGTCTTCTTACGGGACCCAAATTTCCTATTAAGGCCTATGGTGGCGCCAGCTGCACCCAAATCTCCAGCGCTGTTTTTTCAGCGCTCCAGGTGCACAACTTCAAGCAAGACCCAATCTCAAATCCACAGACTGTTGGAAAAACTTAAGGCTCTATTGAGAAACTGACCGGGTCCCAGAAAAATATGCACGGCACAAAAAGGGTGAGCTTTTAAATTCTGGTACTCTTCTGATTACACAATTCCACAATTCTGGACATTAACGTTTAAGTGCCCTCAAGGTTCTTGTCTACAGTAATTGTATTAGGATGGCTGACTTTTTCATTTGTATGAGGCTGAATTCATTATGTATGAACGAGCAAAGCTATTTCAATTTACAGGAATAGTGTTTGTATTTCCCAGATGCAATCAAATAGTTCTGAATGTGTCTTGTGAGAGCCACATACACAGTTCTTTCATTTGTGGCGTCGTGTGTAAGCTTAACCAGGTGTGTTTAAACTCTTGCCTCAGGGAGGGACATGTAAGCGCTTTTCCACCTAGATGGTCTACGCAAGTCTTATCCTACTCCTGTCAGAGTGTCTCTAGTCCTGCGCAGGGGAAGCGGTAATTGACAACACATGTCGTTTAAATCACCTTTGTGAAAAACTTGTCAAAATATTAATTTGTGTTGGGAGAGCCTAAGCCCATCTGCATGCTTCATATCATCTCTCGGCTTGCATGAGATTCTATTTGCGTTTTGTTTTGTGTTCTTTCGTTCCCCCCTATCTTCACGCTTTATTGTCTTGAGTTGGACTGACCCCCACAGGGGTTAAAGGCAGTTTTCAGATCTTTTACAGGTTCTGCCTCTCTGGCCCCAGCTGTAATAAAATGGCTCCTCTCTCCTTCTCGGCATGGCTGGTTTGCCTAATGCAAACTGACAAGCATCCTTTGTTGGAAGAGGCTTGGAGAAATTTGACAGGTTTAACGGTTCCGCGCCTTGACACCTCTCTCCCTTGGAATGTCAGCACTTCTGCAGGTACTTCTCAACACCCATGCTTTATATAATTGTGCTTAGAGCACCGTGATTAATTAATGAACTGGCAGAGAATATCAGTGTATCTTTGCTTGGTAGTCATTGTTGTCCTGAGCTAAACACGGAGAGACTCTTTAGTAATACTCACCTTCGTTCCCACATCATTCTACTTTACATCTACTGTATGCCTGGCACATGATTGTTGACTTTGATGCAGAAAAACAGCTGGGTTTTGACCCTGCCATTTCTATCCAGCATGGCTAACCATCTTTTTTTCAGTAACACTGTGTCTGCCTTTGCAAAAATTCCTGAACCTATGCAGCGGCATAGCTAGAAATTACTGGGCCTCATAGCAATTTTTAATGCATACCCCCACAGGTAGCCAGAAGCCTTCTACAAGACTTGAGACATGAACTGCAGGGCCTAGCGGTGGTTGGGACTGTGTGTGTATGCCGAGGTGCTGGCTCTGGTGGCACTGTGTGTTGGGTAGTTCTGGAAAGTAAAATAAAAAAGCATTCAGGAAAGTGGACCCCCTCCTACGCCACTGAACTTATGCTTACTCAGATTTTTGCCGAGACACGTGTTCTTTCCTGTCTGTAGGACACATCATAGCAACCAGTGTAGAGTTTTCTAAGTTTGCCAACATGAGGCTTATGAAGTCTGAGGACAACCATCCGCACAGCTTATTGTCTCCCGGTTCTGTGTAGCTTTACTGATCACTATATTCATAGGCATCAGAAAGTGGAGGACTGTGACCCTGTAGTGAGAGGAATATGGAGGCTGCCATATGTATTTCTGAACAATGCCAGTTACCTAGCCATTTTGATGATCTTTCTGGCTTCAGTAGTGTCAATAGTGTTTGAATTGCGCACCTTAAACAAGTATGCAGCCAACTTGGACACATTTTAATCAGCGCTTCTGACCTGATAGCTGAAGAGTGCTGAAAAGCATAAAAATGATGTGGGAAGAGGGTGGAGGGGTCCAACAATAATTTACAACTCCGTCAGAGTTTTTTGTCTTTATCAGCTTGGTCTCCTCTCTTGGACTTGGCTCATAACCAGGACTGCAACCTGTGAGGACCTTCTCATACTCGAGCAGTGATGGGAATTCCACCCCATGCCCGATTGGTGGTTGCAATTTGTTTGCAACCTGAAAAGTGTGAGTAAATCTCTTTACACAGATCATTACACGATGCTTTGACATATTGCACTATTGGCTCCTATTTTCCTCTTTTGAGTTTTCTTCGGTTCCTGGAATGTCCGGGTCCATCCCCTTTTTCATAAAAATGATTTATCTATTTTTGTTGGCAGCTGAATTAAATAGATTTGACCTCACAATAAAGCTGCTGTGCCCAATCAATTCAGAGTTAAAATGTAACCCTTTAAAATGAAAAGCATGTGATACAACAGAAAAGTTCTATACACCATTGTGTTGTTCCACATATACGGTAATTCATGTTTCAGTTCTGTTTTGCTTTTAAGAAATTTCTCTCTCGTTTTACAAGAAATTTTGACGTTTGTACAAAACATACTTTGAGTTGCAGATTGGAATCTTCTCTTTTTGCTACACCTCCTTGTACTCTGAATCGCATAGTTATACTTGCCTATCTAACAGTCACTCCTGCCTGTTATGCTGGGAATACACCATACAATTTTCTGTTAGATTCTTCTGTTAGATTTTTCTGTTAGATTTTCTGTTATAATGCATAATTAGATTTTCTGAAGAGAATGGTCATTATCTCTGGTGCATTGTCTTCTGTTTATCTCCTGCTGAGTAGAACAATGCCTAATTGCTCGGCAGATAGATGGTAAGATAGATAAATTTCCAACATGTTGAACTTTATCTATCTGGCAGGTAAATCTAACAGAAAATTGTATGGTGTATTCCCAGCAATAGAGCCTGCAGCTGGGCTACACCGTCACCTGACCAGATTTATAAGACAGATTATTTAGCTGTAGAAGCCTTTTAAATAAAATCTGAATAAAGAAGCACTGCTTTAATATGTACCACCCACCAGAATACAACAGAGTAATTCCACTGTGCTGCGCCAGGGTCTTAGATGAGTAATTTGATATTTGCTGTTTATGCTAGTTAATGATAAATAAAACATTAATTTTAGCTTACACAAGTGATTCCTCTCTTTACTTGAATTTGATGCAATAAATAAATAAAACCTAATGAGGACTTGAAAGTGGATCAGTAGCTGAAATATTATTTTGAATACTCCTCCGGAAACATAAATGGAAGATAAATGCAGGATTTTGAGCTGCGTCAATTTTGGGTGGAGCTAATTAACTATATTTTTGGGGATGTGGATGGAAACTGGAGTGCCCAGGGGAAGCCACACAAAACTACCAATAGGTTCTAAGAAGGCAATTAAAAATAAGAATTTGTCAAAGTGCCAATACTTACAACCTGTGTCAGATTTTTGCTGATGTTTTGCATGATGTATTGATGACCTAGGGCAGGGTTGTGAAACTCAAATACACAGTGGTCACAGTGGGATGAAGTTGCAGGCCAACCTTTCTGTCTAGTGGCTACCTCCCTTATACAGTTCCCTGTAGTCTTAATGACCCTCCTCCCTTCCCAACACCGTTCCCTGAGGTCTAGTGGCCCCTCCCTCTTTGTACAGTTCCCTGATATCTGTGATCCTGCCTTCCCCACACAGTTCCCTATTGTCTGGTGCCCCCCCCCCCTCCCCTATACAAGTTCCTGGTCCCCCCCCCCGTCCCTCATATGGTTCCTTGGTGTGTAGTGGCACTCACTCCCTCACCTGCACAGTTCCCTGATGTCTTGTGGTCCCTCCTCCCCCCCCATACAGTTCCCTTGTGTCTAGGGGTCCCTCTCCCTTCACTATGTGGCTTCATAGTTTTAGCCCTTAGCCATATAAGCTTAGCGCCCAGGTGCTCATGGGCCAAATACAATGCAAAATGGTGAAACTACTTGCAGGCCAGAGTTGGACATGTATGGTTTAGGGGTCACTAGAACAGGAAGCAAGAGGAGAGCATGCATAGCGTTTTTACATAAGTTCTAACCCCCATCTACTCTGTGTATAAGCAAAAACTCTTGCCTGGAGTTGGGGTTGCAGACATTTTCAAAATAATAAGAGTCCTTTGCATAACAGCAACTGAGAACAAACGTGTTTATTCCCTGTGGCATATGCTACAATTTCCGAGAGTTCGACTTAAACCGGTTATCCCTTGCTTTCTTTTTAACTACACTCTAAGCTTCCAAGCAGGCTACGGGTAAATCTCTTTCACTGCGACTTTAGTTGTGTTTGATACAGTGTGGAAATAGTTCAGCAGATGCTCTCCGCGCCATTTAGAAGCTATTCAAGCTATTAATCTGGTTGCAAGTCCCTCTCACCCGAGTAACTTGCGGGGTTTATTTACCGTACATGGCCTACCTCAATGTCATATCTGCATTGTTTAGAAATTCATGCTATGCATTTAGCACCTGTTAGCCCTAGTAGGCTGCCCATGGCTGGTGTTTCATCAGATTTGTCCATCACTGTTTATTAACCGCATATGAAGAATACAGCGGTGGACACCTGCACAACAGAGGTCGTGCTTGAACGAGAGGCGCGTGACAGCATGATGGATAACAGGGGCACAGCAGCTTCTTCTAAATGAAGTTTGGAAGTCACTGTGAACAAGCGAAATCTGTTGTTTGAATCTTCACAGCTTGATGCTTCTGAGATATTTGTTGAAATAGCGGTTGGCCAGGTAGCACGACAGCAGGAAGCAGTTTAGGACATGAAGTCTTCATCCGATCTTATTATATGCTTCAGCAGCTGTTAAGACACTAACCCCTCCCGCCTCTCCCTACGTCTCAGGAATTGATTTAAGTCCGGCTGCTTTTATCATCTTTACGCAGACAGTTTGAAGAATTTCTCTCTGCTAATCCACTAACAGTCCAATTCAGAGTCTAAAATCCTTAGAATAATTTGGAGGATTTCGGATGACTTTTAAGTCGCTTTCTTTTGTTTCTCTGATGCAAAGTAAGGCTTGATTGGGCAAGTCGAATTATCTCATTTTTTATTCTTTAGCTCTTGTCGAAGTTTCCTGATTGTCACTAAAAAGATAAACTAAAACCCTTACAGAAATCTGTTTTCACATTCCATTTTAATAGTGTTTTCATTCGGGGCTGAGTAGTGTAAATTGTCTCCCATAAGGGATTTTGGTGACAGTCTTTGTGTGCGCTGTCATCATAAAAGGATAAAAGACTAATAACGCATTTCTTGTTTGGCATTGCTGGGAATACATTAACATAAATAAACGCGTGGAGGATCATCACGCAGGTGATCTGTCATTTTCCGTGGCGGCCCATAAGAGGTCGTATCGGCACAGTTCACAGAACAGCTAAAAAGTGGTGGAGTCTTTCTTGTCCCTTTTTTCTGTTTCTATCTGGGGCAGTTGTGGGCGGAATGTTCAAGTTCAAACTATTCCGCTGCTTAATCAGGACATCTTTTCTCTTGCCTTCCTGTGTTGCTGTGGCCCAGACAAAATCCATCACACTTAAATGTTGGCTGGCATTAAAAGTTCTAAAGACTTTTAATTTTTTATTGTATGTAGAAATAATTAATTCTGAGTTTTTTTTGTTTTGGTTTCTGCAAGAATTAAAGTGAACCCAAAATGAAATTAATATGGAGGCTACAATGTTTATTTTTCTTTTAAACCATGCAAGTTGCTTGGCTGTCCCACTGATCCTCTGATCCTATGTCTGTAATGCTGGGAATACATGACAGGGGTGTAGCAATAGCCATAGCAACTGCTATGGGGTCCTAAAGAAGGGGCACAGACAGAACTTGTTGTGTTCACGATTAGCTTTGCTTTGTTGCTCCACCCTCTGACTTGGACATACACCGTGTGCATTGGCATGAGAATGTAAATTACCCAATCAACTCATATTGGTAAGGTATGGGCAGGTAGCATTGCTCAAGAGTGCCTAGATATGATGGCCTCATAAAAATGTTTCTATGGGTCCCCACAATGTTTAGTTATGCCATTGATGCGCTATGTATTTTTTTCGGCAGATATACTGTCCGATTGATTTTACGATCAATTTTCTGATTGTTTTTCTGCTTAATTTCCATTCACTTCTGTGAGGAAATCGATCAGAAAAACTATCAATATCAGATTGGACCTATCGGAAATTATCTACTGAGCCATTTATCGGACGAAAACTCATGGTGTATTCCCAGCGTAATACCTTTAGCCATAGACCCTGAGCAAGCATGCAGATCAGATGCTCTGGATCAAGTCTGGCTGGCTTAGCCTAATGCCTGTTTCAGGGTTGTGACTCAGACACCACTGATGCCAAAAAATCAATAGGGTGCGGGGTAACTGGTATTGTTTAAAAGGAAAAAATACCTCTCACCTCAGGTTCACTTTAAAAAGCAACTTTTTTTTCTTTTTTTTACCACTTTGTGGGCAATCTGAGTTAATGTTTATTGCTATAAAAAGGAATAGTTTTAGGTAACATGGGCATCGGGCATCTTACATTTCAGTATTTTACTAATCGTAAAGTTGTTTGTTTGGGGTGTGATATTGGTGGGGGGGGGGGGGGGGGGCGCTCAAGGAGCTCGGGACTTTGGACAGTTTCCTCCTATGGAAGGACTGGCCCTTGGTATAGAAACAGAGAATACACAATTGTATGCTTTTAGTAAGAGCTAAAAAAAACTATTTAAGACTTGAATTATTTTATTATTAGTCTAAAAACAGGTGCAGCCTGTACTGCTTATAATAATTGACTAGGGAGGAGAGCCAGGTTTGTATTTATAGCTATATTGCTGAGGTTATTATGAATGTTTTTAAATTGCCGTTTATGCACCTTTAGCACGACTGCACTTTGTATTTATCCCCTGACGAAGCCCCCAGAGTATGTGGGAGTGAAACCTGTTGGATTAGGTGGTGAATGGTGATGTTTGTAGATATGCATTCATAAAAATGGGGAGCAAACAGCCTTATGATGTTGTGGACATAATGGCATTCGTCATAGCTATAGATCCTGCTCTCCTCCCTAGTCAGTTATCATTATAAGCAGTACAGGCAGCACCTGTATTAAGACTCATAATGCATTTAAAATTTAAGTTTTAAATAGGTGGTCTCCTACTAAAGGCATAACTTTTGTATTTATTAAAATTCAGTGTTGTATTTAGTTATAGAAACAGGGGTCAGAGTTATAGACCTCTGTAGGTCTAATTCTATTTTACACCAGCATCTTTCCTTAACTGAAAGGGGAATGTAGGCTGCCATTTTTTTCCCCATTATTACCACTTGTTCACTGCCAGGCAGGCACAAGTATGCAGATCAGGTGATTTGACCCAGGCCTGACTTCACTGATTGCATGGTGGCTTCAGTTGTGACTCAAACAAAACAAATGATCAGTCTGGCAGCTGCATTCTTTAGAAGGGAAAACATAAAATTGTTTACCTAATTTGTAAGATTGAAAGGGAACTTAAAGTGAGAGGTATATGGAGGCTGCCATGTGTATTTCCTTTTAAACAATACCAGTTGCCAGGCGTCCTGCTTATAATTCTGGCATCAGTACGGTCTGAATCCTACACCTGAAACAAGCATGCAGCTAATCTTGTCAGATTTTTGTTAGAAACACCTGATCTGCATGCTTGTTCAGGGTCTATGGTTAAAAGTATTGTGGCTGGCTTCCACTGGGAGCCGTGGCCATTTATCCGATTCAGCCACGGATTGCGTTCTGCTATGCAACCGAGGCCTGAATAGTGATTCGGCTGCGTGGTGTGAGTCTGGACAGCAAAATTTGAAATATTTCACTGTAACAAAAGGCACTTTGTGTGTAGAAGGATTGGAGAATATCTAGATGAAGGATGTTAAGCAACAGTGAAGAACAGTTGTGGTTCACCGCAGGTCTGGTGCTTTATCTCTGATCATTTGTTCAGCATTGATGGCACTCTCACCACTAAGGTACTTAATCCCCGAAAAAATCCCCCCCCAGTGACCAGTCTATTTTATACAATTCAGGCCACTACAGCTTTAAGGGGTTCACTGCAGGGCCATACAACTCAGCATGAAAGTGATTTCCCCCCTCCCTCCCCCCCCCCCCCATTTTCTGCCCACCAACAGAGTTTTCTGTTAGTGGGCTGTGATTGCTGCCGGCGTGTTTATTTATTTATTTTCTTTGTGCTTTTTGTTTTTTTTACTTTCTCCCTCTCTCCCTCCCTTCCCTGCCAGCCAATCACAGCGATTGGCTGTCATAGGCATCAGCCTATGAGAGCCAATCGCTCTTGTGCCTCCCCAATACAGCGCTGTCAGTTGGCGTGACGCGGTCATATAGGGGTTAAACTTCCTGTCCGACAGTTATTTCCGCCCGGTGCCCGAATTTCTCTTTTTGCGCCAGCTTGCTGATATTTTCAATTAAAGTTTATGGCAGCACACGATTTGTGCAGAAGCCGCAGGTGCTCGATTTTTACCTGATACCCTTTTATGTATGTGGACTTTGTCTTGTTCTTCCAGCAGACCTAATCAAACTCTTTTTCAGGGATATATGATTTATAGTAAGTTGTTGCAGTCGCTGCACTTTCAGTGCTTTTTGCTTCTCCAGAGCACAGTTTCTGATGTACTTTATCGTTCCACATCTCTAAAGTTGCTGCTTGTTTTACAGTGAGGCTGTAACGCCTTCGTATAAGATGATCTTTCCTACAATAACTTTATCGAGTATTCGTATATTGGGGCAGACACAAAAGGCCGCGCAGTTCTCTAAGCCTCAATATATGTACTTAATCCGTTTGCAGTCCAGGGCTTCCTCGCTACAGAATGCCTTGTTGTTCTTTTTTTGGCTGAAGATGGTGCTATTTTATGTTTTCGTATTTCTACAGCGTCCTTGGGAAACAAAGTTCCACACGCTGACTTGCAAACCTTTGAAAGGACATTCATTAAGTTTTTTGCAAAAATTTTTTTTGTGCTCCGGATGAATCATAACTTAAAAAAAAGTATTTTATTTCTTTCAATTTTTCTGCAAATGTCAGACTTCAAGTGAGTCTGTTGGCTGAAGAAGCTTTGCAGCAACCTTAATACTTTCTCCCGGCTGACAGCTGCTCGGAGGTGCTTCTCACATCTCATGACAGCAGCTTGAAAGGTCACGGGGAGTGATTCAGTGGGGCTTTGCTTCCATGGTCATCCCGCATTATATTCAGCAGCAGTTATGTGCCGCCGATGCTGTACCGGAGCACAAGAGGATCATTAAGCTTCAAAAATTTATACAAATGTTCCTCCTGCCTTAGCGGCAATATTGTATGTTTATAGTTGGAGCAGAGAGGATTATGGGAAGGGATGCGTGCACAAAGCTAAAAATGTCTTGTTAGTGCCTCTCCACTTCTGACTCCCGCTGAGCTACAAGACACTTTTTCTTTTTTAAAGAGAGTTTCCAGCCAGTCTGCGTATCCATAAAATCCTTTTGCTAATTTATTTTTAGACATTTATTTTCCAGACGGTCTCGGTACAATTAGTGTCCTTAAAGGAAAGCTAAAACATTTGGCTAAAAACTTGATAGAACATGCACTGATCAGTCTCAACAGGAAATCCACTGACAGGTGAAGTGAATAATTTGATTATCTTGTTGCTATGGCACCTGTTGAGGCAGCACATTGTCAGTTCATGAATATGGATGGTCAGTGAGATATGTATAATACAGTAAAACCTTGGATTACAAGTAACTTTGGTTTAAAAAGTTCTTTGGAAGACGAGCATAAGAGCCAGAACAATAATAAGGTGGCCAAGGCAATTACCTCACCAGGGAATCTTCATATTGCCACTACCAAAGTTGTAATGTACTAGGACAGTGATCGCTAACCTTGGCACTCCAGCTGTGTCAAAACTACAAATCCCATCATGTCTCTGCCTCCGCGAGTTATGCTTAGAGCTGTCAGAGTATTGCAAAGCCTCATGGGAATTGTAGTTCTACCACAGCTGAAGTGCCACTGTACTAGGACATGATGATTTGGTTCCTGTGCCTTATCGAGAGATATTAATATTGAAGAAATGTATGTGTGTGTGTTGGTTGGAACTGTGACTTATAGTTAGTCGTACGATGCTGATGCCAAGTAAGCCAAAAACGCACACTAAATTGCACGAGATCTGTCTCGGCCTAAAATGCTTCCCCCGCCCCACATTGCTGCTCATGCACAGTCCACGGCCTGGTGTCTGTACAGGATGTTGTGCATGCGTGTTCTTCACAAGCTCACCAAACCATGTGGGGAAGGGAGGGAGGGAAGAAGCACCCCTGAAGTAATGTGAGTGGGAGAAGCAGATAAAGTAGAGAAAGCAGTAGAAATAACACTGCTCAAAAGTAGCCTCTACTGTTTCTCCTTCGGTATAGGCCCATTCTAATTAGGCTCAGGGTGGGGATCTGGCTACAGCAGGGGTGCCTCTAGCCATTTTGTCACTCCAGGCGAGGAAACCTGTGGCGCCCCCCACCCCCATGAAAATAATCAAATGCTGCATCGTTTCACTAGGAAATGACTGAAATGCGGCAATGTTTCACCAGAAAATAATTGTAATGCAGCAGTGTTGCACCAGAAATTTCACTTATTTGGCAGTGTTTCACAAGAAAATACATGTAAAAAAGAAAATGCATGTAAGGAAAGGAAGAAGGCACACAGGGGAAAAGGAGGCATGAGGGTCAGAAGAAGTTAAAGGAGGACAGAAGTAGGCACAAGAGGACAGAAGTAGGCACAAGAGGACAGAAGTAGGCACAAGAGGACAGAAGTAGGCACAAGAGGACAGAAGTAGGCACAAGGGGACAGAAGTAGGCACAAGGGGACAGAAGTAGGCACAAGGGGACAGAAGTAGGCACAAGGGGACAGAAGTAGGCACAAGGGGACAGAAGTAGGCACACAGGAACAAAATGAGGCAAAATGGGGGGCAGAATGAGACACAAAGGAGGACAGAAGGAGGTACACAGAGGGGCAGTGGGGGGTACAGGGGGACAGAAGGCAGCATGAGGGCCAGAAGGAGGCACAAAAGAGGACAGAAGGAGGGACAATGGGACAGAAGGAGGCACACAGATGGACAGAAGGAGGGCAGGAGGCGGCACAATGGGGACAGATTGAGGCACAAAGGGGACAAAAGGAGGCACAGGGAGGCTGAAAGAGGCATACAGGGGACAGGAGATACAAAGGAGACAAAAGGGGGCACAATGGGGAACAGAAAAAAAGCACATGGGGGCAGAAGGAAGCACTGGGAAACAGTAGGAGGCACAAAGGCGGACAGAAGAAGGCACCAAAGGGGGGCAGAAGATGGCAGAGAGGGATATAAGGGGGCACAGGTAGACCGAAGGAGGCAGAGGGGGACAGAAAGCCACAGGGAGACAGAAGAAGGCACAAAGGGGCACAAAAGGAGGCACAGGAGGACAGAGGAAGGCACAGGGGAAAGAGGTGACACATGGGGATTGAAGAGGCACATGGAGACAGGAGGCAGAGTGGGACTGAAAGAGGAACAGGGGGCAGAGGTAGCACAAGGGGACAAATAAGAGACATAAGGAGGCACATCTTTTTGGGATGTGGGAGGAAATCTGAGTGTCCGGAGGAAACCCACACAGACACTGGGAGAACATACAAACTTGCAGATGTTGACTTGGCTGGGATTCGAACCGGGGACCCAGCGCTGCAAGGCGAGAGTGCTAACCACTACACCACCGTGCTGCCCTATGCCACCTGATCAATCTTTAATGAACAGTAGCTATACCTAAGAATGTTTATGTGTTACTCAACACAGAAATTAGAGATATCGGTTTTGAGTGGTGTTAGCCTTTAACCATCCTGGCGGTAACCCCGGGGTAGTTCGTAGTTCGGGGTAAGCCGCGCAGGAGGATTTCTCAGGCCCTGCTGGACCGATTTGGATATTTTATTTTATTCTTTTTTTTTTTTTTGCAACATGCAGCTAGCACTTTGCCCCCCCCCCCCCCCCCGCCCTAGGCTCGCTACATGGTTTAAAAAAAAATAAACACTGCTGCGCTGCCCCCTGGCGGTTTTTAATAGAACACCAGGAGGGTTAAAGCAAACCTGAAGTGGAAATAAACTTATGAGATGATAAATTGTATTTGTAGTACAGCTCGGAAATACAGCATTTGTAGCATAGAAATTATTCTCATGTTGTTTTCCAGTACAGGAAGAGTTAAAGGGAAGGTTCCAGCAAAATAAAAAAAGTTTCACTTACCTGGGGCTTCTACCAGCCCCATGCAGCCATCCTGTGCCCTCGTAGTCACTCACTGCTGCTCCAGTCACCCGCTGGCAGCTTGCTGACCTCGGAGGTCGGTTGGCCGCATTGCGTACATTACGGGCCCATTTCCACTATCGCGAATTCACATGCGTTTTTTGCATGCAGATTCGCATAGCAATACAAGTGAATGGGACTGTTTCCACTTGTCAGGATTCCTTTGCGTTTTTCTGTGCAGAAAAAATTTGCATGGCAGAGCCATCAGAATTCTCATATTGCATACCGCTATGCGAATCGCATACATGGGTATGCCAATTTTCATGCGAATTCGCATAGAAACAATGGAAAAGCACACCAGCACTGCCATGGTTAAATTCGCATACATCGTCATCCATGCGAATTTTCATGCGAATTCGCATGACAATTCGCATAGACCCGCATGCGAATTTTTAGCGCGGCTATTCGCACCGCACAAGTGGAAATGCAGCCTAACACATACATTTTTATGCATTACTGGTTAAATGCGTAAAAATTTACGCATTGAACCAGTAATGCGTAAAAATGTATGTGTTAATGTTCCTGCGCTAGCGGGAATGCGTAAAAATGTACGCAATGCGTCCCGCCGACCTCCGAGGTCGGCAAGCTGCCAGCGGGGGGCTGGAGCAGCAGTGAGTGACTACGAGGGCACAGGATGGCTGCATGGGGCTGGTAGAAGTCCCAGGTAAGTGAAAACTCATTTTTTTTTATTTTGCTTGGACCTTCCCTTTAAGAAACTTCAGTGGTTACCTATGCAAAATAGCTTCCTCTGAGCTATTTAACCCAACTTTGATAGGCTACAGTCCTGTTTTCTGACGCAATTATACATCAAAGAAACAGTGAGAGGCAGCTTCTACTAAGATTTTACTGCAGAGAAGTTCAAAGGGTCATTAGCTCTGCTCTGTTTCATAGTTTAAAATAGCGTGGTTTGTAAACAAATGCTGTATAACTGAAAATAAAAATGAGACTTTTCTTTGCTACTAATGTTCTATTAATTATCTGTACTACACATACAATTCATTCTATCCTAAAAAAATTTTTGCTTCAATGTCACTTTAATGGACAGTAGCAATACCTAAACAGGTTTATGTATTACTCAGAGAGATGTTTTTTGAGTGGGGTTGGCCTTTAAGTGTTTGCTTACAGCGTGAGGTCTTCCCCGAGCTCCCAGCACCCCCCCTTGGCAATTCGCATCTAGATTATCACATGATGGAATTGTCCGCTGTGCACTGCTGGTTGGCAGACATTGGAACGCTTAGCCAGTAAATGAAGGGGCCCCACTGGCATTGGATTTTTACAAACATTTGAAATTCCAACTATAGACCCCGACCACTTTATTTTTTTCCCTTCCTTTATTTTGTCCCCCACATACCGTTTTTTTATAGGTTTCCCTGAACAGGCTGCAGAAATGTGACAGCATAGCTGACGGCAGAAATGTCACATTAAAAGTCATGACCATGGTGGGCACACTTAGAATTCAGCAAGGCAATATTTAATGGTTACACAGAAGTCAGCAGGCAGCGGGCTGTGCTTCAGAACCCCGCTTGTCAATGAAATCTCAAAGCATGTCTATTAGAATTGTATAGAAAATGAGAAAGGATTGGAGCATTTCTGTTCTGTGTGGGGTTTTTTCTCCTTTTCTTCTAGCCATCTGTTTGTACTTCACACTTTTTTTTCATTAGACAAAAGCGTGGCCAATCTGCAACCTGGCACCTGCAAACTAAAAACCTCGGCGTGCCGTGCCAGTCACAGGCTGCAGTATTATTACACTGTCCATAAGCCTGCTTCTTACAAATTCACTCCCATAGACCATGTTCTGTTTCATACAAGATCTCCAATCGTTAAAGTGCCACTCTGGGATCAGATGCGTTCCCCTTCCTGTGTTGGCAGCCAGTGGCAGAACCTTTATATTTGGGGATACGATCATTGACCAACTGATGTCAGATAAATTAATTTTTGAAGGTACTGCTGTATTTCAGGGGCCAAAATCCCCATTCCACCTCTGCTGTCTCTCTTTTAAAATTTAAAGGGAACCTGACGTGTGAGGGATATGGAGGCTGCCATAACTATTTCCTTTTAAATAATGCACGTGGCCTGGCTGTCCTGCTGATCCTTTGTCTCTAATACTTTTAGCCATACACCCTGCGCATGCAGATAGGTTTCTGACAAAAATCTCCAACCTTCTCACTTTAGTTGTCCTTTAAAGGGATACTGTAGGGGGGTCAGGAGAAAATGAGTTGAACTTACCCGGGGCTTCTAACGGTCCCCCACAGACATCCTGTGTTGGCGCAGCCACTCACCAATGCTCCGGCCCCGCCTCCGGTTCACTTCTGGAATTTCAGACTTTAAAGTCTGAAAACCACTGCGCCTGCGTTGCCGTGTCCTCGATCCCGCTGATGTCACCAAGAGCGCACAGCGCAGGCCCAGTATGGTCTGTGTCTGCGCAGTACACTCCTGGTGACATCAGCGGGAGTGAGGACATGGCAACGCAGGTGCAGTGGTTTTCTGACTTTAAAGTCAGAAATTCCAGAAATGAACTGGAGGCGGGGCCGGAGCATCGGTGAGTGGCTGCGCCAACACAGGATGTCTGCGGGGGACCATTAGAAGCCCCGGGTAAGTTCAACTCATTTTCCCCCGACCCCCCTACAGTATCCCTTTAAGGCTTATACACAAGCACAAGCAGTGTTGCCAACACTACTGCCAGCAATGACCAAGTGTGAAACAGCAGTTAGCTGTTTTTTGTTGCCACCCGACCACCTACATGTCTGGGCATCCTGAAGCTTTCTCTACAAACTTGGGTGTCTGGACTGAACCATTGCCAGTACAAAAAGGCTTCCTCAACAGGTTGCTGCCCTCAGCAATTTTTCCTTGCCGTTACAGCTAACTAAATCAAGCTAATATGTTTTTCTACCTGTTGAATGACAAGCCAGTGGCTTGCAGGTATCCCTCGATTCAGGGCTGGATTTACCGTAAGGCACTGTAGGCACATGCCTACAGGTGGTTTGTGATGGAAAGGTGGCTCACTCTCCTCCCTGAGCACCTACCTTGTTCCTTATGCAGAGTCCTGATGAGAGTGTAAATGCGAGGTTACTGCTCTCTGCACTGACAAAATCTTCTTTCAGTGAGGGGCACCTCTAGCTACTTAATACTGAGGTTCCTCTAGCTACCTAATACTCGAGGGCACCTCTAGCTACTTAATACTGAGGTTCCTCTAGCTACCTAATACTCGAGGGCACATCTAGCTACTTAATACTGAGGTTCCTCTAGCTACCTAATACTCGAGGGCACCTCTAGCTACTTAATACTGAGGTTCCTCTAGCTACCTAATACTCGATTGCACCTCTAGCTACTTAATACTGAGGTTCCTCTAGCTACCTAATACTCGAGGGCACCTCTAGCTACTTAATACTGAGGTTCCTCTAGCTACCTAATATTCGAGGGCACCTCTAGCTACTTAATACTGAGGTTCCTCTAGCTACCTAATACTCGAGGGCACCTCTAGCTACTTAAAGAGAATCTGTATTGTTAAAATCGCACAAAAGTAAACATACCAGTGCGTTAGGGGACATCTCCTATTACCCTCTGACACAATTTCGCCGCTCCTCGCCGCATTAAAAGTAGTCAAAAACAGTTTTAAAAAGTTTGTTTATAAACAAACAAAATGGCCACCAAAACAGGAAGTAGGTTGATGTACAGTATGTCCACACATAGAAAATACATCCATACACAAGCAGGCTGTATACAGCCTTCCTTTTAAATCTCAAGAGATCATTTGTGTGTTTCTTTCCCCCTGTTCTCATGCACTGAAGTTTCAGGCTGCTTGTTTCTTCCTGCAAACAGCTTTGCCCTTGTCTGTAATTCTTCAGTATGTGAAAGCCCAGCCAGCTCAGAGGACGATTTATCCAGCTTGTAAAAGATAAGAGAGAAGCTGCTCTAATCCTAAATAAAACACAGGCAGTGTGCATAGAGGGGCCTGGAAGAACCACAACACTTCATAGCAGAACCACAACACTGAAGAACTTGGCAGCCTTCCAGACACAGGCCGACAAGTCTGACAGGGGAAAGATACATTGATTTATTACAGAGACAGTGATAGTATAAAGTGCTGCAGTAAGCCAGAACACATTAGAATAGCTTTTTGAATTTGTAGGATGATAAAAAACAGGATGCAATTTTTGTTACGGAGTCTCTTTAATACTGAGGTTCCTCTAGCTACCTAATACTCGAGGGCACCTCTAGCTACTTAATATTAGGTATACTTCTGGCTACATAACGCTAAAGGGAACATGTAGCTGCCTATAACAGGCAAGGGAAGTAAGGGAGAAGTGAGAGCTGGGACAGCCAGCACACTTGCAATGCAGGTTGGCGAGGTTTGTAGGTTCATGGAGGGCGAAGTCTAAAATGCCAGGACTTCTGAGCCTATAGGCTCCTGTAAGGTAAATCCGTGGCTGGCTGGATTGCTTGTGTCTCAGTGGCCGAAAGACCAAAGACTTCCAGTAGCCACCACCAATGTTATTTTCTTCTGTGTCCCGCCCCCTTGTCAGAATTCCTGCTATAATGTTTCCTGCGCCTCTCTCCAGAAAGCCTGTGTGAAATTCCCTCCAGCACACATACAGTGAACGCCAGCGAAGGCGATGAAGGACAAGGGATGCGTTACATATGCCAGCGTTCCTTTTTACGTTATTTATTGGGGTCACCTCATCCCCTGAATTATATTCTGTCTTTTTTTAATGCTGATCTTTCAGCTCATCTTTTATTCCGCACGTGGCAGCTCTGAGAGCACCGCGGCGGCGCTGCGACCAAGGGCAGAGTTAGTGCCTTCTCAGCGAAGCAGCTTTGTCTCTTCAGATAAGGCCCTCTAATGTGTGTTTCTGAGTTATTATTGTTATATTTCACGGTGAGCTGACTGAGCCTTTGCAAGGACTGTCTGCAGAAAAAGCCATTCGTTTGCCTATTGCTTTGTCCTTCAGTTCTGCAAGGGTCACCGTCTAATTGCTGCTGGTATGAGCTCAGCTGCTAGAATTGAAGTAAAGAAAGATTTGACGTGAAACAGCGGACATCCTGGTACAATTTAAGAAGTTCATTAGGCAGTCTTCAGCCATGCACAGTCTAGCAGGCCTCTGAGGTAACCGAGAAGCCATTGGCTATTTCAGACGGAGTGAGAGTGATGTGGTGGCCACACCTGCCCCCCTTTCAAAATGAACGTATGATGATCTATGAATATCATTATTTTTTCTTTAATGGCAAATCATAATGGCAATTAAAGTCTGCACTCTGTTCCATGCTTGAATTATCGATTTTAAATGTTTTTTTTCCCTCAGTCTCTCATTCCAAATTAATAATTGCCATGTGGGCATTGCCAACCCACAGGAAGGCATACTGCCAGCTGTTGTCTTCAGATCTCTGCAAAGTCCACAGCCAGCTGTTTAGGAAAATAAAAATATAGACTAGTTGATGCTCGTTAACTAAGGGCTTGAACCCACTAGCGCTTAAAATCCTTCAGCGCTTTTAAATCGCACAATCACTGTGTGCAGCGATTCCTGTAAACTGTACAGCGCTGCAATTAGCAATTTTTGTTTTTTAAAGTAAACTTTATTTTACTTATCAGGTGTCCCAATGTCAGATTGTAGCCCCGCCCCCTATTAGAAGAGGTCATAGGTGCTTCTCTTGGACCAATCAGGGAAGCACCTGTGACCTCTTCTGCTAAGGGGGCCAAACCAAACATCAGGACACTCTGTAAGAATAATTAACTTTATTTAAAATTCTAAACGCTCGGCCCCCATATCGCTGCAAAATCGCTTTTCAAATCGCTGCAGCGCTTCTATACATGGCATAGCATTGAGCACACATGCACTAAAAAATGCTGCATATCCTGCGGTTGCGAGTAACCCTAATCTCAGTCACACTAGTGGGTTCCCTACAATTTAAATACATTGGCAAAACGATCTTTGGTATCGTTGGCGATCCATAAACGCTGCCAAAAACGCCCTAGTGGGTCCTAGCCTGTTTATAATCCCCTCACTAGGAACACTGGCAATAAAAAAACTGATAGATGTTGCTCCTATTCAGTGTCCCGGACCTCCATGTATATATCAACTCTCTAGAGGTCTTGGGATCACCCACCTACTAAGGTTCATTTGGCCTGTGCTGCAATGCTCCTTCTCCATAGCCAGCTATGTGAACCATCATTCTGAATTCAGGGATCTTGGACTATCTAAGGCAGGTAGATGGACTTGCTTTATTACTAAGCCTCTGTAATGTCCAGGGATATTACATCTGCTACAACTGGTAACCAGTCTGCTTTTATCCATAACTGAAGAAACTATACTATTCAATCCTACTGTATCCAGTCTTATCTGACCTAATATTTGATTGCTATCTCTGACATCTGCCGCATCCGAACCGTATAATGAATACAGCGTGACTTAGGAGGAAGCATCGTCAGAGCTTCAGAATGTTTTCTCGTCACCGGAATAATGGATCTCGCTGTGACGGACCATCATTCCACTGGGCTGACCTTTTCAGATCCAGCTCCACATGGGCCCATGCATAGATCATTCGCCTTACACCCTTTTCTGTCTAATTACACATATGAGGCCAATCTTCCCAGTCTATAATCACAGTTCCTGCCACAGAGCAGCTGATCTCCTCCTCCTTTTTTTTCAATTATTAATACAATGCATTGCAATCTTTCTAGGCATTCTTTGCCTGTTCTTTCTTTCCTTTCCATCTGTGTCCCCAAAAAGCATTTCTGAAGAAAGCACCGTTAAATTATATGTGGCTGCCATGATGTAACGCTGCAATTGAAGCCGATTTCATTTATTTTGAATGTAAACGCGTAGCAGAAATGTATACTATAGCGGTTTATGTCCAACATTCACCTATACCTTTGATGAGACTAATTCTGGTAGGAGGCTTAGAGTCTCTTTTACCGCATACTGTGTTTTACCGCAGTTTGCGATTCTGTTAGGGTTTAGTCAGAATTTACTGCATGTGGGAAATTGGGTCATAAAATGTGCAGTAATTTTGTGGTATTTTACCAAAAATTGGAATTCTCATGAAAAATAGTGGGCAAGTTGGCACATAATTTACCAGCACATAATTTACCGATCAGTTTAAGACCTGCCTGTACCTGTTGGTAAAGTCAACTGGTATACATTTTGCAGTTTTTAATGGAGTTCCTATTCCTATTTTAGTGGAGTTCCTATATAGTCCCTATTCCTGTTTTAGTGGATTTCCTATATTGGCCTCGATTCATAAACAGCAGTGCGATAAAAAAATCTTGTCGGGAAAATACCGCACTCGGTATTTTCCCGGTCTGTGTGCTAATTAATAAAGATTTCCGCAGCTGCCCTTGGAGGTCGGTAAATTACCGCAGCCCATTGAGCGGTAGAGTAGAGCAATATCTCGATTCTCTCTTTGCCCTGCAGAAATGAATCACAGAGATGGCTCTCTCTGGCTCTCTCCACTGATGACTCAGACAGATGAGTCACACAGTCTTTCCCTGCCTGCTTAAATGATTCACACAGAGGGCTCTCTGGCTCTCTCCACTGATGACTCAAACAGACTTTGGCTCTCTGCACTTTTGCATTCATCAGAGCTGTCAGAGCTGTCGGTAAGGTGTTAAGACCTCACCAGAGGTGTTAGTAACTACCGCCAGGCTTACAGCATGTTGAAGGCTTTATGAATTGACATTTGCTGACAATTTACTGACATGTGTTGTCGGTAACTGCAGCCAAGTCGGTAATTTATCTCCCTGGTCGGTAATGTCAGCTTTTCATGCGGTAACAGCCTTTATGAATTGACACATTGCTAAGTGGTCGGTAAAGTCTGCTGTTTTCAGCATTACCGCATGAGGTAATGCTTTATCAATCGAGGCCATAGTTGCTATTCGTTTTAAAGTAGAGTTCCTATTCAGACTGTGTAATAGAAAATAATAGTAGAAATTAAACTCCAAACATTTACTAGACCTTTCATAGGGGATGCCTATAAACATACTTTCCATAGGTTGCTACATAATCAAATACCCCCCCCCCCCCTCAAAAAAAAAAAAAAACACCTTCCAAAGACTATCCTAACAAATTGTGGAAGACAATTAATGACGTTCTACAACACTTTCCACACTTTTTGCCACACATTTTGCAGCATATTCTGAATTTGGGGAAAAATCTTTCAGAATTGACAAAAAAGGGACCATACTGATTACTGTTTTTTACTGACAAAAAAAAAATACTGCACGTAGCTAAAATAATTGAGGCCTTTCTGTTTTATTAGCATCTAGGTAGCTGGCGGTTTTGGAATGCAGCCGTGTTATTAATAGTGACTATGGAACCCCGTTCGCAAAATTCATTTTGTCCCCAAAGATCTTCAGAAAGATTTGAGACTTAATTAAAATTCTTTGGTTTTCCAGAGACAGATTACCTAGTTAACAGGGCCGCCGTATTTTTTTTTTTTCCCGGTGAAGCCCGATAT